>NC_041231.1:7156571-7159426 GCF_002837175.3 Physeter macrocephalus
TGGGACCCTCCCGGACCGGGGCGCGAACCCGCGTCCCCTGCATCGGCAGGCGGACTCTCAACCGCCGCGCCACCAGGGAAGCCCCCAAAATTTTAATTTTAAAGAGAGGTGGTCCAGGATTTCCACACCCCAGCTGGTCCTCCCTGCCTCTTGGTCCCCTCTGAGGCCTTGGCTCCTGCCTGGTCACCACTCACCTCCAGGTTCTCCAGAACTTCCATGGCACCAAAGACCTTGACCTCGGAGCTGGTGTAGTGGTTGCTCAAAAGGATTTCAGCCTGGTCAGTGTAAAGCCCTGGGCTGAAGGGCACCTCGGCCCCGACCTGCTCTCCGGAGAAGTGACTGCCTGGGAGAGAGGGAGTGACCAGCAGTGCTGTCCTCTTCAGGCTCAGGTGCTTCAGCTGCTTGTCCGTAAGCCTGAGCATTGTCACCGAGCAGAGGTACCGGCCTGTGCAGATGAGAGCGTTATTCCACCTCGTCGCCTCTCCACCTAGGCCCTGATGCTAATCCTGCTCCCTGGAGGACTCCTACTCATCCTGCAGAGCCCAGGTGAGGCATGCCCTCCTCCAGGGGCCTCCTGGGAAGTCCCTCTTCAGTGCCCCCCCCCGCCACCTTGGACACCCTTTCTGTGACCAGCTCTCCCCCTCGCTGTCTCAGAATCCTCTGTTCATGGATTCCCCCGGGGCAGGAGTGCCTGGTCCAGCTCTGCATTTCAGGGCCCGGCCAGCCTTGCTCAGAACAGGGCTGAGGGAATGGTGAACAGACACCACGACCCAACACTGGCCGTACGTGAGTGGGGCTGAGCCCCAGTACTGCTGACGCCCCAGGTGCGGCAGGAAGTTCTGTGGAGGCCTGGTTGGGACTATTCAGGGTCCATGCCTGACCCACAGTGGGTAAAAGAGCTGAATGAACGCTGTTGAGTGGTGCCTTGGAAAGCTCCAGATCCAGGAATCAGGATACCTGGGTTGGGGTCCCTCCCGTGCTCCCACCAGCCAGGCGCCTCTAGGTGAGTCCTTTCCGTTCCTCCTCTCTCCCCACCACCAGCCAGGAGCCCCCAGGTGAGTCGGCTTCCTTGCTGACTCCGTTGCCCTTGTCAAGTGGGCGTAGCATCGCACCCCTTGTGGGGCTGTGCTGGTGAATCCACAGGGCCCGGAGCACCAAGTGCCTACTCTGTGCCAAGCCCCAAGCTCAGGTCGTGCACACAGCGTGCCCTCAGGATACACCGCCTGCATCCCACACGGCAGCCTGGGTGCTGAGGATGCTTTTGTGCTGCTGCCAGAGGGACAGAGACGCAGAGTGAACCAGGGAGAGGAGGGTCTCGCCCGGCCCCTGCGAGCTGCGGGCTGGTGGCAGCGGATTCTCAGAAAGAGCTGAGCAACGTGCCAGATGGTCATCCCCAGACGCTCTCGCGACAAGGCCGACGGTCTCGGTGCCCGAGCACGGGACTCGGCGTCTCGGCCTGTGCGTGAGCTGGGCGCCGTGCAAGCTCATCCCAGGGACTGTCCTGAGCACTCATGGCAGCCGGTGAGGGGTGGCCCTCCTCTTAGAGCGACCTGGTGACACTCAGGCCACTCCACTCGGCCAGCACGTACGGGGCCAGCACGCCGCTCCAGCCCGTGGGGCCGGCTGCCAGTTCCACGGCTCTGGTTACCAGTTCCGTGGAGCAGTTACACTCCACAGACGCCCATGCCCTCAACTACCGGTTGAATGAACGCCCTTCCATCCCTCTAAGAGCCCCGCCATGCCAGCAGAGCAGGGCACCACCCTTCCCATTTCACGAGGGAAGCAGCCTCCTCGCCTGCAGGCTCTGAGCCAAGAAGAGCAGGAAAGGCCTGGAACCAGGCTCCCAACTCTGAACCGAGTCCTTTCTGCCAGGTGTAGAGCAGCTGGGAATGCCAACCCCTCCCGGCGGCTGCAGGGAACCAGAGGCCGGGGCGACGGCATCAGTCCCCAGGCGGGGCTCCTGACAGATACCGCCCCCTGGACAGACGGCCATCGTGAGCCAAGCGCACCGCAGGCAAACCTGCCATGCAGGTCAGTGTTCACTTCCAAACCCCGCAGACTCACCCAGGGCAGCGTCAAACTCCGGTTCTACGGTGAAAACCTCACGGGCTGGGAAGTCGAAGATGTCTTGCTTGAACTGTAGCTGGCAGCCGAGGAGCGATTCTGGGCGCAGGGCTGCGATGCTTTCCACCTGGCCGGGGGAGCACTCACCTAGAGACGGGAGGGGGTGAGAAGGCTGCGCACTCAGGCCCCCGAGGCCCCCACCTGCAGAGCCCCAGCACGAGGACATGAGAGCAGGCCACATGGAGGCCGGCCGGCCCGAGAACCGGACCTGTGCCCACATTCCTCCCGATGGTGCCGCAGTTTATAAAAGCTGAGGACAGATGACTCATTATGGGGGAACGGGGGGCATCCTGCAGCACGGGCGATTTCAGCATTTCTTCAGAGCCCACATCCAGGGGCACGGCAGCGGGTCAAGCCCGCTAGCGCGTGTCGTCTGCTCCTGTCAGCAGGGAAAACGGGCAATTTATCCCCGGACGTCAGGAGGGCACGAGTTCCCCACTAATACCCTGAGCATCGTTTGGGCAACGGCACAGTACCGTCCACTTGCACTGGAGCAGGGAGAGAGGTGACCACGAGGCAGTAGAGGTGCATCAGAACGACGACAGTGGTATTGAATTCTACCAGTTAAGTGGTTTTTAAAAAACAGCCTGTATTGATGCATTTATTTCCGGCAGCTCCTGTCCAGGGCTGTCACGGGCAGGGGATGAGGTCGAACGTTCTATGCAAGACTTGGGAGAGGTAATTAGGAAAATCAAAATCGGCGGCGAGGCCTGCTAAGCCACATTTTCTGG
>NC_041231.1:7159926-7209926 GCF_002837175.3 Physeter macrocephalus
GGAGAGAGAACTGCTATAGCTCTTTGGGACCACCTGAAAACTGGGGATGTCAGCCTTGTCTTGGCCGGGAGAAGCCTAGAGTCTGTTGATGACAGGGACTGCACATCGTAGGACATTGCTAGACCAAGCAGGGGTTCGTAGGTTTCGCGAAAACCGACTCTGACGCTGGCATCCCACCTTGAGTCAGACAAGCGTGCTAGCCTCTGTTTGAATGCCTCCAGAGATGGGGAGCTCACTACCTGAAGTGGCAGCCTAGTCCATCACAGACGCTCAGAACCTCTCGTTCTTGGAAGAAGGGTCTCTCTCCGGCCACAGGGCTGCCCTCAGGGCTCACTCAAAATGTGTGGTGCAAGGTAAATGTGAGTAAAAAGGTGCCCAAGTTTTGTTGGCACTGCACACATTTTCCTGAACTTGAAATTTCCCTCTTTTATATAACAGGGGAGTTATTTTTAATATCCAGAGATAAAGCAAAAGAAAGGCATATTTCAAGCAGTTGGAATCATTTACAATGTGAGGTTTTCCCTTTAATGTTAAGGATTTGACAGTGAACACTTACTTACATGGAAGAGGAACGGCCAGGGAATTATTCTCTCCTTTATAGAGGGAATATAAGTGCCTGGGGGAGAGCTTCCTACCATCTCAGGCATCCAGCTGCCCCCAAGCTCCCGCTAACGACACATATTTGTCCACAGGTGCCAAGAGATGGCTTTTTCTTGCTCTGATCTATGGTGATAGACCCAAGAGGTCCCAACATCTGTAATTCTGCCTCTGAGAAAAACAGGAATGTTAGGACGTGCTTCCTCGCCCTTCACCAAGGGGCTGCACTGTGAGAAAGCATCCTTCCAACAAGACAGCTAAAGACCAAAGTCGCCCACTGGAGGAAAGTAAGAAAATGTCAGGAAAACAAAATAACAAAAAAACTTGATCATCCTAGAAAGACACATGCTACCAAAACTGACTCAAAAAGAAATAAACAATCTGGATAGACATGTAAGGAGTGAAGAATTTGAATTCATATCAAAAACTACCCATGAGGAAAGCCCGTGACCAGATAGATGGCTCCACTGGTTAATTCTACCAAACATTCAAGAGTTACTGTTACCAGTTCTATTCAGACTCTTCCAAAAATTAGAAGAGGGAAAATTTCTAAGTCATTCTATGAGGGTGATATCACCCTGATACCCAAACCAGACAAAGACATCACAAAAAAGAAAATCACAAACCAAAATCTCTCAGGAACGTGAACATAAACTCAACAAAATACCAGCAAACTTGAACCAGTTACACGTAAAAAGAATTATATATCATGAGCAAGTACGGTTTATCCTAGAATGCAAGGTTGGTTTAATATCTGAAAGCCAATTAATGTAACACATCATATCAATAGAATAAAAAACAAACAAAAAAAAGATTATTTTATGAGACACAGAAAAAGCATTTGACAAAATCCAACACCCTTTCCTATGTGTATGTGTGTAAGAATCGGGAGGTGATTACTAAGGTATTTGGGGGTTTTTTTGAGGCGATAAAAAACCTAAAACTAACGGTGGTGATGGTTGCCTGCATCTATGAATACACTAAAAACCACTGAATCGTGACATTAAATGGGTGAATTGTATGGTATGTGAAAGATACCTCAATAAAACTGGTATTAAAAATAATAAAAGTTGGCGAGGGTGCGGGGCATCTGTCCCTTAGCTACAGTCTCTGCCGTCTAGTTTACCGCAGTCCCCACCACGCCCTATTACCTCCGACGCTGAAGCTAAGCAACTGGTGCCCGTTAGCCCAGCTCTTCCCAGTATGTTCCTCACACCCTGCTCATTTGCCTCACTTACTCTACACCTGTCCCACTTCAGGGACAACTCATGTTGTGGCCACTGTATCAAGACAGTCAACAGATGCAAAAAAAAAAAAAGTCAGAGAAAGGGACCAGTGGGGAGTTATGGCTGGAAACCCTGCAGAGAGTGAGGTGACATACTCCTGATTCCCGGCTAGGACACACATTTACTGCACAACCATCGGCAGGGCAGCCGGGCTGTATTTCTGAAAGGAGATTGTGCGACCAGGTTTCTGTGAAGGCTAAGTCCCTGGAATGCGCGTTTTGTGCTCTCACCAGTGGTGAGGGCTCCCCCGCACGGACGTGCAGTGCTGAAAGCAAGCACGGGCGGCAGGATGGCAGGATGGCTCTCCCCTGGCTTCCCTAGCTGCACCACAGGAACCCCCACCATGCGTCAAGCACAGAGTGCCCCTGCCTCTCTCGAGTCCGGGACAAAGTCTCGCCCGGTGCTGGGATGACTGGAAAACTCCTCCAACACCTGGCAACCAGCCTTCACTAGAGGAAAGCCGGTCTTAGGCTCTGAGCAACCCAAAGGCCACAGCAGAGCTGCAATTTCAGGACACCGCATGGGCGTCACGGTCTCTTGGTTCTTGGCTGCCTGCAATTGTGACTCACAGCAGTGGTTTGACACACTCAGCGGTCAGAGTTTCCTTTTAAAGAACGTTCAGTTTTCACGACAGCATAATAACTCACTGGGCCAATATGCAGACATTTAGGATGTTGGTGTCTGTTTGCCTACACTCTTTGTCATAATTATAGGGCGAGGCTTTAAAAATAAAAAAAATTAAACGACCTAAATGCTCCACAGGGAAAGAATGGCTGAGTACAAATGACTGTGAGAAAATAATCAGCTAGGCTACATAGCAACACGGAGAACAAAAACCTTAGAATAAAAGCACTTGGGCTTCCCTGGTGGCGCAGTGGTTGAGAGCCCGCCTGCCGATGCAGGGGACACGGGTTCGTGCCCCGGTCCGGGAGGATCCCACGTGCCGCGGAGCGGCTGGGCCCCTGGGCACAGCTAGGGGGAGGGTCAGGAAAGGAACATGGAGAAACAGAAAAAGCCGATATGTCTTTTAAGGCAATTTCCTTATGGTTCTTATAGTGGCACTTACGTAATAATATTTTCATCTTAATTGAAAGGAAACCAATTAAGATGAAAATATTATTACTAGGTAATAATAATAATTATATAATTATTAAATTTAATTAACTAATCATTAAATTTAATTATTAAATTAAATAATAATAATAATTATTATTAGGTAACTACAGTGTGGGTAGTTTGTGGAGACAGAATACAAACCACAAAGGTAGCTCGTGAGTTTCACAAACAGTGAATCAGAGAATCTGAAGACTCTGCTCAACACACCAGCCGAAATTAAGTGCCAGCTTCTGCCACAATCTGTTCACTAAAACGAAAAGGAAGGCGGGGGCAGGGCCCACACTCACCGTGGCGATGCCCCGGGCTTCCTGATAGGCCACGCTGACCACATCTGCGCTGCTGGTGTTGAGGAAGAAGTAGCCAGAGCCTTCTCGGACGTGCAGCTCTGCCTGTTAGGAGGGGCCAGGCTGGTGTCAGAGGCCTGGGGTCCCCCAGGGGTCACGCCCAGGCAGCGGAGCAGGGGGGGAGGCCGTACCTGCACGCCCGGGTGGTTGTAGATGGCCACCTCTTCCGGACTGACCCTCACGTCCTCCACCAGCATGAGTTCGATAGAGGCCGACACGGGCATGAGGGGATGGTGCTGAAGGGGCAAAGCCAGCACTGTCAGATCCAGGGGGGCTGGGGGCCACCTCAGGCCGGCCCACGGCCTCCCCCAGAAGAGCAGGACGAGTGGCCCCAGGGGCTGGCGCCCCCCCCTCCCCGGGACCTCCTTATGTCGGGGACACGAGCCCAGTAACACCCATCGCGCGTTGAGACCGCAGCCCTGCGAGGCCTCCCAGAGTCCCGCCCAGGCGGGCACCCCGCCCCACCTGCCAGGCTCCTGGGCGCACGACTCGCACACACCCCAGGAAAGCGGGACGGCGCTGCAGGCGGGGGGAGCTGCGGGCTCAGGGGATGGGGCTGAACCAGCTGGGGCCGTAAGTCGGGCCGCGGCGGGGAAGAGGCTGCGGCCCGAAGGCCTGAGGGCCCCCGAGGCGTGCGCCCGAGACGGCACGTGGCGAGGCCCCTCTGCCTTTCAGCTGGGTCCCCCCGTTGCCTGCGTGCAGGGTGTGCAGCCGGGGAGACTGAGGCAGGGAGCCCGGTGAGGAGGCAGCCCTGACCAGGGAGCGGGGGGAGACCAGGGTGCAGCCCAGCGCGGGGCTCAGGACCCTGGGATGCCGGGCACAGCACAGGAGAAGCAGGAGGGCTCCCTGCCCCCCCAGGGCCCTGGTCAGTACCGGCTGCTTCGCTCTGGCCATGTCCAGGTGGGACTTCTGGTAGCCCGTGGCGGTGGCAGAGATGGCCGTGGTGCCCGAGGCCTGGTGAACTGAAATGGCCTGCAAACCTGAGTGCGGGAGAGAAAGCGGAGTCGGGTTTGGGCCCCGTTGCTGTACCTGTGAGGCAGCCCCTCCTTCCCTCTAATTTGTAGCTTTAAATCTCCCACAGCCCTAAAAATAGGTGACAGGCTTCGTTTACACTGTGTGCACCGTAAGGGTTAACGGGCCCTGAGCAAGGTTCCTGGGGCAGCTTAGAGGAGCTGGAGGAGACAGCTCAGCTCCCGGCCGTCGAGGGGTCTGTGATGGCAGCGTCACAGGGCCTCGGCGCCAGGCCGGTCTGTGTACAACCTGGGGTTTGAGACTCAGCCGCCGTGTGCCCTGAGCTGTCTCCCCATCTCCCACACAGAGAAGCCATTCCTACGTCACAGACGTGTGAGGATTAAAGGAGAGTCCTGAAGCTCCCTGAGCTTTAGTCCTGGACAGAGGGGGTCCCAGCCCTCCACCCACAGCCGCCAGCCCCTCTCGGCACGGGGCTCGTCTGTCTGGGGCCACTGCTCACCACCCGGCTCACCGTGCAACTTCTTTTGGCCGCTCCCATCGTCCCGGGACACCAGCTGTAAGGGCGGGTCCAGCTCGATGCTGGCCAGAGACGGCCTGGTGGACTCCCACTGGACGCTCAGCGAGCTGAAATTGTCAAACCTGCGGCCCTGCTGGTCATAGGCGGCCAGGTCCAGCAGGGGGTTGCGATGGCTGGAGACCGGAACCTGCAAAAAGCCGAGGTTACCCACCCACTGTGGCTGCGCCCCGGACTGGGCGGGGCCGCCCCTGACCACACGGTGCAGCGGACCCGCCGGCTGCCCTGTAAGCTCGTAGGGGTCCCGGTAAGCCAGTGGGGGGCAAGTCGCGAACGGATGGTCACTACTGCCAGCCGGCAAGGTGCCCCCCAGCCCTACGCAACCTGGCCTCCCGCTCCAGTCCGTGGTCCTCAATGGGGGCCTTGGTGGGGTCTGAAAGCATTTTTCGTTGTCACACTGCAGGGGGCGCAACTGGCATCTAGTGCGTAGAGGTTGGGGTGCTGCCGAACATCCCAGGGTGCACCGGGCAGCCCCCCAAGAAGGGAGGATCTGGCCCCAAATGGCAGCAGTGCCGAGGCTGGGGGACCCTGCCCTCGGCCTCCCCACCCGAGCCAGGCTGCTCTCCTCCACTCAGCCCTCCCCTCTCCAAATCCTGCCACCTCCCCCGGCCCCATGCCCACCTCAGCCCCTCCAGGACGCACCCCCTCGTGGTTTAACAGGAACGCCAATTACAACCCAAAGTGTCCCAGAGCCACTGGGATGGCAAAGCTTTCAGAGCCGAGTTCTCACCTGGCCTTGACCACCCCGCTGATGGCGGCTGCCATCCACCCACTGAGGGTGAGGACGGGTCCCGGGGGAGGGAAGGGACAGAGGTCCTCGGCGGCCGAGAGGCAGGCCCCTAGGATTCCACTCCAGAAGCCCACCTCCTGCTGTTCCTGCCGCGCACCTGCGCAGCTCTGCTCCTCAGAGCCCGTGGGGCAGCGGCCTCACTGCCCCGGACCGCGGTTCACCCCGCCCTCCCGGCCCGAATGGACGCCCGGGTCCCACAGCCTGGACTCAAACCCACCTCCGCCCAGGCAAGCCGCCCACTTTCTGGAGTTCCTCCACGTGAAGGGGCAATTGCACGAGATCCTCCTTCCAGGGCTCTGTTTTAAATAAGGGTCGCGTGAGAGCATTTTAACGGGCCCGGCTCGTGTCACTAACGTGTCACTCAGGCAGGAACCTGAGCTCAGCAGTATCCATACTTCACCAGGCACGGGTCCAGGAGGAAGGACTGGGCTTCTCTGGCCCTTGCAGTCAGGAGTGAGGGCATCACTTGCCTTGGCCAGTGAAATGCGACAAGTGACTCGTGACAGTTCCGGGGGCAGAAGCTTGAATGGTCAGAACGTGATCTGCCAGCTCTCCTTCTCCGCCCACGTTCAACTTGGGGGCCGCTCCGCCGCCCAAGTCTTGGAAGGAAGATAACGACGAAGCGGGGCCCCCGGCCCCCTGCGACGCCCACACCGCGTGAGCGAGAAGTGAGCCCTCACTGTGCAGGGGTGTCGGTACTGCTGCCGGGCTCACCTGGCCCGCCTGATGCAGTCAGCAAACTCCCACCTCCTTCGCCCCCGGAGAACTCTGGACCAAAGCAGGTCCCAAATTCTAAATGCAGAGCAACCATTGTGGACACGAGTCGGGAGCTGTGACTGTGAGCGAGGAGAACAAGGTGCGCATTTTAGAGGCTCCACTCTGTCCCCCAGACGCGACCCGGGGTGGAAAACTGACGTTCTTCCCTTCCTCCTCCTCCCCGGGGCGGGGCGGGGCGGGGTGGGGGGCATGAACAAAAAGCATCAATCATGCTCGCAGATTCACTGGTCCTGCCAAAGGCAAGAGCATCACCCCCAAACGGGGAGGCTGAGGCTCAGAGATGTTAAGTTACTTGCCCAAGGTCACACAGGTTTAGGGGTGGAACGCTCTGGTCTGACTTTAAAGCCCGCAGGCCTGGCCAGCCGCCGTGCAGCCTCTCCCCAGCACACGAGTCAGACGGCAGCTCCATTCAAGCCCCAGCCTGTCACCTTCTGGCAGGGAGCTGCACGGCTGATGCCCAGCTCAGAGGACTGGGGTCAGGCCGGAGTGCAGTCCCACTCTGTCACTCCGACAGGTCAGCCCCGTTTTAGTGCCTGGCCTCACCAGGGACCGACTCTGCAAACACGTCCTGGGCAGCCTCTGGCTTCGGAGACGTATAAAGTGAAACCGATTTGCACCAGATGTGTGGCAGGGATATGTCTGCCTCAGGGTCCCCTGGTGAGACCATACATCTCAGGGGCCACGCCTGACTGGCCTGCGGCTCTGGAATCCCAGCACGGATGGATCAAAAGGCAATTCTGTGTTTGAGCAAAGATCTACGACACACGAGAGCCAATTCAGAGCGGCGCTCGCTGCCCGACCGACACCTTTCAGCCAAGAGACACAACCCTGGGCTGACCCCGAGGTCACAGCCAACAGACGGCCAGACTCGGCTCCTTCAGCGAGTAGCCAGTGTTGAAGTACAGGAAAGAGGCACGTGGCTCTGACTGTTTTTTCCTTTGAAATTAAGAAGGTTTGGCCAGCCTGGGGTTGAACAGGCTGGAGCTGAGGGGGCTTTGGAGGAGCACCCGCTGTTCAGGCCTGACCACACCCCCGGCCCTGTCCTCAGCACCAGGCACGTGAGCCTGCAGAATAAGGGCAGGGGGCGGGGGGGTTGGGGAGGGGTCCCTGGGTCACTCCACCCACCGTTCACCGAGCTCCCACCACGAGCTGGGCCCTGAGAGAGAGACTCACGAAGATGAAAATGAGGACAGGCACAGCTCGGAGATGCTGCACTTCGCAGATTCCTCCGTTTTACAACCCCGTGTGTCGAGAGAGTCTGTCAGTGCCATTTTCCCAACTGCATTTGTTCACTTCATGTCTCTGGGTCACGTTCTGGTAATTCTTGCAACAGTTCAGACTTTTTCATCATTATTAGATGTACTCGTTAGGCTGTCTGTGATCAGGGACCTTTGCAGTTACCGCCATGACTCACTGAAGGCTCAGCGGTCGGCTAGCATAGTTTAGCTATAAAGTCCTTTTTAATTAAGGTCTGTACATTGTTTCTTTAGCCATAACACTATTGCACACTTAATAGACTACAGGATAATATAAACGTAGCTTTTATATGCCCCGGGAAACCAAAAAGCTCCTGAGACTTGTTTTATTGCGATATTCGCACTGTACTGCACGGTCTGGAACCGAGCCCACGCTGTCTCCGAGGTCTGCCTGTGCGTAAATTCTACAGCATTAGTTGATGTTAGGTGCTTGGGGGCGGGGAGGGGGAGAAGGGAACCGCGTAGGAAATGCTGAGTGGGGACCTTCAGATAAGGTCTAAGGCTGAGGAAGGCCCCCCACCCCGAGAAAGTAACGTGCGAATAAAGAGCTGTGGGCTCGGGAGGGAAACAATTCCAGCCAGGGGACAGCAATCCAGAACAAGGGACTGTCCCAGCATCCGAGCACTGACCGTGGGGGGAAGGTGACGGGCGGTCTCAGGGCCTGCAGGTCCACTCTGACTCCCCAGGTCCAGTCCCGCTTATTCCCCCAGTAACTCTGGATGTCACTGTCACCACTCAAAGGAGGCAGCTGCACAGCGGGGGGGACTCAGGCCGGGCCTGAATCCGGCTCCCCGGCGCACACACGGTGGACCCGGCAAGCCGGGTCTTCCAAGCATCCAGACTTATATGATGTCTTTCTTTCCACAAGGGATAATTTGCTGAGTACATAAAAGTGATTTAAAACGTAAAACTTTCAGAACATTCAACTCAACAGCCCCCAAAGTCTCTTCCTGAACACACACAGATTTTCACCTTAGGGAAGACGGTCAGCCGCTCCATGACATGCACACCCAGGCCTGGGATGGGGAGGATGCGGCACCATGGCAACGAGCCTGAGAAGGGGCCCTGGGCTCTGAGCCCGGGTCTCCTCCAGCAGGAGGATGCTCCCTGCAGGCCCGCGGGGCAGGGGAGAGGGCCCTGAGCCGCACACACAGACTCCTCACTTTAACCAGTGCCGTCAAGGCCCCAGTCCTCACGGGACCAGGGGAGGGGCTCACATGACTCAGAACTGAGGGGTGAGTGAAGCCCCCCACGATCGCCAGAGCAGCGGGAGAAGAAGCTGAACTAAGCTCACAAGGACAGGAGGCCCAGAGGCACGGGCCAGATGGTGGGCTTGTTCCCAAGTCCCAGGCCCTGGAGTCTGGTGCCTCCCCTAGAGCTTCAAAGGGATGCAACTTGACCAAACAGCAGCAGGAGGCGACTCCCAATCTCGCTGCCCCAGGCAGGCAGCTGGACACGCCCCGGGGCTGACTGCTGGCTGGGGCTGGGAGAGAAGCATCTGCAGGGCTGCTGAGGAGGCCCCAGACTTGGAGCTGGACAGACGTAGGTTCTGCCTGCGGGTCCAGCCCTCAGGGACGAGGAACAAGACACACACAGCGGTTCTGATCACTCTGTGGGCAGCAGGGATGCAGAGACCCTGGGCTGGCCCCGGGGCCTTTGCACTTGCTGTTCCACCTGCCTGGGGCACCCTGAGCTTGGCCCCTCTTGGCTGGCACCCCGAGCACGGGCGTGAGCCTGTGTGCCCTCCTCACAGGGGCCTTTCCCTATAGTCTGAGGTCCCCTGTCTCCACAGGGCTTCCCACCCTCCCATCCACCACGTCTGCTGTGGGCCCCCTGTCGGCTCCGAGGCGCGAGCCTCGCCTGCCCTGGGTACTCGGCGTTCCAGAACCTGACGTGTGCCCGGCACAGGGGGTGAGATCTAACAAACATATGCTGAGGGGTGAGAAGAAAGAAGCCTGGCTCCCTTCCGAGAAGGGCCGCAGCCGGCCAGCAGGGCGTGTGCATGCCTGACCCTGAACAGGGGGCTTCCAAATCCTCCACGTCCAGCCGTCCGGTCTCTAGGGTCTCAGGGGTGGAGGCTGGACTGCTGTCACCTCACATCCCTGCTGTCAGGGACCCCAGTGACTCTCTTCCCTCTGCTTGCAGTGACCTTGGAAACACAGCGCCATCCCCCGCACCGTGGAGAAGGCTACAGCCAGCCACTCCCTCGGCGACTCCTGCCTTGAGACAAGAGCCCCACCTTAACAGCCTCGAGCCACAGAGGAAAGCATCGAGATCTGTACAGATCGCCAAGTGCCCGCGCAGAGAGGCGGCAGAGTCCGGGCGCTGCCACCAGCAGCTGTGACGCAGGGGATGCCCCACCCCTCCAGGTCCCGGGCCCCAAGTGTCACACGCAGACAAGTGCCCACCGGACAAGGCGAGCGTAGGGCTGAGGGGGCAGCACCGGGCGTCGCCTGGCCTACCCCCGCCGCCTCCCCAGAGGCCACTCACCACCTGCTTGTTCTGCTGCAGCAGCGGGCAGGACAGGTCCAGCTGGGGGCTGGCGTAGACGGGCGCCAGGGTGAGCCTGGAGGGCGGCGCACACACGAACTTCACCACAGCGGGCTCCAGCGCCGGGAAGGGGTTTGTGATGCTGGGCCTGTTCCCCACCGTGAGGGCGATGACCTGGCGGAGCAAGAAGCAGCCATCAGACACCCCAAGTATGAGTCCCTGCCCCACCGGGAGCCCGCGGGACTCAGTGCGCTCTTCTGCAGAGCTGGGATGGTGGTGAGGCCCACATCGCAAGCGGGTTACAATGGTCCGGCGACACACGCCCAGGAGAGGGCTCCCTCAACATGCAAGAGACCTTCCGACAGGGGCCCTGGCGCCCTCTACTAACAGAACAGAACCACTGCCTGCTCCTGGGGCCGAGGAAGAGGTGGGGCGGGGGGACACCGTGCACCTTCCCGGGACCCTATGAAGACCCCAAGGCTGATTAGCAAATTGACAAGCTTGTGGGTTTTGAATGAGGAATCCATAGTGACCTGAAGACACCCATCACAACGAGGTGCAGGCGCTGGAGAGTGTGTCTGACGGGCTGAGCCCCTTGGGGAGGGACCAGCTAAGGGGTACGGAGGGCGGGGCCGGTGAGCAGGTGCTGGAGCCACAGCCCCGCCCTCCTTCCGGCTCTTAGAGAAGCTCAGTTGGAGGCTGCAAGGACGGAAATTAAAGGTGCAAGAAAAGACATGGAGATTTATGTTTGCTTTCAGAGCTGGGACCTCAGAAATCAAGCCCGGCCCGCGTTTTACGAGCCACACGGCTCACGGCCGGTCCTGAGGGAGTGGCCCCCGGCCCCTCAGTGACACTCACTTTCGCAGGCCAGAACCGTCCGGTCCAGAAGCCCCTCAGCCTTCCGGACCACGAGGCAGGACAGAGGGCATTGTCCTCGCTGACTCCCAACACCCCAGGAAGCGACCCCAGAGCACCAGGGTAGGGGGCCCTCGGGGCGACCCTGCTGAGGGTCCAACCCCTACGGTCCGAGGGGCACACAGATGACTGGGCCAAGCCAGGGATAAGAAACTTCTCTACATTAATTTTTGACTAAGTTTATTCTTACTGTGGTATTTATTGTTATGTGTTTATTTTTCTTATTCTTCAATTGATTTTGTAAAAAAAAAAAACAGTGAAGCCAGTGGAAGTGGGCCTCTCACTGTGCATCTCTTCCGCTCACACCAAGCCGGTCTCGGTGTGGCGGGCTTCATCAGGGTGCCTGGGGGCCGTGTGTGTGTGTGTGTGTGTGTGTGTGTGTGTGTGTGTGTGTGTGTGTGTGTGGACATCAACTGACATGCTTTGTACTAGTAAATAAACACAGAAAGGTGTTCTTCACTTCCCCCAAGAAATGGGCTCTCTCCTCTCTTTCTTCATTCATGCTGGCCTCCTCACCCCTTGCTTTCTGCTTCCTGGCACCCTGCGAATGGAGGGTTACACCCCTACTACAACCAGACAAGTGTGCAGCCCTGAGCCTGGGACGGCCAGGCACAGGGGAACGGAGGGGCGAGCTGCTGCTCTATCCAGCCGATGCCGGCCCTGCAGGGATCACAGGTGCATTGTGCTGAGTCCACCCAGGCTAATTTTTTTGGTTTTCAGCATTAAAAAAAAAATCGAGACACTTCATACACCTGAAGTTAATATAATATTGTAAATCAACTATATTTCAATCTAAAAAAAAGATTTCACAGAAGAAATTATTGGGATTCTCGGCTCATCCTGAAACACCGAAAAGACCTGCCCACCCTGGGTCTGCAGTCTCACTCACTTTGATATAATATCGATACTTGCCTGACCTGGGGGCCTCCGACTTTGCGAGCCCGATCTCATCCCACCCGGACTTGACAGCGGGGAGCGCTGACGCCCTGGAGCAAGAGGAGATCGCCCCGGGTGTGGAAAGAAAGGCAGGACTGGCCAGGCGTGTAGCGCGGTCCCGACTGCCGCACCCCGCTAGGCCCAGATGGTGCTCACCCCACCACCCCACCACCCTGATCCTCAGCCTTCCTGTCTGTGAAATGGGTACAGCAGCCACGGCCGCCTCTCAGGGTTGCCTCGAGGAGTGAGATAAAATAATGCCGCGAGGCACAGCGGGGTACTCGGGGGACGTGACTTTCCATCCCTCGCTCTGGGCAAGGTGGCTCTGGGGGTGGCCGCCCGCTCACCTGCTCGCCCAAGACCTGGCAGGTCACGAGGATCCAGTGTTGCTGGTGATTCCGGGCGGCAGGGGGCCCAAAGAGAGCCAGACCGACGCTGTCCATGTCCTCAGAGGTGACGTTGCGGAAGAACTTGGAAGGCTCCAGGACCCAGGGTCTGGGACCCCCCTCGAAAAGCATCTCCTTTGAGGAGCCGAGGGTCACCAAGGCGACAGAGGAGGGGTCCACAGCCTAGGGGAGAAAAGAGGGGAAGACTCAACGTCTCCCTGGGAGAGGCGAGCCTGCCAGGCTGGGGGGGCTCACTCCCTGGTCCCTGCTTTACTTGGTGTTCACTGGCCTGCCAGGAAATGATCTGTTTGGGCGTCTGTCTCCCCAGCTGGCCTATAGGCTCATTAAAGGAAACGCATGTCTGTTTCCTCTTGTATCTGCAGCATGATCTCAACCACATGGGAAATGAAAGACCGTACAGACAAACTGAAATATTTTTAAAAGAGTAAATTACAACTACACTGTGATACTATTTCTCTGCCATCTGATTAGCAAAAATCCAAAAGTCTGAGCGCACACACTGCTGGTGAGTCTGTAGGGAAACACGTACTCTTTTAGAAAATTAATTCACTTGTTTTTTGAGATATAATTGACACATAACATTATAATAGTTTCGTTATTAGTACAACAGTATTTTGATATTGGTATCTATTGCAAAATGATCACCACAGTAAGTCTAGTTAACATCTGTCACCACACAGAGTTACAATTTTTTCTTCTTGTGATGAGAACTTTAAAGATCTATTCTCTCAGCAATTTTCAACAACAGTATTACTGAGAGACGTGTTCTATCCCGCTGGGGAGACAGGAAAGTGGCACAACCCCAACAGAGGGAAATTTGGAAATATCTACTCAAATGACAGTCATATTTATCCCTTGTCCAAGCAACACTCCTTCCAGGAATGGACTCTGAAGATATGCCTCCATGAATATATAAAATATACGCACAGGGCTATGCAATACGGTATTATCTTTAAGAGTAAAAGCTTGGAAACAGCACAAACACCCATCAGCAGGGGCCTAGTTAGGTAAACTGTGGTCTACCCGTACGATGGAATGTCAAACAAAGATCTTCCCATGTGGATGTGGAGAGATTTGCAGGTTATTTTCGTTATTTTCCAAGCAAAGAAGCAAGGTGCAGAACAGGATATCTAGGATACTACCTGTGAGTAAGAGAGGAACGGGCAGGGCATAGGAACATATAATCGTTCTTGCTGACTTCTGCAAAAAGAGACACTGAAACTGTAAAATGGAAACTAATCAAAATAGTTTTTGACAAGAGGCAGGGAAGGGATGGAAGTGAGGCTTCTGGGTATACTTTGAATACAGGTTTAACTTGGGAACCACATAAACAACTTAGACAAAAAATAAGGTTAAAAAAAGAGAACCCTAAAACTGAGAAGAAATGGAAACATGATTCTACCTGTGACAGGTTGATCATCTCAATGCTGAGAAGACCAAACCTGCATCAATCCCCTCTTCTTGGACTAATTGACCTTAACCTGTTGTGAGTTCCAATATCTTTTAGGCCAAGAGTTGCAAACACCTGTTAGCCCCAAGGTGCAACTCTGATTGGCTGGTAATGGCTATGGGGGTGGGGATCTGTGCTCCTGAGGCTGAATCAGTGCTTGGAGATAAAGGCAGCCAGGATTGATTAGCAATGTCTGCAGTGGGCACAGACAGGCACACACAGAAGCTGTGCCTGCACTAGACCAGAGTCCACAAAGGCAGAGTGACTTCTTGTTCAGAATCACCAGTGTCCTAGGCACGTGGAGGTTACCAGGAACCCACATCAAGTGAGTCCTTGACAGCTTAATGCCCAGAACACACAGAATACCTGACAGTTACCTCCAGGCCCGGCTGCCCCAAGCCCTACTCACCCGGACCCCTTAAAGCCCTGTGAGTGTTCGTGCAGATCAGGGCACAACGACCCATCTCAGACCCGCTGCAGCGGAGACCCTGTGGGGATGTCATGAGCCTGGGCTGAGCCAAAGCCTCCCCTACCCAGCCAGTGCCAGTCTCCCCTGTTCCCTCCATTTTGGCCCACTGTGTTTGCCAGCCCGCTGCTGTGGTCATCTCTGCTGACCTGCTCAGACCCCGGATGCTCTGCTCAGCTCTTTCCATGCTTTCACCCCCATGGGGGCTGCTTCCCCCAACTGCCAACAGCCTGAAGCCCTCGCAGGTACAGACTGATAAGCACTCAGCTGTCACCGCAGTCCTGGACCTGGAGCAGTGGCCCAGCCAGATGCACCTCCATATGGAGAGGGAATGTCACTGCGTGACAGCCTTAAGATGTCACATACCCTTGAGGATGGAAGCGGGTCGGGGCAAGGTGATGATCTGCCGAGGCCTGTGGGGCTCAGGTCCCCTTGGTTGGGTGCTAAACCCTTAGTAAAGAGAGGGCATCACTTGTCAGTGAGAATTCTGTCCTTTTGACTTTTTTTTTTTGCAGTATGAATAATTTTCTGAATTTGCTGTCAGTTAGCTCTCCAGGCATCCCTCCCTGAACACGTGTGCACAGTTGTGTACACACACACAATTCCAAGGAGCCCCCCACAGACTCTATCTTGCTACATGCCCACCAAAGAAACCATCAACAGGGCCCTTTTCCTGCACGTGATGAGGGCCTTTGGCCCTTCCTCCCTGGACCACCCCTCCCTCCTCGAGACAGCTGCACGGCCTGCTCCCGTGCTTCACTCAGGCCTCTGCGCAAACCTCCTCCTCAGGGAGGCCTTCTTGGATCCCCTGTCCAAGGCAGGACCTCCTGTCACCTGTTACCTCCCTTCCCAGCTGGACCGCCCTTCTCACCACCTGCCATCACTTCCTGTGTGTTCTTAAGTGCATTTGCCTCTCTGTCCCCAAAGCTAGAATGAAGCTGTCACTCAGCTGTGTGACCTTAAGCAGGTTACTGTCTATAAGGTTCAGTCTGCCGTCCTATAAAATGGGTACAATGAGAACCCTGCCTCATGGGTTATCGCAGATTCAAGGGGGCATGAATGGGAGCCCTGAACACACATGTAGCATATGCTCAGTAAATGGCCCCCACTACTGTCAACTGTCACCCCCATTTTGCAGATGGAAAGAGTGAAGCCCAGCAAGTGGAAGCAACTCTTCCAAGTTCACCCAGCCGGCGGGCCTGGGTCTGTTCCGACTCCAGATGCCCTGCTCTCACCCATCTCATCACCACAACCAGAACAGCTCTGCTATGGACAAAGCAGGTCACTGTAAACCTTGCAGGAGGATTTTTTTCCTGACCAGCCCAATAGGAAAGATTGTGCAAAAGTACCACATGTCCTATAATTAAAGCTGGAGAATGATCAATTATCACCTTGCTGTGTAATTCTCTTCCCATCCTGGCATAAAAGTGTCACCGAACCGTGTGCCAGGGAGATAGGTGAATAATCAGCATGGCTAATGAAGGACACTGGTAAATCGTACCGGGGGTGTCAACACGCAGACCAGAACAGGCCAAGCAGGAGAGGAGGGTCCCCGCACCGCACTCGAGACCTTCTCTCTCAGGGACCCAATTTCCTGGTTTGCAGAACGGGAGGGCGTCTGGTCATCGAGAGGCCCTTAGCACCAGCGGTCTGCGTTTCCAGGAGATGGACTACCCGCCTCAGTCCAGGATCCAGAGAAAAGGAGAACGGAGGGGAGGGGAGGGGCAGTCGGAGGTGACAGTCCCCCCCGCCGCCCCGGCACCTGGCTGACCCAGAGGCTCCAGGGGGCACAGCCCATGCTGACATCACCGGGATGAAGGAGCCAGGTGGCGACCCCAGACCCCGGCACTCCAGGCCCCCAAAGGGTAACCCCCAGCTGGGCTGACAACGTACCCCAAACTGCTGCAGCCAACCGGGCTGAAGAGGAAGTGGGGTGTTGGCCGTGAAGGGAGTTAGGGAACCGGCAAGACAGCCCCCACTCTGTCTGCGGGCCAATGAGACAGAAGAGGTTACAGGTAAGTCGGGCCGGGGGGTGGGGTGGGGGGCTGGCGAGTGGCACCTAGAAGATCTAGGGAGGGTCTTTCTTCTGCCAGTGGTGGGGGCATCCTTACAATGTGCTTCCAAGACACGGCCACTCACCCTCCCCGCCAGCAGCAGGGGTCTCATGGGTGTGACTGTCCTTCCCTGACCTCACCCGCTGCCCACTGCTGCATGAGAACATCCAGCTCCTAACGCATCTAAACCCTCGCTCGACCTGACCCAGGGAGCCTCCACAGTCTCAGGCCTCACCCCAAGAGACACACACTCCTTCTGGTGCCCCACCAGCCAAGCCTCCTGCCTTCACACTCTCCTTCCGCTTCTGTGTTCATAGGTGACCTGTGCCCACGGGACTCTTCGTTACCTCTACTACACTCACTGTGTTTGTCTGCGCGTCTGCATTCCTCACAGACAGGCAGCCTCCCAGGGCACAGAGGGTGAGATATTTCCCTAGATCTGTCTCCCCACCCTGAGCCTTATACTAACAAAGCACCAGGGACTGTCTGCAGAGTGAACTGGCAAGCACAGGCTGCACAAGAACTGTTAGCTGCCTTTCCAGTTTCCACAGTCCTCTCTTCCTCAGAGAAAGAACTTCCATTTTATTAGGGTGGTAAATTGCCCAGCTGAAATGATTCCCCAGTCTCTTACAGCTAGCTGTGGCCAGCAGATTAAGTTCCGGCCAATGAGGTAAACTTCTGACAAGGCTACTACAGGAAACTAACTCGGCTGCGAGATGACCTCTTTCCCCTTCTGGCTATATGGAATGCAGATGTGATAGCTGCAGCTCCAGCAGCCACTTTACAGCATGAGGCAACTGTGAGGATGAAATCCACATATTAGGATGATGAAGTAGAAAGACAGAAACCTGGGTCCCTGGTGACTACAGAGCTGCCACACTAGACCTGTATGAAGTCTCTCATGTGAAAGAGGAATAAACTCTCTATTCACTAAGCCACTGTTATTTTGCGTATTGTTACTTGCAAATACACCTAATCTTAACAGATATCAAGGCACAAGACAGATGAGAGAAGAGACACATATCCTGTTCTTTTCCCTATAATTTCTCCCGTCAGGAAGCCACCTTTATTGGGGACATGTCCACCTTATCTTTATCCTTACATCCCAGCTTGGGACAGTGAGCTCAGGGGTTGGCCCCTGATGCTCCACCAAACACCCAGATAATCAGACCATGGGGTCATCTGGACAAGCACCCAGGAGGGGTCCTGAAGAACCTCCTACCCAGGCTCCGTCACACGGCTGGCTGTGGCAGGGCCTCCCCAGGATGAACACTGCCATCTTAGGGATTTTAGTTTTCTCTCAGCCCTGCTCCCTGAGCCCTCTCACCTCCAGGGTCCTGATCAGTGAGAGGATCTCGACCTTCCACTTTTATGCTGCCATCTTTCCATCCTCTACCCTCCCTATCACCCTTTCAACGCTTTACTTTTTCCATGGCATGCATATACAAAATACATTACTTATTAGTTTATTTACTGTCTGTCTCTACCTCTGTCTCTGCTACAACGTCAGCTCATGAGGAAAAGGATTTCTGTGTGGTTTTTTGCACTGTTGTACCCCTAACGTTTAGAGCAGGGACCGGCACCTATGAGTAGGTATTCATATATATTTTGGTTTGGGGGATCAGGAGACCTTGGATTCAGCCCTAGCTAGGTAACCCTGGACACATTTCCCCACTCATTCCTTCTAAATTAAACAACTCTTCTCAAAAAATTAAAAACAGAACTACCACATGACCCAGCAATTCCCATAAATACTTATGGGCATTTATCCAAAGGGAAGAAAAACACTTACTTTAAAGGAAATCTGTACCCCACGTTCATAGCAGCGTGATTTACAATAGCCAAGATATGGAAACAACTTAAATGCCCATCAGTGGATGAATGAATGAAGAAGATGTGACATATATAGATATAGATATGGATATAGATATATAGATATAATAGAATATTATTCACCCGTAAAAAGAAAGAAATTCTGCCATTTGCAACAACATGGATGGACCTTGAGGGTATCACACTAAGCGAAATAAACCAAGACAGACAAAGATAAATACCTTATGATCTCACTTATAAATGGAATCTAGAAACAAAAAAACAAAAACCACAAACTCATAGAAACAGAGAACAGACTGGTGGCTGCCAGAGGCAGGAATTGGGGGCAAAACGGGTGAAAGTGGTCAAAAAGTACAAACTTCCAATTACAAACTAATTAAGTCCTGGGGATGTGAGCTACAGCACGGTGGCTCTAGCTAACAACACTGTGCTGCATATTTGAAAGCCGCTAAGAGGGTAGATCTTTAAAGCTCTCAACACACACACACACAATTTGTAACAATGTGCGGTGATGGATGTTAACTAGACTTATTGTGGTGATCATTTTACAACAGATACAAATACTAAGGAAACTAACACAAGGTTGTATGTCAATTATATCTCAATAAAAAATCCAAAACAACCCTTGGTTGTCATCTGCTCTGTATCAGGCAGTATGCCCAGGGCTAGGGGTGCAGCAATGAAGAATTCTTATGTCACTGAGCCTGCTTCTAATGGCCGAGGGGGAGAAGAAAATGCATCCCAAATCAAGGGGACCAGAGGTATCCTAGAAGCTGGGACTGGTGCCCGGGGAAATGCAAGTGCTGACTGGCCCAGCCTGGGAGGCCCGCCCCACAGGAGGGGCGGGCCCACGCTCCCCGGGCCTCCCGAGGGAGGCTGCCTGGACGCACCCTGGAGGAAGGGCCAGGTCTTCCTTGTTCACACGGTACCAGCTAACCCTTACGGAGCGCTCAATACCTCCTAGGGACGGTTCTCAGCCCACTTGGTTCGTTAGCTCAGCTCATCCTCACCACAACCCTGGGAGGCGGGTGCTGTATTAGCCCCATTTACAGGCAGGGAAACTGAGGCCCAGGGAAATTACATCAGCCAAAGTCACAGAGTTGGTGTTGGACCTGGATTAAAACTCGGGAGTTGGTGTCAAACAAAGGCAGCATGCTCGGAGTAGGAACACGCTAAATGCCTCCTGCAAGGATACGCACGGGGGACCCAGACGCTGATGGTTACCTGGCATCAGGTGAGTGGCACGTCCAGACCTGACCCAGGGCCCCGAGGCCCCAGAATCTGCACCACGTGCCAGGGCCACTGTCCCCACCCCAGGGTTCTATGGAGAGCCTGCAGGGTGACTCTCTACTGGACCAGGAGCCCCTCTGTCCCGATCCCTGTGGGAATCATTTCATTCACAAGGATGTCGGCACTCACTGTCTGCCATCAGGGAGGCCCTGCTCCTGCTTCACACTCCTGATTTCAGCTTGACAATCACCTCTGTAGCTGTCCCAAAAGCTATTCTGAACAATCAGTGTTTTAACACACACTCACCAGAGCAGGTGGATAATTTGCATCAGGGAAGCGGGGGAGGGCAGGGCCTGGGGCTCACCTTGAGGGGCAGGTAGGCGGCAATGGTGATGCGGGCGCTCAGGTGGATGTGGCCGTGCTTGTAGCTCACAAGGAGCGCGGTATAGCCCTGGGCCTCTGCCCTCACCGTGACACCGCTGCAGTGCTCGGGCCCCGGCCGCAGCCTCCCTGCAAGAAGAGAACCACGAGGTCACTGAGACCTTGCCTCTGCCGGGAAAGACAGGACAGGCTGACCGCCCTCTTCCATTCTGGGCTTGAAACGAATCTTTTTAACTTACCGTTTCAAAGTATAATTCCCATACCAAAAAGCACAGGACACACTGTAAGCACACAACTCACAATTCTTCCCCCACAAGCTGAACACGCTGTGCTTCCAGGACCAGGATCAAGAAACAGTATGACCCGCACGCTACCTCTGGCACCTCCTGTGGACCCCTGTGGTCAGGAGCCCCGCCCCAGAGGAAAACCACTGTTCACTGGCTCCTAAGAGCACAGCTGAATTCTGCTGGCTCTGGACTCCATACGAAGGGAGCTGCCTTGGGACCTGCCCTCTTCCACTCAACACCGGTGGTGAGGTTCCACCTTACGTTTCGCACGCTGTACACCTTCCACTCACGTTTGTGCGTTACGCTGCTGTGTGAACTGACAGCGGTTTCTCCACGCTACAGGGACCACGCGGGGCCGCGACGAGTCGCGCTGCCCTGCGCGTGTGTGCGTGCTTCTCTGGGGACGTATTCACCTCTTCGGAGGGGTGCACCCCGAGGAGTGGGAGCACAGATACTGGGTGTGTGTGCTCAGCTTCCGTCATTATTATCGCCAGTTATCTTTCCCCAAATGGCTGATGGACTTATGCTGCCTCTAGCGGCTGTGAAACATCCTTGGTAAATATCGTCCATCTTTTATTAATTTAAAAAAATTCGGGTCAAATACACATTAACGTAAACTTTTACCATGGTAACAACGTTCCCAGTTCAGTGGCATTAGGTACATTCACCCTGTTGTGAACCAGCATTACCACCCATCCCTAGACCACTCTTCATCTTGCAAAACTGAAACTCTGGGGCTTCCCCGGTGGCGCAGTGGTTGAGAGTCCGCCTGCCGATGCAGGGGACGCGGGTTCGTGCCCCGATCCGGGAAGATCCCACGTGCCGCGGAGCGGCTGGGCCCGTGAGCCGTGGCCGCTGAGCCTGCGCGTCCGGAGCCTGCGCTCCGCAACGGGAGAGGCCACGGCGGTGAGAGGCCCGCGTACCGCAAAAAAAAAAAAACAAACAAAAAAAACCACTGAACCCATTAAATAAAACTTCCCAACCCTCACCCCCTCCAGCTCCTGGCAACCACCGTTCTACTGTCTATATGAATTAATGCTGCTATAAACATGGACATACAAATATTTCATCACGATTCTGCTTGCAGTTATTTTGGGTATACACCCAGAAATGGGATTGCTGGATCATGTAGTGGTTCCATGTTTACTGTTTTTTTCTTTATTTTTTTGGCTGCATCGGGCCTTAGTTTTGGCACACGGGATCTTCGCTGAGGCACAGAGGATCTTTCACTGTGGCACGCAGACTTCTCTCTAGTTGTGGCGTGCAGGCTTCTCTCTCTAGTTGTGGCACCGCGCTCCAGGGCACATGGGCTCTGTAGTCTGTGGCATGTGGACTCTCTCACTGAGGCCCGCGAGCTCAGTAGTCGTGGCACGCGGGCTTAGTTGCCCCAGGGCATGTGGGATCTTAGTTCCCAGACCAGGGATCAAACTCGCGTCGCCTGTGTTGGAAGGCGGATTCTTTACCACTGGACCACCAGGGAAGTCCCCCATGTTTAATTTTTTCATGACCCTCCGTACTGTTTTCCACAGTGGCTGCACCATTTTACATTCCCACCAACAGAGCACAAGGGTTTTAATATCTCCACACCCTCACCAACACTTGTTTCTTTTGTCTTTTTGGTAGGAGCCATCCTAAAGGGGTTTAGGTGGTATCTCACTGTGGTCTTAATTTGAATTTATATCATGATTAGATATGCTGAATTTATATCACGATTAGAGATGATCTTTTCATATACTGGTTGGCCATTTGTATATCATCTTTAGAGCAATGTCTATTCAAGTCCTTCATCCATTTTTTTCATTAGGTTATTTGTTTTATTATTGTCAACTTGTACTAGGAGTTCTTTATATATTCTATAAATTTATTTATTTATTTTTGGCTGCACTGGGTCTTCGTTGCTGCGCACGGGCTTTCTCTAGCTGTGGCGAGTGGGGGGCTACTCTTCGTTGTGGTGTGCGGGTTTCTCCTTGCGGTGGCTTCTCTTGTTGCGAAGCACCAGCTCTAGACGCCTGGGCTTCAGTAGTTGTGGCACACGGGCTCAGCAGTTGTGGCTCGTGGGCTCCAGAGCACAGGCTCACTAGTTGTGACGCATGGGCTTAGTTGCTCCGCAGCATGTGGGATCTTCCTGGACCAGGGATCGAACCCATGTTCCCTGCATTGGCAGGCAGATTGTTAACCACTGCGCCACCAGGGAAGTCCCATATATTCTAGATATGAACCCCATATCAGACATATGATTTGCAAATATTTTCTCCATTCCATAGGTTGCCTTTTATTTTTCAGACTTTTTTAGAGCAGTTTTAGGTTCACAGGAAAATTAAGAAAAAGGCACAGAGATGTCCTATGTACTTCCTACCCTCATATATACATAGCCTCCCCCATTATCAACATCCTCTCCCAAAGTGGTACACTTGTTACAACCGATGCTCCTACACTGACACACCACAATCACCGGAAGTCCACAGTTCATATGAGGGCTTCCTCTTGGTGTTGTACATACTATGGGTTTTCACAAATGTGTAAGGACATATATCCATCATTATAGTATCACACAGAGTATTTTCTGGACTCTCTATTCTGTTCCATCAGACTGTAAGTCTGTGCAAATGCCACTCTGTTTTGATTACTGTAACTTGTAATAAGTCCTGAAAATGGGAAGAATGAGATCTCCAAGTTTGTTCTTTTTTCACCATTGTTTTTGCTATTCCGGATCCTTTGAGATTCCATACGAATGCTATTTTTCTGAATTCATTTTACACCTAAGAGTTTTTTTGGTGGAATCTTGAGGGTTTTTACATATAAGATCATGTTATTTGCAAACAGATAAGTTTACATCTTCCTTTCCAATTTTGGGTCTTTCATTTCCTTTTCCTGCTTAATAGCTCTGGCTAGACTTCCAGTATTATGTTGAAGTGGTGATAGCAGGCAACCTTGTCTTGTTCCTGATCTTAGGGTAAATAAAAGCTTTCAGCCATTCTCCATGGAGCATGATGTTAGCTGTGGGTTTTTCTTATATGGCTTTTATTACGTTCATGTAGTTTCCTTCTATTCCCAGTTTGTAGGCTGATTTTACCATAAAAATCTTTTGAGATTTGTCAACTGATTTTTCTGCATCAGCTGAGATAATCATGTGGTTTTCTTCCTACATTCTGTTAATGTGGTGTATCACGTCAGTTTTAGACTACTGAAACAATGCATTCCAGGAATAAATCCCACCTGTTCATGGTGTTTAATCCTTTTAATATGATGCTGAATGCAGTTTGCTAGTATTTTGTTGAGGGTTTGTCCATCCATGTGCATAAGGGATATTGGTCTGTACTTTGCTTGTAGTATCTTTGTCTGGCTTTGGTATCAGGATAATGCTAGCTTCACAAAATGAGTTAGGAAGTGTTCCCTCTAATTTTTTAGAAGAAGGATAAGTGTTAGTTCTTTAATTCACCTGTGAAGCCATCAGGTCCAAGGATTTTGTCAGGAAGCTTTGGATTACTGATCCAGTCACCTTGCTAGTAATGAGTCTATCCAGATTTTCTATTTCTTTGTGACTCGGTCTAGGCAGGTTTTGTATTTCTAGGAATTTGTCGTGTTATCCAGGTTACCCAATTCGTTAGGGTGCAATTGTTCATAATCCTTTTTACTTCTCCACAGTCAGTGATAATGTCTCCACATTCACTTCTATTTTAATAGTTTGTCTCCTCTTTTTTTCTTAGTCAGTCTAGCTAACAGTCTGCCAACTTTGCTAATCTTTCCAAAGCACCAACTTTGGGTTTTGTTGATTTTCTCTATTGCTTTCCTAGTCTCTATTTTATCTCTGCTCTAATCTTCATTGTCAGCGTCCTTCTGCTAGCTTTGGGTTTAATTTGTTCTTCTTTTTTTTAGTTCCCCAAGTTGTATAAAGTTAGGTTATTGATTTGTGATCTTGTTTTTTAGTGTAAGCATTTATAGCTATAAATTACCCTCTTAGCACTGTTTTGCTGTGTCCCTAAGTTTGGTATGTCCTGTTTCGTTTTCCTTCATCTCTAAGTAATTTCTAATTCCCCTTGTGATTTCTTTGACAAAATTGTTCTTTATGAGTATGTAATGTAATTTCCACAAATTTGTGAATTTTCCACTTTTCCTCTGTTACTGATTTCTAACGTCCTCCCATTGTGGTTGGAGAAGATATCTTGTATGATATCTATCTTTGAAAATCTACTAAGACATAAATTGTACTCTAACACGTGGTCTGTCCTAGAGAAGGCCCCACATGCACTTGTGTGTTGTGTTGGTGGGTAGGGTCGCACGTGTCTTAGATCTGGTTGGTTCACTGTGTTGTTCAAGTCCTCTACTTCCTCGCTCATCTTCCGTCTGGTTGTTCTATCCATCCCTGAGAGTGGGGTATTGAAAGCTCCAACTATTATTTAGAACCGACTATTTCTCCCTCAGTTATGCCCATTTTTGCTTCATAGATCTTGATGATCTGTCATTAGGGGTGAAAATGTTTACAGTTTTATCTTCCAGCTGTACTGAATATACAGTGTTTTCTTTGTCTCTTGTAACAATTTCTGATTTAAAGTCTATTTGTCTAATGTTAGTATAACCACCATGCTCTCTTATGGTTACCGTTTGCATGGCATGGACTGTCTTTTTCAATCCTTTCATGTTCAAATTTTGTGTCTTTTTTTCCATTTATTTTTAATTTTTGGCTGCATTGGGTCTTCGTTGCTGTGCGCGGGCTTTCTCTAGTTGTGGCGAGCGGGGCTACTCTTCGTTGTGGTGCGTGGGCTTCTCATTGCGGTGGCTTCTCTTGTTGTGGAGCATGGGCTCTAGGCGCGCAGGCTTCAGTAGTTGTGGCTCATGGGCTCAGCAGTTGTGGCTCGCAGGCTCTAGAGCACAGGCTCACTAGTTGTGGCACGTGGGCTTAGTTGCTCCGCGGCATGTGGGATCTTCCCGGACCAGGGCTGGAACCCGTGTCCCCCGCATTGGCAGGCGGACTCTCAACCACTGAGCCACCAGGGAAGGCCCTGGGATCATACATTTTTATCCATTCTGCTAATCTGCCTTTTGTTTGGAGAATTTAATCCATTTACAGTTAAAATAATTACTAAAGACATTTCTTTTATTTTGCAGTTTGTTTTCTATATGCCTTTTGGCTCTTTTGTCCCTCATTTCCTGCATGGCCATCTTCTTTTGCTCTTAGCTGATTTTTTGTAGTGAATCATTTTACTGCCCTTCTCATTTCCTATTGTGTATATTTTATGGCTATTTTCTTTCTGGTTATCATAGGATTACATTTAACATCCGAAAGTTATAATGGTCTAATGCCAACTTACACCAGCTTAACTTCAATAACATATAAAAACTCTGCTCCTGTACAGCTCTGGCCCCACCCCCTTTCAGTTACTGATGTCACAGAATTACATCTTTATGCATCGTGTGTCCAAAAACAGACTGTGTTTTTAAAAAATACATTAGTCTCTTAAATCAAGTAGAAAACAAAAAGTGGAGCTACCAACTGAAGTTACAATAGCACCAGCTTTTCTAATCATCTGTGTATTTACTTAATTTCTTCACGGGGCTTTGTCCTTCATTTCAACCTGAAGGATGCCCCTTGTTGCAGCCAGGTCTGGTGGTAAAGGTCGCTCAGCTTTGGTTGATCTGGGAAAGTCTAAATTTCTCCCTCAGTTTTGAAGGACAGTTTTGCCAGATATAGGATTCTTGGTTGACAGCTTTTTTCCTTCAACACTTTGAATATATCAAGCCCACGCCGTCTGGCCTCCAAGGTTTCTGATGAGAAATCTCCTGATCTTACTGGAGAAAATCAGATGAAAACTAACTTCCTCTCAGCTCTACAGATGCTAACAACATACCTTCACACCCAGGCCAGGTCTCTACTCGGCTTCCATGCAGTTTCTTCATATACATTACTTCCTGGAGCCGACAGCTCTTAGAATTGATAGTAAATGAATTCCCTGTTTTTTTTTTTTTTTTTTTTTTTGAAGAATCGCTCTGTAATTGCACAGGGACGGCCCACAGGTGTAGCAGGAAGGACCACACAGAGAACACCTGGATTCCAGGTCTAGCTTTGCTCAAGCCAAGCGGTCCTTGCTGAGTTACTTGTTATAGGAATCATCACAGAGAGCTAGGCAAACAGAAGGCATTTGTGTTTTCCTCTTTTAATCCCTAGATCAATTGTTTCCAGACTCCAGTATTTTCCGGACCAGCAAAATTGTTCACTTTGTCTTATTGGACTGCTCGGTGAGCCGCTGGAATAGATAATAATCCTTTGTAATTAGAACATCAATTCTTTGCAGGTAAGTAGGTGTCTTTGGGTTGTTTTTAAAGCCCTTTAATAGTAGTTTCCTTTAACTCCCAGAGAGACTAAATATTCCTCCGGTTATTTTCTTGCCTCTATCCTTGTGCCAGTAAGGCTTTTTCAAAAAAATACATAGCACAAAGGAAAATCTGGGGCCAATGAATTCCCATTTAAATTCTATTCTCATTGTTTCCTCTGTGTGGGTTAGTTGGATTGTGAGCTCCACAAAGGGAAGCCTGGAATCACCCCTCACCATCCCAGGGTTTTCAAATACTATGTATTCGACATAATAACAAAAATAATAAAGATACTTATCTTATTGTGTCTTATGCAACAGAGCATTTTCCTATAGTGTCATGATGTCAGTTGAGTTGTATTATTTTGAGACCAGAGTTTAAGGAAAAGGAATTCAGCATTTCAAGTGTTGATATTATAAGGTCTTTAAAAGCCAAAATTATTACACATTTTCAAACTAGAATGAAAAGGCACTGAATTATCCTACAGTTTTAATTTCGAATAAAGTATATATCCATCTCTAATAACCCACATAAACAAAAGGCTCTTTATGTCCTTTTATTTTAAGAGTAAAGGGGTCTTGAGACCAATCAGTGAGAAAAGCACTGCAGTTTATCCCCATCTGTGACTGGTCCGTTTCTTGTTCTGACCTCATAAGGTGCCACTGTGATGTATTTACAGAAAACCTATAGAAGTCCCTGATAGGGGCTTCCCTGGTGGCGCAGTGGTTGCGCGTCCGCCTGCCGATGCAGGGGAACCGGGTTCGCGCCCCGGTCTGGGAGGATCCCACACGCCGCGGAGCGGCTGGGCCCGTGAGCCACGGCCGCTGAGCCTGCGCGTCCGGAGCCTGTGCTCTGCAACGGGAGAGGCCACAGCAGAGGAAGGCCCGCATACCACAAAAAAAAAAAAAAAAAAAAAAAAGAAGTCCCTGATAGACCCAGGTTTTTGGTCCTTATAGCCCAGGAAGCTGCCTTTGGTGACCTGATGGCCTTGGACCCAGAGCTGGCTTCTTCCACTCACCCCCCATTGTGTTTATTTTTTTTTTCATTTTTCCTCTACTCTTTTATTTTTCTTTATTTTCTTTTTTATAAATTGTCTTTGTTCCTTTTCTCATTTTACCTTAAATTCTTTTTCTTAGTATTTTAGTATAGTTAGAATTGTTGGTATAGCTAGCATAGTTAGTATTTATTACCATAGTTAGTAAGTATAGCTTTGTTAGTATCACTAGTTAGTATTAGTTACCATAGCTAGCATTGTCAGTATAGTTAATGCGAGGCCTCACTGAGGCCTCCCTGCTGACAAGGAGGCTCGTATTGACTGTTCCAGGCTCCTCAGGACCACTGGCCAAGGTAGCTACGCCAAGGTGACATTGGCCCAGATGGCCATCAGGGTCGTTAAGGAAAATCAGCAGAGCTCCTCCAGCCGCCAGGCACTTTTCCATGACGTCCACAGCATGAAGGTTTTAAATCACCCAACATCATAAAGTTATCCGAGGTGACTGACCGGAGGAGACCTGTTGGACCGTTTACAGGACCGCGGCCGCAGGACAGACGGAGGCCCGGGGCACATGGGCAGCTGGTCTCCGCCGTGCAGCACGGCCACCAGGAGGGGATCGAGCCTGGGACCTGAGCCAGGATACCTCCTCTCTGAGGATGAGATGGACACGACAGCTGCAGACTTGGGCCCCAGCGTGAGTTCACGGGCAGAGGAGCCTCGCGTCCCCACGCGGCTGTACGGGGAGAAAGTGGGCGGCCTGAGGGGGGCCAGGAGTCAGGGCAGAGGCCAGAGAGCCCGCCAGTCCCCCAGCCGGCCTGGAGGCGAGGACCACGGCCTCCAGCCCAGCCCTGCGGCGGGGCCCGGGGCCTCCGCTCCACCCTCAGCACCAGCTGCCACACTGGAGCCTCAGAGAAAGCCACAAGCCCCCAGGGCGGGACCCTCCCGGCACCCTGACGCCGGGACCCCAGCCTCGCCCTCTGGCAGCCAGAACCGGCGGCGGGTGGCGGGGAGATTCTCGAACTTTATCACAAAGCATCTGTGTTTCAGGCTGCCGGGCAAGAAGCGTCACAGCAAAGTGAGCCCAGGGTGACCCCTTCTGGACGGCGGAGGAAGGGCAGACCGCACTCCCTGCATTTAAATGCAGAGCAAGAGGATGCGGAGCCGCGGAGCCCAGGAGCCTGGCGACACTCCCGGGGGCCACGTGGGGCCATGAGGGATGCATCGTGCTGCTCTGAGCACGTGTGGCGTTTCTTTGGGGGGCGTATTTCAGAATTTCTGTCGGGGGTGTCCCAAGGAGTGCAGGATTTCACCTCCGGTCCTTGGCGCCTATGTTCAGCTTTCATCACTTTTGCCAACTATCCTCCCCAAAATGGCTGTGTCAAGTCACAATGCTACTCACAGCTGCACTACGTCCCTGCCAATACTTGGTATTTTCCACCTGTTTAAAAAATGCCATTCTGGTGGAACTTTATACTTTTCTTTCCAAACATTTAGAAAGAAATCATGCTGTGAAGCTCCGCAAGCCCGTCCCCTAGATTCTGCAGCTAACATTTGTTTCTGTTTCTCTGCTGCATATCTATCCACCACCTTCCCATCCATCAGTCCATCCCACTTTTTTTTTTTTTTTTTTTTTTTTCGGTACGCAGGCCTCTCACTGTTGTGGCCTCTCCCGTTAGGCTGCCGGGCAAGAAGCGTCACAGCAAAGTGAGCCCAGGGTGACCCCTTCTGGACGGCGGAGGAAGGGCAGACCGCACTCCCTGCATTTAAATGCAGAGCAAGAGGATGCGGAGCCGCGGAGCCCAGGAGCCTGGCGACACTCCCGGGGGCCACGTGGGGCCATGAGGGATGCATCGTGCTGCTCTGAGCACGTGTGGCGTTTCTTTGGGGGGCGTATTTCAGAATTTCTGTCGGGGGTGTCCCAAGGAGTGCAGGATTTCACCTCCGGTCCTTGGCGCCTATGTTCAGCTTTCATCACTTTTGCCAACTATCCTCCCCAAAATGGCTGTGTCAAGTCACAATGCTACTCACAGCTGCACTACGTCCCTGCCAATACTTGGTATTTTCCACCTGTTTAAAAAATGCCATTCTGGTGGAACTTTATACTTTTCTTTCCAAACATTTAGAAAGAAATCATGCTGTGAAGCTCCGCAAGCCCGTCCCCTAGATTCTGCAGCTAACATTTGTTTCTGTTTCTCTGCTGCATATCTATCCACCACCTTCCCATCCATCAGTCCATCCCACTTTTTTTTTTTTTTTTTTTTTTTCGGTACGCAGGCCTCTCACTGTTGTGGCCTCTCCCGTTGCGGAGCACAGGCTCCGGACGCGCAGGCTCAGCGGCCACGGCTCACGGGCCCAGCCACTCCGCGGCATGTGGGATCTTCCCGGACCGGGGCACGAACCCGCGTCCCCTGCATCGGCAGGCGGGCTCTCAACCACTGCGCCACCAGGGAAGCCCCATCCCACTTTTTTATGCCTCGAAAAGTGAGCCGTGGGACTTCCCTGGCAGTCCAGTGGTTGAGACTTCGCCTTCCAATGCAGGGGGTGCGGGTTCGATCCTTGGTCGGGGAGCTAAGATCCCACGTGCCTCATGGGCAAAAAACCAAAACATAAAACAGAAGCAATACTGTAACAAATTGAATAAAGACTTTAAAAAATGGTCCACATCAAAAAAATCTTAAAGGAAAAACAAAAAAACGAGCCGCAGGCATCAGTACACTTCATCCTAAACGCTTTCGCACACAAATAATTATCTGCAGGTCAGTATTTCTTTAGGGTTCTTTTTCTCTTAAGGTTAAATTTACACAGGTGAAACGCACAGATCTGGAGCAGAGCACGCCAGGAATTCTGACAAATGCAGAGCTGGGACCTAGGACTGTGGAACCCAAAGCCTGTCCATTATCCTTTATTCCTGGGACTTCCCGGCTGCAGCCTGCGGACACCCCTCCAGGACGCGCGTGGGGGACAGTGCAAGCAACGGGCTCCTCTCCTGCCATTGGTGGGTCTCTCTCTCCCACTGATGTTTGCTTCCACACTAAACGGTGGCCTCACTGGGGACACAAGCCATAAAGTCCGGTTTCTCCTGGACAGTCAGAGGGGATGCAGCAGCACCTCCAGGGAAGGATGTGAATGCGGTGACGTCCAGGGACGTTCTGTGCCGCCCGAGCAGCTTCACGCTCAAACGGCTCCGTGGAAAGCCGCTCGGTCCCACAGGCGAGCCTACAAACACCTCTGCTGTCAAGCTTCCTAAGCTCTGCCAGCATCACGTGGCCACTCCTCTGCTCCAAAACCAGTGGCGGCCCCCACTTCTGGCTCCTGAGGTCCACGCCCCACCAAGCCCCCTGTGATTCTGGATTCGACAGGTTCCGCCACGCCAGGCCACTGGGTGCACACACACCCCACGGGCGTGCCCACGAACGCTGCTCCCCGTCCACTCTAACGCTGCCCGGAGTGTACTCACCATCAGTCCTTGGTTTCGTCATGTGCAATCGAAGGGCACTCCCTGGGTTGACTGCCCTGGGAAGCCCTGTTTCCCGGGGGACTAAGGCTCCAGGGTCAGTGTCAGACACACCCAGGGGGGACCTCACGGGACCTTGGGTAGCACGACGCAGCCTCAGTCTCTTCGTGTGACACGTGACCCAACCACAGCCCCTCCTCCCACGGTGGCCGTGACGCCTGGTGAGGTCACGCACGCCAAGTGCACACGCCACGCCCGGCAGGGGTGACACCCCATAAGACGGTGGCTGAGCATAGCTGCCACCATCGCCACCGATATCACTGCCCAGCCCTGCAGGGGGTGCCCGGCTTCGATGGCCCTGGAGGGATGGACCGTGACGTCACTAAGGTGTTATAATTCTGTAACTCGTCAGAACCCCTACTGACAGTGTATTCCGAGCATCTGTCACATTCCAGGCACTGTGACGGGCATGGCGGCATGCGCCTCTACTTCGGATGACACCCATTTTAGAGATGTGGAAACCGAGGCTCAGAAAGCCGAGTGACATGCAGTCACATGCAGTAAGATCCAGACCAGACCACTGCTGATGGCGGACAAGAGGACAAATGCCATTTCTCAGGCTATGACCCTCCTGCTGGTTCAGTCCCTGAATCAGGAATCTGGGGCAGCCCACGCGGAGAACCCAGGCCGTCGGCCCCGACCCTGCCGCCCGGCGGCTGCTCACAGCGCTGCTTTACCTGGGAGCGGCTGGAACACGCCCTGGTTCTCCATCTCCACTGCCAAGTCGAAGTGGGAGCAGTCGCTCAGCGTGACCACCTCGTCAGCCCCACCGGGCATGAGGCCGTGGATCCTCAGGGGCAGCTCCAGGCTCTGGCCCAGGCTGGCCTCCACCGGGCACGGGGCGAACTCCATGCCGCTGGGCTCGATCACGTACACCTGGAGGACAGGGGCGTGCACGGTCGGCAGCCTCCTCGGAGGAGGAACAGCCGCTGCTCAGCTTTCCTGATGCCCTGTGTATGAGCACCGAGGACCCATCGGTGAGAAGCCTGAGCTTGGGGGACACGATGGTGTGTGCTGGGGGCGGGGAGACCTTCAGGACAGAGCCGCCGTCAGGGAAGGCCTCCCTGGGAAGGTGCTGTAGAAGCTCAGACCTGGGAGCCATGTCAGAGGCAGCCAGACAAAGGTCTGGGAAGACGAGACGGTCCGTGCAAAGGTCCTGAGGCACATCCGGCTCAGCGCGTTGGAGGGACATAAGAAGGTGAGTGTGCAGGGTGAGAGAGGCATCACCAGCAACAACAACACTAACACTTACACCACACAAGACTTCTCACACTCCAGGCTCTGTTCCAAGAACAGAATGAACTCATCCCATCCTCTCAGCCTCCTTGTGAAGGTGGTTCTATTACCATCCTGTCTGCCTGATGAGGAACCTGGCACGGGAGGTTAAGAGCCTGCCCGGCTGGAGCACGGTGGTGTCTGGACCAGGCAGGCGGCCCTGGAAGCCAGGTTCTGACCACTACACACGCTCAGGAACTGACCTCAGGCTCTGGGCTGAGCAGCCAGGTGAGAGGGGCACATTTACTATGATAAAGAAGCTTGGGGGCAAGGGAGGGGGCAACCTGGTCACAGATTATCCAAATACTTGACATTTGTGCTGCAGTTAAGGGGTCTCAGTTACAACCCTCCTTACACGAGTTAGATGGATCTTTAGGTAGGTGTGTGTGGACCGAAATAAGAGGAGAAAATCCTGTACGTCACTGTCCCAAACAGCGTAGGAGAAGGTTGGGGATGGACACACTACATATGGAGCTTTCATTTCAGCCCTAAATGAGGTAATAAAACAGGCTGAGATCAGGGTCAGGCGGTCAGGAAAGAGTTGGGGTCCAGAGGCCACCAGGCGGGGCTGGCAGAGGCTCGGCTGCAGGTGGCCACTCCCACCTTCGGCCTTTGCCGAGTTGGTCCCACATCACTTGGCACGAACACCAGGTGTAGGGGCCCCGTGCAGGGACTGCAGACTTGGACCTGAACAGGAGTCAGAGGAAAGGAATGGGGCCAGTCTCCTGGAGTCTGGGGGCTTTCCCTTCACTGTGAATTTACAACCCAATGCCCAGGGGCCCTTCCAACTTGGAGATTCACAGCTTTCAGGTTGGGGGAATCTTCTAGAATGACTCCTCTGAATACCTCGTGTCTCTGTGTCCTCTGGTCTCCCTTCCAGAGACCCGGCAGGTCCCACCCCTGCCTGGTGTGGGATGGGACGACCATCTCCCTGAATTGGCCGTGAGCTCAGGGGCAGGGCTGGACCTGACACCCGATGCCCTCACCACCACCACCAAAGCCAAGTGCAAGACCGAGGGCGAAAGGGTGTTTCTGAATTAAGCCTGAGGCTGGTGAAGCCGGCGGCTGCAGACACCACCCGAGCCTCCCCAGGGCCGTTCCGACCCGAGGTCTCACCTTCATCTCACCGAAATGTAGCGGGTTCTGCACATCATGTGCCTGGATCACACTGAGTCCAGTGTCACTACCTGTGGTCATCACGCCCTTGACGGTGACCGTGGCAACCACAGAGCTCGAGGAAGACCAGCTGAAGTTCCCACTCCCACCGTGGGCCTGGGGAGGAAAATCATCACCAGGTGAGCCCACCTGCCCGTGCCTTGGTCCCTCTCTCTCTCCCACACCCTCGTCGGCATCGCGCCGCCGCATGGTGACGTGCGGCATCAGCCTGCGTCTCGCCGGCACTGCCTCTGCCCCGCGCTCTCCCCACCCTGTCTCTTTCTGGCCCTCATATTCTGGGGACCTTGTGGCTGACACGAGCGTGTGCATATGCCCGTGACAGTGGCCCCGGGACCCAGGGGCACCTCCCGAGCTCAGACTGGAATGGGAAGACCCGCGCCCCAGAGCCGGGTGCAGGACTCGGCTTCCCTGGCCCCTCCTGACATAGACCCCTGCCCGCTCCGAGTCATCTGCCGTGAAGTCAAGGGCAGCCCAGAGGCTTCCAGACCAGGGGCCACCATCCCAGGACCCTAGAGGGGCCAAGAAGGTGACACACCTGAGTGAAGAGGCAGCGGGTCCCAGTACACACAAAGGACGCCTGTCCTCACTGCCGCGAGACAGCAAGGACTGCTGGGACGGGGCAGGCCACATGCGCTCTAGCCCCGACGGGCATCGGGCCCTGCCACTAACGCCAGGTGGGCACGTGAACATCAAAGACCAAGAACACCTTATATGTGACAGAGTTGGAGACGCCTTCCCCGCAAATTCCAAATTTTTCTCTAAAGATCTTTACACTGCTTCCGGAAAACAATTATTTTTTACAAAAAGAAACACACGTGGAAGTTAAATCCGTGTTCAGGACTTTCTTTGTCACGCTTTCTTTACTATTTTTCAAGGTGTTTTCCTAATTACCAAAATACACTGCTGTGATAGAAACCTCAGAAAATACAGAAAGCATAAAGACTCTGATTTTGAATTCTCTCCTGACCACTAGAAGGTAATTATAACAGAAACAGAATGGACGTAAAGCCCCAACCCCATGGAAACTCCCAAAGGAATGCACCCAGATGGGGTCTCACGGTTACCTTTATCGTGTACTGATAGGCGCCCGTCTTTGGTTGCCAGGGAAACGTCAAGATGCTTGGATAGAGGGTGATGGGGACATGGATTTCCACCTCCTGCTGGTTCCACACAGGCACTCGCAACGTGTGGACCCCTCCGTCCTGCAAGGGGGTGAGGGTGCCGTATGCCACCATGACAACCAGGTCAGCACTCAAGCAGGCCCCCGCCCCTCCCTGGGGACTGGTCCCCAGGGTAGATTTTTCAGTTGTGGGGCAGTGGGAAGGAAGATGCCAGGTACCCTGCGGCCTTCTCCATCTCCACGGAGACGGCTTTTGGTGGCTCTGCAACAGCCACGCAAATAAATGCTGCTTGACTGCAGCCTCACAGCACCCCTGAAGGGATGGATGTGGTTACCCCACTTTACAGATAGGGAAATCTAGTCAGGGGGCATGAAAGCAACTAGCCCCAAACCCCCAGAACAGAAGCGGTCACTTTGGTAGGAATCTCTGCCTGGTTCACAGGTCATTTCTGCCGCTGCCAGGTCCGGGAGAGGTTTGTGTGGGGTAGGAAGATAAGAACACCCACGCCAAGCTTCCAGTCAGTAAAATCTGCTCCCACCGAAACTGACTGGCCTTTTAAATACAGGGGGGGAATTTAAAAACTGTGAAGGATCCAAGCAGCCGAAACAGCCAAAGAGATGCTCGTGGGTCCTGGTCAGTGCACGGCTGGACACACGGGCCCAACACTGCTCCCAGCAAGGGTTTCTAGCCCCAGTCCCAGAGGTGCAGGCTCACTTTTACAGGAGCCAGCAAAGGGCAGAGGAAGAGGGGCTCTGGCCCTGCACAGGGACAGGGGACAGGGAAAGGCCAAAGCCCCTCCCCCCAGACACCACTGTGAGCCCAGAGCAGGAGGGACCCCCGTGGTGCCCACGACAGCAGTGCACTCTTGGGGCCCTGACTCCTCCGGGCTCATGTCCAGCCTGGTTTGACATTTCCGTCTGCAAAGGTCCCGGGGGGGCAGGGGGTGCCGAGGGAGGCGCCAACTTGCCTGGTCCACCACTGAAGTGAGGGTGGCCTCGATGGCCGTCTGGCCCCTCTTCGTCGCCCTGACATGATGGTACGACCCGTTCTGGGAAGAAGCCAGAACCTCAAAGAATTCCGCAAGGAGCATGGTTTCGATGTGGATGTTCTGGAAGGTGAGGCAGGAAGGTGAGAGGAGCTTCTGGGACAACTCAGGGACGTTGGGACGCAGCAAAGAAGCCGTATGGTCCCAAAACAGCAGCCAGGCCAGGCTGATGAACTACACGAAGCCCTGGATCTGAGCTCTGAGTGCTCTGGCCTCTGACCTCTGACCCCTCCCAGGCTGCCCTCCCCTCGTGACCCGAGGACCTGGCGCTCGCAAGCCCGAAGGCTACTGTCGGCTCTCAGACCCTGTGGTCCCAACAAGGAAACCACCAAATACAAAAAAGGACATCAAAAGCCCTTAGAGCTAATTTCACCCAAAATGGTGATCGACCGAGTCTTTGCCTAGTAACACAAGGAAGGCAGCGGCTTCTGCAGAGAGGCTGAAGGCGAACCTCGCCCCGTCCTTGAAACCTCAGAGCCCACAAGGAAGGTCCGGAGATTCTCACAAAGGACCAAACACGGCCGAGACTTCTTTCCACCTGCCCGTTTGTGATGCTCTTTCCAGAGCCAGGAAGCTACTGAGCTTGGCCTCAGTCAAGGGGTCTTCTGGACAGGTTGCAGGTATTCCTGGCCCTGAGGCTCTGCAGGGCAGGGAAGGATGGATTCTCAGTGCTGTGAGGTCCCCGGGCTAATGAGGAGGGGCAGGAGGGCAGCAGGCAGACGCCACCTCCGCGGCACTGCCTTCGTGACCCTGCTGCCCGCGGCCTCCTCTCCCAGCTCCAGCCCTGTAGGAAGCGGGGCCCCTGGTGCAGATTCACAGGCTTACAGGCTCTTGAGACGCCCGAGGGGTCCCACGACAGTCTTCCACGGACCCAGCAGCACCGCTAGGAAGCACCCCAACTCAGCCAGCCTGCTCAGGTCCCGTGTTTGGGGGCTGCTCGTTGGGCAGCTGCTCCAGGAGATGCACCCCACCCCCCAACTCCATCAGGCCCGAAGGGGGACTCACATCCGACAGGTAGACCTTGTTGCCGGACTTGTCAAGCACTTCGACGGTGATTTCATACAGGCGGCCGGTCTCGAGCACCCACCTGCCACCAGGGTGGACTGTGAACCCTACAAAACAGGCAGGCGCAGAGCCTCAGCGCTGAGGCCACGGGGGCCTGTGGCTGAGGGAGAGGATGGCACCAGGCCTGGTCAGCACCGAGACCCCAAGGCTGCTCCTCTGCACTCCTTCGGGGAGGAACCAGCTGTGCGTGACGGTGAGATCTAATGCCCACATCAGGCCTGAGCCCTCAGAACCTGAGGTGACCTCACATGCACCAGGACCAAACATTCCCCACCGGCTGCTCCAGGGCCCATTCAAACTTGACCGTATCCACGGTGGCTCTGACCCACAGTGAGACTACACTCTGAACCCACAGTAGGTCTACGCTCTGAGTGCACAGTAGGTCTACACCCTGAATCCACAGTAGGTCTACGCTCTGAGTGCACAGTAGGTCTACACCCTGAATCCACAGTGAGTCTACACCCTGAACCCACAGTAGGTCTACACCCTGAATCCAGTGAGTCTACAGTCTGAATCCACAGTGAGTCTACACCCTGAATCCACAGTAGGTCTACGCTCTGAGTGCACAGTAGGTCTACACCCTGAATCCACAGTGAGTCTACGCTCTGAGTGCACAGTAGGTCTACACCCTGAATCCACAGTGAGTCTACAGCCTGAATGCAGTGAGTCTACACCCTGAATCCAGTGAGTCTACAGTCTAAATCCACAGTGAGTCTACACCCTGAATCCACTGTGAGTCTACACCCTGAACCCACAGTAGGTCTACACCCTGAATCCACAGTGAGTCTACAGTCTGAATCCACAGTGAGTCTACACCCTGAATCCACTGTGAGTCTACACCCTGAACCCACAGTAGGTCTACACCCTGAATCCAGTGTGTCTACACCCTGAATCCACAGTGAGTCTACACCCTGAATCCACTGTGAGTCTACATCCTGAATCCAGTGAGTCTACAGTCTGAATCCACAGTGAGTCTACACCCTGAATCCACTGTGAGTCTACACCCTGAATCCACAGTAGGTCTGCACTCTGAGAGCTCTCCCTGTGAGCCGGCCCTGCCCTCCCAGGCCTCCAGCTCTGTTCCCACACACGATGCCGCCAGCTGCTGGCCGACCCCTGCAACGCCACGTGCTTCCCACCTCCACACCATCGCCTGAGCTGTGCCTCTGCCAGGATAACGAACCCGCACAAGAGCAGCTTCTGAGAAAACGCCTGCCTCGAGCACCATCTCCCAGAAGCCCTTCCGCTGCACTCACGTTTACTAACTCTTTACCACTGTCCTGTCACCATCTGTTTGCAGCGGTCTCTCCCTGCAAAACCAAGCACAAGGCCCCCACTTCCCTCCTCCAGACTCCAGTGCTGAGCAGATGGTGCTCCCAAGACACACAGGGCCGCCCCGCCCGAGGTCACTACATGTCAGCGTGGGCCTCACCCAACAGCAGCCTCACTCAGCAGCCAACAGGAGGGCCAGGGCGCTGCTGGGAATCAGCCAACAGCTCTCTCACCCAAACCACCTCAGGGCGCCCAACAGGAGAGGCAGCTCAGGCCCAGTTAAGACGTGCATCCAGACATCTTTCCAGGGGTCGTCTCTACGGCAGCTCCTGGGCCCTGGCTGTGCCCGTCCGGGTCCTCCATGGCTGTGGACCCCTCCCCTCCTCTCTCGGCCTCAAGCCTCCCCCTCTTTTCTGCCAAGGCATCTTCCAAACGTCCACAGCCATGGTGAGGTCTGGGCAGAGCCCTGGTATAAAACCAGAAGACAGAGCCCTCCCCCACTCTACCTTACCCTGTTTCTCTCCTGCAGAGCTGGCCACCAGCCGACCTTGGTCTACCCTCTGCTTATTCTGTGCACAGGCAGGGGAAGGGCTGGGGGGGCAGCCCCGGGAAGGGCAGGGTGGCACTGATGTCCCGGGCCTCCCTGCTGGCAGAGCTGGCCAGAGTGAAGCATTTCCTGGGGGGCTGTTACTTTTATTTGACTTTTTAACTCCTGTAATCACAAATGACCCAGGATGCCCGTACTCACCCAGGTACCCGGGTTCCACCACGTAGATGGTGCTATTGGGTAACCGGGAAGCGCCCTGCATGCGGATACCTGGATTCTGAATTAAGGAACAAATAAACCAGTTGGCAGGCGTCGGGCTTGACTCCGGAGGCTTCGTTATCATCAACATCACGTGGGGAGAAGAGGGGATGGGAAGGTCCCGGCCCGAGGCCACACACAGCACAGGCCTTTGCCAGAATCAGCGGCCACCGGGCACTTCCTCCACTCCAAAAGGGGGCCCTCTGCAAGGACCCTGGAGACCACCCGGGGCATGCAAACAAGTTGGGGACACATGACAACCCACACGATGGTGTGGAAACAGCCTCGGCCAGGCCCCTCAGATGAGACCAGAGAAGGTTCCGGAGGCGGGGATGGGGCTCCACTCCGGCCACCACCCCTCACCTCAAAACTTCTCCAGCAAGTCTCCCCAGAGGTGAGCGATTCCACTCAGCTGGGGCGCGATTTTGGTCCTTTCTGATTTTCAGACCTTGAGGGAAAACGGGGCTATTTTTAGCCTCGCCAAAGCTTTCAGGGAGAAAAGTGACTTGACTTCCAAACAGCATATCTCCTGTGCAAGACACGCAGATGCGTGCGCGCTGCCCGGGAAAAGGATACTCCTGTGGCCGAGGACCAGGTTGCTCTGTCCCAGCTGCACTGCGGTGACCAACGATGTGTCCTGGGCCAAGACCGCCACGGGCCGGCCCGGGTCTCCCTCGGGGCCCCAGACGTTGTTCTGAAGCTGTAGCTCGTACTGATCGGAGGGCATTGAGAGTTCTGGCCACCCAGAAACAAAGAAGAGCAAAGAGGGGAGAGAAAGCAAAGACAGGAAATGTTAAAAGTCAATGTCACCTCCCTCCCCCACCCCAACCCATGGACCCTGCTGTCAGTACAGCTACTTGATTTTTTTTTTTTTTTGCTTAATTTTTTTTCAGTGCTTTAAATTTTAATATTATTCTCCATGCCTGTGGACAAAGCTGACACTCTCCATGAATTTTCAGAGGCAATCACTTTTTTGTGGATGCCATGAGCAGCTTTTTTTTTTTTTTAATTAAGCACAGCCTGTGACTCAAACTGCCAGTTGCTGGCAGGATACCAACATCAGACCCTTTTCTGTTCATCACGGAAGTAAGTGAACTCTGCTTCTGCATCGAGGGGCCCAGGGTGGGGCTCACTGGACCTAGGGGTCCTTTGGGGGTTTCCAAATAACCCACTCACTGTGCCTGCGTATGTGGCCCCGTTCCAGCCCTCTTGCATGAAAGAGGGACAGGATGCAGGGACCACAGACAGCTTCCCTGCTCACCACTGGGTCCCAGGCAGGGGCTGCCATGGGAGGCACCCAGGACAAGGATCCTGGAGGAGTTTCAGCTAGAACATCCTTCAAAACTCCCAGGAATTCTGAAAGGGGGGCAACTTGCCCATCTCTTGTCCTAGGGTATCTGCTGTGTGTTCCAATAAGTCCCCAAGAATTTGCCCTGGAACAGAGGGTTCTCAAAGTGTGTTCCCTGGACTATCAGCATCACCTGGGAAATTGCAAATAACTGGCTCCATCCCAGACCTGCTGAACCAAACTCGGGGGATGGGGGAGGAGGGGTGTAGGGGGGCAGTCAGCTCTCTGCATTTGCACAGGCCCTGCAGGGGATTCTGACACTTGCTGGAACTGAGAAGCCCTTCCAGTCCACACAACCCACTGCCTGGTCTCTAACAGGGAAGCCCAGCCATGCTGGGCTGAGACTCTTGTAGACGGTGTACCCGGCGATCAGAACACAGCAGCAGTGCATCAAGGATACACGTCATAATAAAATAATAAGGTAACGCCACTGCTCAGAGAGCAGCATTACTCGGTGCTGCTTCAGGAAGCACTAGCATCCTCCCTTGTTTAACATTCTGCAAATGAAAAAGGCCCTTTTAGGAAATAAATAGACCGACTCTGGACGGATCTTGCACCACATGATGTAACCCTATTTACAAAGCCCGAAGGCGATGAAGAGGAGGGCTTGTCTGGCGGACCCCTTCAACACCTCTTGTACTGCAGGACCTCACTACTTCTCAGAGGCACTGAACAAGGAAGGCTTTGTGGATGTGAAAGGTCCCCGTCTGTCCACAGGCAGAGGAAGGCTGCTCCTGGGGCCCCAATCCAGCCCTGCTATCACCCGCTGAGGGTAACAGGTCATCCTGTAGGCTGCCCTTCCATGGCCAGGAGGCCCACGTTCTCCTAGGAGACCCGGTCTCTGACCCCTCCCGACGCTGGCTGACCCCCCAAGATGTGCTTCTGACTGTCAGAACCCCCCACTCCCACCCCATGCAGGGTCCGGGGAGGACCATGGAGCTCCGGGGGCGGTGGGTCCGAGCCCAGAATGACAAGGAGCCCACTGCCCTGCCTCCGAGCCCAGCCCATCAGGCAGCCCAGCATGCACTCGCTCTGGGAGGTCACGGCTCAGGGTGCGACGGGTCCTTTACGAGCTGAGTCTTGGACGCAGGAACCCCTGTCCCACACCCGTCCTTTTTCCAACCTCAGCATAATTTATCCCAGTAATTTCCAGCATTCCCGTCACCCGACTTCTTTTCAGACATCGACCCCCTCAGCCAGCTCATCCTCCCCACATCTCGTTCGGTCTAATAGGTTGGTTACTGGGCCGGGCGCATCTGCAACGCCAGCACCAGGCACCGAGCAGCAAGGTGAGAAGGCTGTGCCCCCTCTCCGTGCTGGGAACGCTGCCCATGGCCTCACAGACACCCCTTCTCCGGGCCCCTCTCTCCCCTCGCAGGTGACCCTTCAGGTCATCACTGGAGCTCCAGGCGGGAGGAACCCGGGCAGCCCCCCGACCACTGCAGCCCCCCAGCAGTGCCCGCAGGACAGAGCGGGGGCTCCGTAAACGGTCCCGAGAGAGAGGAAGCCACTACTTAACGGAAGGCAGGCAGATGTCGGGAAATAAAAATATGGAAGGCAAGAAGGAACGTTACATTTTTAAGGAAGAAAGACTGAAAGAAAATATGGAGAACTAATCTGGGGTAACTGCCCTCTCACCTGTAATTCTCTGAACCTTCTGCGGGGTGCCGTGCAAGACAGGGGCTTGCCAGAATTCATGTTCCCTGTAATGATGTCATCCCCTGACTTTCCTGTCTAACAGCCAGTTAAAAACGACAGTGATGTGAATTGTATCTCAATTTAAAAAAAACAACAACAAAAAAACACAACCCATCAAAACAAACGGACAGTGAGCTTCCACCCGGATGTCTTGTTCTCGGTGGACCTTTGCAGGCTCCTCCCCCATCTGTTCCCCTAGAGCATCTGTCTGGAATCCACTCCAGCCCTGTGGCAACCGATACCATCAGTCACGTAGGTATGTTTATTTTTGGAAGCGTTTTCCATCTCATTACCACACGGATGCAAGAGAGGCAGCTTAACTACTTCCTGTCCGGGGGTATCTTTCATGTGCCCCATTCTTTTGACTTCTACCGTAGGTCAGTGAGCAAACCCCAGAGTCCTCTGGGTGTCTTGGGATGTGCTGTCCATCTGGACCATGCACCAAAGGGTAAGCTCTGAATCCCTCTTTATTAAACCCCCTCTAACCTCCCTGGTGGGGGCACAGCTTCCCGCCCTCATCTGCCCTCACAAGGGGGCCACCCGCCCTGCCCTGGGAGAACAGAAAGTCCTTCTCGTGCTCCTCTGGGGCCCAGGACCACTCGACCCTGCAGGAGTGATTAAGGCCAAGGACCCGACAGCTTTGTGACTATCAGGCATTCTGTGCCTCGGTTTCTTCATCCGTAAAACAGGGTATTAACGAAACCCACCTCACAGAGTTGCTGGGTCATAATGTGAAAAGCACAACACCTAGGAAACTCTCATGACGGTCAGATGTTCCAGGCTGTCTCCATCAGGCCACAGTGTGTTCGAGACAGTGCTCCGGTGGAGACGATAATTCTGAGAAGCCCCTGTGGGTGCCCTCCGGCCTTTCAACTCGTCTCCACTGCGTTCCCCCTGAGGACGCAGGGGCAGGGTCCTGAGAACTCCACCGCTGAGCCATCTCCCCTTTAAGAGTCTCAGAAAGCCACACCCAGGTCCGTCCCTTTGCTTTTAGACTCTGCTTCCCTAAAGTCTGTGGTGAACAGCAGGCTCTGGCCAGAAGCCCCAGCCCAGCTTCGTACACAACCCGCCTGCATGTTGACAGGGGCAAAAGAGCCGGACGCTGCACGCCCAGCACATGGAGACGCCTGGGACCCCCAGTCTACTGCCCTTCAGCAGGGCACCCCGTGTGGCAGAGAGCCGGGCCTCGGGGCAGGAGGGGCCTGTCCTCGGCTCTGAGGCCTCCCCAGGGCTGCAGCACCCTGCCACACAGTAATGACTGACCAGACCCACGGCCCTCAGACTTTCAGACCCAACTATGGACCAAGCCCAGGCTGCTCGGACGCTGAAGCATCTACACGCATGTTAACTGATGCCCTGTATCACAGACAGAGCAGCCAGCCACCTGGGGGAAGCACCTGCCCAGACACGCGTCCAAGCGCTCGGGCCTAGAATGGGACACTCTTGTACCCGAGATACTAGATGACCGGTGCTCTGACCAAGAAATGTGTGTAAACTAAACAAAAAGATGGTAACGATAGTAATTCTTAGGAGGCTTGGTGCTGCATTAAGCACACTCACCACCGAAGACGCATCACATGTACGCCGCACTGTAGAATTTCCAGAAAACGTCCACGTCCATTAATTCATCCTGTCCCCAGCACAGGCAGAGAGGCTTTGAGGGCCCCAAGAGAGAAACTGAGGCCCAAAAGGGAGCGGTGTCCTGCCAAGGCTGCCCAGCAGCCAGCGGCAGACCCACTGGCAAAACCCAGTCCAACGTGAAGCTCATGGCTTCGGACAGTCTTAAAACAAAGGGATATAAACCCCAAAAGATGGAATGCAGGGTCTTGAAGAGATATTTATACACCTATGTTCATAGTAGCACTATGTACAACAGCCAAGAGGTGGAAGCAAACCAAGTGTCCATCAATGGCTGAGGGTCTAAAACGTGGTCTATGCAGACAATGGAATGTTATTTGGCCATGAAAAGGAAGGAGATTCTGACACCTGCTACAACGTGGGTGAACCTTGAGGACACTCTGCTCAGTGAAGTAAGCCAGACACAAAAGGACAAATACTACATGATTCCACTTATACGAGGCCCCGAGAACAGTCAGATTCATAGGAACAGAAAGTACAGGGTGGTTGTCAGGGTCTGGGGAAGGGGGATGCGGAGTCAGCGTTCAATGGGCACAGGGTTTCAGTTTGGGAACATGAGAAAATTCTGGCGATGGATGGTGGTGATGGTTGCACAAAATGTGAATGTAATCAACGTCACTAAAATTAACACTTAAAAATAGTTAAAATGGTAAATTTTATGATACGCCTCTTTCACCACGATAAAAAAGGGGAGCCGTTGCCACGAGTACCAAGCTGAGCTGGTGACCCACCTGTAATCTTTCCTTGCCTGATCTTCTGCACCTTGTAGCGGATGGACGTCCCCACCATGAGGTAGACGTCATAAGCTGGGTTCAGAAGGATGTTCTCCAAAATCAGCAGCCTGACCTCCGCGGGGCGGACGTTCTTAGCGTGAGGAAGAGAGAAGAGGTGAGGTGAGCCCGGAGGAGGGGTCAGTGTGAGCAAGAGAAAGCGTCTTTAGAACTTCTCAGTCTGTTCCTGTGGGCACAGGGAGGTTAGAGCGAGAATACAAGGCGGCACCTTTGGACACCCCAGAACCCCAGGGGAGCCCTGTGGTACAGCAGGCAGCCATTCAGAGGTCACTGCCAAAGTATACCGAGCCAGGAGTGAGGGCTATGGATACAGAGGCCACTAGGGGCCCAGGGGCTCCACCACAAAAGCCCCAAAGGCCCGTGCTGGGGGCCGTACTCCTGCGTCCCACAGGACCGTGACGACTGGAGAGACTATTCTTGGCGGGACACCACCCCTAGGGCACTGCACAGACGGCACACCAACACACGCCGGGCTTTCTGAGAAAGAGGCTTATCTGCCTGCGCAGGGGGGCCCACAGAGGGCTCTCAGGAACGGGGGCGGGGAGGGCACCGTCACAGCCCCTCTCCTCACTTGAGCGCGCCTGTTTCTTACAGAAAGGAGTATATACCCCCCTCTGGTGCCCTGACTCTGGCAGCTGCTGCCAGAGAACGTGTCTCCGTGCCCATCTCTGGTGCCCAGCCGTGGGCTCTTGGGTCCCGCAGGACCAGAACCAACGGAGAAAGAGTTCTTAATCAGCTACCGGCCCCAGAGCACAGCAGAGAAACCCGATCTTTCTGGAAAGAGGCCCATTAGCTAATCATCACGGCTGCACCTGAGGGGCGGCTTCTAATTAAACCCACATCTAAGGGCTGACAGTAAACCCTTCCTGAGGCCTTGGGGGTTGGGGGGACATACCTTCATGCCCTCCCTTTGCCCCACTCCAGAGCACCGGCATCTCTAGGAGAGGGGCGCTTATACGTGTCTAGGACCCCAGCTCTTACACCTGGTGCCCTGGGTTTTGCGGCTGCCGCCCAGGGGATGCCCCGGATCACCTGGCCCTGGGGGCCCTTGGGCCCCACAGGACGGTCAATCAGAGACAGTGTTTGGGCTACGACCCCCGACACTGCATACACAGCTGACTGACACCCCCCCACAGCCATTAGGTGGAAGAGGCCTGCCTGCTGGAAAGAGGCTTTGGCCTGGAGGGCAGGCTTCAGGGTTGTCACATGTAGGGTCTACAGAGGGGCTCTCGGGGAACGTAGGCTGGGGACATTATCTTTGTACCCCCCACTGCCTCACTACAGCTCATGGCATCTCCCAGAAAGGAGCCGGCACCCTTGCCTGGAGCCCCGATTCCTGTGACTCTGCCGCCCAGGAGACACCTCCAGATCCCCTGGCTCTGGGGGCCAGGGAGGCTCTGCTCACAACCCCAGAGGACTGTACATATGTGTGTCCTTTAAACGCTGTTGTCTGGGGACTTCCCTGGTGGTCCAGTGGTAAAGAATCCGCCTTCCAATGCAGGGGACGCGGGTTCGATCCCTGGTCAGGGAACTAAGACCCCACATGCCGTGGGGCAACTAAGCCCGTGTGCCACAACTAGAGAGCCCGTGTGCCCAAAGTACAGTGATCTGGAACCCACGCGCCACAACTAGAGAAGAGAAAACCCGCAGGCCACAACGAGAGAGAAGCCTGTGCGCTACAACTGAGACCCGACGCGGCCCCAAAATAAATAAATAAATAATAAGTTAAAATCTAAAAAAAAAAAATTAATTAGAAATAAAAAAAAAGCTGTTGTCTGAGGGTCTGGCTTCTAACCAGTCTGGATCTGGATCTAGGTGCTGACTGAGATCCTCCCCTTCGGGACAGAGAAAGACAAATAACATACGGTCTTACTTAAACGTGGACTCTAAAAAACACAACAAAACACCCAAGCTCACAGACACGGAGAACAGATTAGTGGATGGCAAAAAGGGGGTGGGCTAAATGGGTGAAGCGGGTCAAAAACTGTCAACTTCCAGCTATAAAATAAATAAGCCCTGGGACGTCCTGTATAGCATGGAACTATAATTAACAATACTGTATTGCATATTTGAAAGTTGCTAACAGCATAGATCTTAAAAGTTGCCATCACAAGAAAAATATACTCTGTAACTACATACAGTGACAAATGTTAACTAGACTTACTGTGATCATTTTGCAATATATACAAATATCGAATCATTATGTTGTACACCTGAAACTACTATAATGTTGTATGTCAGCTATACCTCAATAGAAAAAAACCGGTAAGTTAAATAAGATCTTTGATACATTAAGAAGAAAAAACCACCACACAGAGCACCCACCTTGGGCCGGGCTCTGAGGTGGGTGCTTTCCACAGGCAGGACAAGGCCACCTTTGCAGCTCAGCGGGGGCCCGGCCCCAGCCCAGCCCTGTGCCCCCACGGGAGACAAACTCCCCCAGTACTAACTGCAATCCCAGGCACGATGCAGGACTGCCCCGGACGTGGCCGCCTCTTGTTTCCAAAACCCTCCAGGATTCCCAAACTACGGCTAAACCGCTGAAGAGAGTGAATTCTCATCTGTCACTTTAGAAATTAATCAGCAGATGTACCACAAACTTCCTGCTTGGGCTCCAGGAACCAGGCAAACAAGAGGAAGACCCCAGGTCTGCAGCTCAAAAGGAGGCCCAGGCAGGGCAGACCTGAGCCCACAAGAAGCAGGAAGGGACCAGGCCTTGGCTAAACCCACTTCTTGCCGTCCTTTCTGCCCCTGCCCCACCTCTACTCCCAAAATGGGGCTTTGATGGAGAAGCGGGTGCTGGTGAGGCCACACGACGGTGGGGGTGGGGGGGTCCGGGGTCCGAGCCCTCCACATGTGGGACCAGGCAACCAGTGTCAGGGCTCCAGGTGGGGCACGGGGTGAAATGGCTGGCGGACCCTGGGAGTTCCAAAGGCTCGGATGTGTCTCTACAGCAGGATAGAGGAGCTCACTGAAGATAAGCTAGTCGATGCCAACCCCACTCCTCCCGGACCTCCCTGGAAATTGAGGAGAGAAGGTGCCTTGTGACTGTAGAGGTGGCAGCTCTGGTGCCCCGGCCACCTGTGCCTAAGCCGTGACTCACACCAGACACCGTTCCCGTAGGGCATCTCCTCTCTGCTACTAAATACGTGAGGGAACCAGTCGTCCAGATCCCGCCCCGGAGCGCAGGTGCCCGCCTGCGCCCACCTTGTACACGGCCTCCTGGATGCGTGCCTTCAGCTTGGAGCTCCCCGTCTTCATCCCGGACACCAAGATGGTGTCCCCCTGCTTGGCCGCCTTCTCCATCTCTGAGATGTAGGAGGGAGGGATGTACGTGGACTCCAAAAAAGTCAGGATGCTGGAAAAGGAACGTGCGGTCAGACCTGATGCGTGGAACCCAGGAACCTCACACACTCACTCTCCGTAGCTCCTCTGCGTGGTGCCAGACCCCGTGTAAGTGGTGCCGACCTAGTCGGTGCTGCCTAGAAACCTGTCCCTGAAACGTCCTACATCAGAATTGCCAACGTCCCTGTGAAACACGCAGATTCTCGGCCCCGGCCCGGCCCTTGGTCTGCACGAAGCCTCGGGATCTGCATTTTATAAAAATCCCCATGTGATTATGATAAAAGGCAGGCACTGAAATTTGAAGACCGCCCGCTTAGTCGAAATGTTTTGGTCTCACAGACGTGAAAGGTGAGGCTCACGGAAGCTGAGAGTAGGCCCAGGACCACAGGCCCAGCCAGGGCTCTCCAGGGCTCCCCAGGCGTCCCAGCCCCCTTCCTTGGCCAGCTCCTGCATCTGGGAAATGGTTCGATGACCACGCCCTCAAGTGTTCGGAATAGGGAATCACATCAAATCCTACCTTGCCCGGGGTTAGGCCGTGGGGAGAAGGGAGGGAGAATTCGGGATGGGGGGGAGCCGCCAGAGCACAGGCTGGTAAGCGGGGCCAGCCCGAGTCTCTCCCTGGCAGCCTGCGATTTACAGGTAAGCCCCCCGGGAATCCCGAATGAGAGCAGTCAGTCGGACACGCTTTCATTCTCCCCAAGATCTGCCGGGCGCTATACTACTCAGTGATTTATTTCCTTGTCCAGTTTTACGAGGTGTCACACACTGAATTTAATGAAAATCCAGGACACTCTGGTTCCAGCACCCCTTAGCACCGTGGACTTCGGTCAGCATTCGACTTACATACCGGGTGCTTGGAAGCTCCGGGGGCCGTCAGGGCAGGAAACAAGCCTGGTGGCGTGAAGCGGGGCAGGCAACCAGCATCCCCTGAACATCTAGTATGTGCCGGGCCCAGAGAGGGGCTCTCACCCCCGTCAACGTGCTCGCCCACGCTGCCACCCTCAGAGGTGGGCGCAGTGACACCTCCACCTGCTGCAGGAGGAAGCTGGTGCTCAGGTGGTCACAGTCCTTGATGACGGCCACAGGCAGGACATCACAAGGCCAGGACCAGAATGCAGGTCTCTTGGACCTGAAGCCCACATTCCTGGCTTACTGAGACCCCAGACATTCCAGAGCTCAACCAGAGACAGAGGCTGACAGCCCGGCCCCCAAAGCGCTCTGACCCAAGAGGGCAACCCGGCTTGCACAGCGTCAGGGCATGAGGGTGCCCGCCGCGGAAATGGCCGTGAGCTGAGCCTGGGTGTGTCCTGGAACCCTGAGCTGGACTTCTGAAGGCGTAAACAAAAGGCCAGACTTGTAACTCCCCACAAAACACTTATCAACTGCAAGGGAGTAAGAAAGTGACTTCAGAGCAGGGCACCTGGCAGACCCCACCCTACCCAAGTGATGACAGCCAACAAAATCATTGACGGACCAACAAAATCACAACACGACGCAACGAGAAAACGGAATCTCGCCTCCGTGAGATGCAGAACTCTGGGTCTAATCAGGAGGAACGTCAGATAAACCCGAAACGGGGGAGGGTCTGTAAAATAACTGGACTACAGCCTTCATGAGTGCAACGTCCCAAAAGTTGAAGAAGGACCGAGAAACTCTTCCACGCCGACGGAGACCAGGAGAGACAGGACAACATGCGGCAGGTGACCCTGCGGGGCACGTTCTGCTCCAAAGGATACAACTGGGATAAACTGGCAAAACTTGAACGAGGCCTGGTGACTGCAGACATCAGTGTTAATTCCCTAATCGTGATGTCCGTCTTGTCGCTGTGCAGGAAAACGTCCTCAGAGGTAGTAAATGCACATTAAAATAATTGGGGGTTACGGGCACCAGGGTGGCAGCTTGCCCTCAGATGGTTCGGGGAATCCACTTTCTGTACTACACTTGCAACTTTTCTGTAGGCTAAAAATTGCTGCAAAGTGTTAAAGAAATAAGTCTTCCTCCCCCAAAAGGGACTACACTCTAACATTTTTATAATACAGCATGAGGCAATGCAGCACAGCAGGGGATATTAGCCCAGACCTTAGGTCTGCCCCCGCACTGGCCAGCAGAACCTTCTGTGATGGAAATGCTCCACGTCTGCCCTGTCCACTGTGTGGTAACACCAGCCACACGGCTAACGAGCCCTTGACATGCGGCCAGTGCATCAGGGATCTGAATTTTCCACTGTACCTAGTTTAAATTTAAACAGCCAGGATAGGGTTCATGGCTACCACGCTGCACTGTGAGAAGCTACGCACATCTGAGTTCAAGTTCTAGCTCCGCCCCTTACCAACCTAAGGCACGTGGACAGTGGTACGGAAGCCACACGGCTGCTGGGGGGACTGGCTGAGTCAAGATGGGTAACGAGTCCGTCTCACAGGGAGTCTGCCTGCAGGCCCACCTC
>NC_041231.1:7210426-7222483 GCF_002837175.3 Physeter macrocephalus
TCATGCAGGGTACCTCCCTTTGCGTCTGGCTTCTTTTATTCAGCTGGGTTTTTTTTTTTTAATTTTTCGTTTGTTTCTTTGTTTTGCTTTGTTTTTACTTTTTAAAGTGCTCTCACTCGGGCTCCCTCACGCCCTCCCTCACTCGGGCTCCCTCTCGCCCTCCCTCACTCGGGCTCCCTCACGCCCGCCCTCACTCGGGCTCCCTCTCGCCCTCCCTCACTCGGGCTCCCTCTCGCCCTCCCTCACTCGGGGTCCCTCACGCCCTCCCTCACTCGGGCTCCCTCACTCGGGCTCCCTCACGCCCTCCCTCATTGTGACCTCGCTCTCACCCTCCCTCACTCGGGCTCCCTCCACTCAGCTCCCTCTCACCTTCCCTCACTCAGGCTCCCTCTCACTCACCCTCATTGTGATCTCGCTCTCACATTCCATCACTCAAGCTCCCAGTCACCTTGAGTCATGAGGCTCCCTATCACCCTCTCTCACCATCCATTACTCAGGCTCCCACTCACCCAGACTCACTTGGGCTCCCTCTTACAGTCACTCACACGGGATCCCTCTCACTGTCGCTCACTCAGGCTCCCTATTACCTATCGCCCTCCCTATCACCCTCCGTCACTCAGGCTCTCTATCACCCTCCCTCACTCAGGCTCCCTCTCACCCTCACTCACTCGGGCTCCCTCTCAGCCTCCCTCACTCAAGCTCACTCTAATGCTCACTCACTGAGGCCCTCTCACAACCTCTGTCACTGAGAATCCCTCTCACCCTCCCTCATTGTGACCTCGCTCTCACCCTCCCTCACTCAGGCTCCCTCACACCCTCCCTCACTGGGGCTCCCTCACACCCTTCCTCACTCCCTTTCTGTCAGCATACTTATTTATAATTCATTCATGTTTCTATAGTTATTAATACCTTGTTCTTTTATGAATGTGACGTATTCCATTCTATGAGAAACCTTTTTTATTCCCCCTTATGCTGATGGATATTTGGTAATTTTCAATTTTTTGCTAAATCAACGGAAGCCAATGTGAACGTCTGTATTCATATCTTTTTGAGACATATGCTGTCATTTCGTTGTGTAAATACCTAGAGTGTGATTGGTGTATCCTAGAGTATGTATATGTTTAACTTATTAAAAACTTCCAAGCTGATTTCCAAAGTGTCTGAACCATTTCACATTCCCACTAGCTTTCCATAAGGATTCTAATTCCAACACAATCTCATCAGCATTTCGTGTGATACATCTTTTTCCTTCTAGCTATTTTAATAGCTATCAAGTGTATCTCAATGTGGTTGTAATTTGCATTTCTTTTATGACTAAGGATGTTGTGTATATCTTCCTTTACTTATTTGCCACTTACATGTCTTTGGTGGAGTGTTTGCTCTAATCTGTTGTGTATTTTTTTTTGGGGATTGCTTGTTTCCTTATTTAGTTTTGAGCGTTCTTGTTCTGAGTACAATTCCTTTATCAGATACATGATTTGATAATATTTTCTCCAAGTCTGTGGCTGTCTTTTCGTTCTCTTATCGGTGTCTTCAAAGAGGAGAAATTTAAAATTTTGATGAAACCCAGTTTACCACTTTTTTTCTTGTATGGTTTTGTTACTTATAAATCTCTGCCTGCCACTAGGTCACAAACGTATTCTTCCATGTTTTCTCCTAGAAGATGTATTGTTCTGCGTATATCTCAAATTATTTTTTATATTTTTGTGCACTATTCTGAAAAGCTTGCATTTCCCAACTGAATTACTTTAGGATCTTTGTCAATATTCATTTGACTATGTATGTGAGGGTCTATTTCTGACTCCATTTTGTTCCATAAATATGTTTGTCTATTCTTATGTCAATTCCATAAAAGCTTGATTACTTTACAGTGAGTGTTGAAATAAAAAAGTAGAAGTCTTCCAAATTTGTTCTTTTCTAGAATCATTTTGGCTCTTCTAGATCATTTTCATTTTCATGTAAATTTTAAGATCAGCTTGTCAGTTCCTTCTAAGCAGCCTACTGAGTTTTTTTCTTCGATTTGTGTTAAATTATAGGTGAATCTGGGGACGATGGACAGCTTATGAATTTTTAATCCTCCAATCTATGAACATAGTGTATCCGCCCTCTCAGCGTTGTTTCATAGTTTTTAATGTCGAAATCATGCATTTATTTTATCAAAGTAATTTCTAAATATGTGATATTTTTATGGTATTACAAATGATGTCTTTTTACATTTTTTTCACAATTTCTTGCTGCTAGGGTATGTAAACTCAGATTTTCTATGTTGATCTTGTATCCTGTGTAAAGGAGCAAAACTTGCCATGCCAAATGTATCTCTTTGGCATGGGGATTATTTCAAGTTGAAAATCATCAAGGCCCAGAAGATTCTGGCAGAATCTTTGACATCCCCCTAACTGCCTAAAAAGAAGGTAGATAGAGGACCTGTTCCAGGAAGGGAGCTATCTCCACAGATAACTATAGATAACGTGAACTAGGTGTGGACGCAAGGAGGAACCCGGCAAAGTCTGTTGGTTAAACTTCCTCTCTGTGTTCCATTGTCTCTGCCTGGCCCAGCAACAGCTTGTTTACCAAACACGTGCTTTTCCATCTCTGTGTGAATTGCCGTCCTCCCCTTTGAAGTCCCAAACTACTTCCCCCAGCATCTTCTTTGTCTTTAGCTGAAGATGGTATTTAAGGTGATGGATTCAGCCATTTTATTGAATTCCTGCATTTTCCTTGGTCTCTCCCATGTATACATGTTATTAAATTTTGTTTGATTTTCTCCTGTTCATCTGTCTCATGTCAATTTAATTCTTAGACCAGCCAGAAGAACCTAGAAGCGTAGAGGAAAAATTCCTCCTCCCTATCACCTGCAACATTGTTAAATTCACTTACTAGTTTTTGCAGTTTTTTGGTTTTGTTTTTATGATTCTTTGGGTTTTCTGTATACAGGATCATGTTGCCTGCAGATAGAAAGAGCTTTATTTCTTCCTCCAATATGTTGTTTTTCCTTTTTAAAAAACTTATTTACTGATTTTATTTATTTGGTTTCACTGGGTCTTAGTTGCGGCATGCATGTGGGATCTAGTTCCCTGAGCAGGGATTGAACCCGGGCCTGCTGCGTTGGGAGCGTAGAGTCTTATCCACTGCACCACCAGGGAAGCCCCCAGTATGTTCTTTTTTTTCCCCTTACTTTGCTGCACTGGCTAGAACTTCCAATACAATGTTGATTCGACGTGGTGAGATTAGACATCCTTGCCTGGTTGCTGATATGAAGGAAAGCTTTCCACGTTTCACTATTAAGCAGGTTGGTAACGGTGTATTTCATAGATGCATTTTATTAGTTTTCTTCCTAGTTCATTGAAAGCTGTTAGCATGAGTGGGTGTTGAATGTTCTCAAATGCTTTTTCTGCCTTAATGAGATGGTCATATGATTTTTCCATTTTTAATTCCTGAATGTGATGATATATACTGATTGAGTTTTGAATGCTAAACCAAACTCACATTCCTGGGATAAGTACTTCTTGGTCATGATGTGTTATATTTTTATATATTTCTGGATTCTATTTTCCAATATATTTTTTTAACATCTTTATTGGAGTATAATTGCTTTACAATGGTGTGCTGGTTTCTGCTTTGTAACGATCATCCAATATTTTGTTAATAATTTTTGTGTTTAAAAGGGATATTGATCTGTACTTTCCTCTGCTTGTAATACCTCTGTCAGAGTTTGGTATCAGGGTTATGTTGGCCCAGTAAAAAGAGTAGGGAACATCTTCACCTCCTCTATGTTCTGGAAGAGATGCTGTAAATTAGAATTATTTCTTCTATAAATGTTTGATCTACTGTCCCCAGAGAAGCCACCTTGACCTGGATTTTTCTTTGTGGGAAAGTTCTTTATTACAATTTAATTTTTTTTAACAGTTAAGGGATCATTCAGATTTTTTATTTCTTTTTGTATCCATTTCACTGAGTTGTGATTTTCAAGGAATTTGTTACTTTCATCTAGGTTGTCAAACCTATTAGCATATAATATTGACTATTTTAACACCTCCTTTCAGTAGACAAAAAAGTACATGAAACATGAATAAGGATATAGAATATTTAAGTAATACTCTCAACAAACTGTCCTCATTGATATTTATAGACTGAATGCTTGCAGAATACACATAATATTCAAGTAGTCATGAAATATACACTGCATATAGTCCACATGCTGGACCATAAAATAACTCTCAAAAATCATGTTAAATTAGGTATTAATAAAGATAAGCTATTTTTCACACCCATTAGGGTGGATACTATTTTTTAAAACCCAGAAAATAACAAGTGTTGGCAAGGATGTAGAAAAATTGGACCCTCATACATCGCTGGTGGGAATGACAGTTCCTCAAAAAATTTAACATAGAATTACTATATCCAGCAATCCCACTTCTGAGTATACATCCAAAACAATCGAAAGCAGGGTTTCAAGAGATATTTTTACACCTGTGTGCCAGTAGTACTATTTGCAACAGCTGAAAGGTAGAAGTAACCCAGGTGTCCAGCAACAGATGACAGATAAACAAAATGTGGTCTCTGCAGACAACGGAGTGTTGTTCAGCCTTAAAAAGGAATGAAATTCCGATGCATGCGACAACATGGATGAACCTGGAGGACATTATGCTCAGTGAAATAGCCAGTCACAAAAAGACAAATACGGTATAATTCCACCTATATGTGGTACCTAGAGCAGTCAAATTCATAGAGACAGAAAGTAGAAAGGTGGTTGCCAGGTGCTCAGGGAGAGAGGAATAAGGAGTTAGTGTTTATTGGGGACAGAGTTTCAGTTTTGCAAGACGAAAAGAGTTCTGGAGATGGATGGGGGTGATTGTTGCACAACAATGTGAATGTACTTATGCCACTTAACTGTACACTTAAAGACGGTTCAGAAGATAGTATCTGTTATGTGTATTTACTACGATGAAAAAGAAAATTAAAAAGCTATCCAGAAAATCTCAAAAATATTTGAAAATCAAACCACCTACTTTTAAATAAGCAACGAATAAAAAACAAAGTAACAAGGGAAGTTTCAAAATATTTTCAACTGGATGAGAGTGAAAACACAGCAGTTCATAATTTGTGGGAAGCCCAGAAACCAGTGCTTGTGGGAAATTAGTAGCTCTTATGATGGTTAATTTTTATGTGTCAGCTTGACTGGGTCCCGGGGGCGCCCAGACATTTGGTCAAACAACATCCTGGGTCTCTGCACGAGGGTGTTTGTGGATGAGATTAACGCCTGAATCGGTAGACTGAGTAAAGTGAATTGCCCTCCCTAATGCGGTCCAGTCAGCTGAAGACCCGAATAGAACAAAAAGGCTGAGTAAGAGGGGATTTCCTTGGCCTGAGTGCTGAGCTGAGACTTGGGTCCTCTCCTGCCCTTGGGCTGGAACTTACCCCATTGTTTCTGCCGGTTCTCAGGCCTTCGGACTCGGGCTGGACCACAGCATTGGCCCTCCTGGGTCTCCGGCTTGCAGACCACAGATGCTGGGATTTGTAAGCCCCATTAACCATGGGAATCATTCCGTATAATAAATCTCTTGAGGGACTTCCCGGGCGGTCCAGTGGTTAAGACTTTGCCTTCCAATGTAGGGGGTGCGGGTTCCATCCCTGATGGGGGAACTAAAATCCCATATGCTTCGCGGCCAGAAAACCAAAACATAAGACGGAAGCAATATTGTAACAAATTCAATAAAGACTTAAAAAAAAAAATGGTCCACATCAAAAAAAAAAAAAGTTTAAAAATAAATAAATAAATACGTAAATAAATAAATAAACCTCTTGAAACGTACACACGCATGAACATCCGATTCTGGTTCTCTGGAGAACCCTGATTAATACAACTCTAAGCAGCTGTGTCAGGAAAGAATAAAGGCGCGCCATCAGCTCTCTCACGACAGAAGGGAAGTCGAGGTGACTTGGCCAAGGCCCCGCCATCAGTAGTGGAGGATCCAGGACTGGGGTGCAGACCGCCAGGCTCGGAGTGGCGTCGGGGCCTCACCCTCAAGCTGAGCGGTGTCTCGGCGTCCCCTCCTCCCGCGGGCCTGTGTCAGGAGTGTAGAGGACAAGCAGTGGGGAGAGGGCCGTGTCAGGCTCATCCTCAGCGGTGCTCCCGAGGGGAGAGTTTAGGCCGACGGATGGAGGGAAGCTGTGGGAAGGCAGATCCTAGATTGAGCGGGGCAGGAGCAAGCAGCCGGCTTAGGTGCTGACGAATCCTTCATCCCTGGAGGTGCTATAGCTCGTCTCTGCTCACAGTCAAAACTTATAATTCATGTTCGAACCAGGATTCCATGGACACTCGTCGAGAAGCTAGCATGTTCTGCCTAATCGATCGTGTTTCTTTAAAAAATGATTATTGTTCACAATTTTCCAGTCATTGGTCTAAAGACCATGAAGGTATTTTAAGCAGGAACGTGGTCCATTTCCCTGACTGAAAAGAAATAATTACTATGTATAAAATAGTAATTATTATAGTAAAGGTCCTACTGTATAGCACAGGGAACTATATTCATTACCTTATAAAACCTATAATGGAAAAGAATCTGAAGATAGATATAGATATATCTATCTGAGCCACTTTGCTATACACCTGAAACATTGTAAATCAACTATACTTCAATAAAAAATATAAATACATGAATAAACAAGGTCATATTTTTAAAAAGAGAAATAATTAAACCAACTAACAAAATGCTCTTGTCCTGGGGCGTGTGGAGTGTTCTAACCTCACCTCGATCGCAGCCCCCAAATACGGGAACATGCACTGGGGCCAAGGTCTCGGTCAGACCCAGTGGTGTCACAGGCACTTCACTCTGAGTCTCTGGGTCTCAGTGTCCTCGCCTGTAAGATGAGAGTGAGCTTAAAAGCGTGCATTTGCTGGGTCTCTTGAGAACACTTTCCCAATTCCTATGTCTTGTGCTTTGATATTTAGTGAGGTTGGAAAGATGACAGTTGACAATGGCATCTGGAAAGTTAACAGCTGAGGTGCAGGCAGGGTGTCATTTTCTTCTGCCCAGGAGGAAAAGAACCTGATATCTGAAGCCCAAGTTTCTCAGGATGTCAACTCTTTAGCATCCAAATGCAGCCCATTTTTGCTGAAAGACACACAGAGTTCTGTGGCAGGCAATCGTCTCGTCCCACCTCAGGGATGAAAATTGGCATTGGAAAACAACAGAGCACGCCACAGCAGCTCCTTTTCAATCTCTTTTTATGACTAATATCCTCGTTTCGGTGTGTCCCTGAACTGACCTGAGCAAAATCAAACTGAGACTAATTAGTGTGGAAGAGATAACACAGATGGGTCCAGTTCCTGTTCTCATGAACACCTCACACTCAAAGTAAGAATGAAACAAGAAAAGAATTCTCATTTTTAAAAAAACATGTCGGGACTTTCCTGGTGGTCCAGTGGTTAAGACTCCGTGCTCCCAATGCAGAGGGCCCGGGTTCAATCCCTGGTCAAGGAACTAGATCCCACACGCCACAACTAAGAGCCCGCATGCTGCAACTAAAAAAAAAAAAAAACCCAACATGCAAAACATGTCGGGACTTTCCTGGTGGTCCAGTGGTTAAGACTCCGTGCTCCCAATGCAGAGGGCCCGGGTTCAATCCCTGGTCAAGGAACTAGATCCCACACGCCACAACTAAGAGCCCGCATGCTGCAACTAAAAAAAAAAAAGATCCCACATGCCACAGCTAAAGATCCCGCATGCCACAACTAAGACCCACTGTAGCCAAAATAAATAAATAAATATTTTTCAAAAAACAACAAAAAAACCCCACATATGGGCTTCCCTGGTGGTGCAGTGGTTGAGAGTCCGTCTGCCGATGCGGGGGACACGGGTTCGTGCCCCGGTCCGGGAGGATCCCCCGTGCCGCGGAGCGGCTGGGCCCGTGAGCCATGGCCGCTGAGCCTGCGCGTCCGGGGCCTGTGCTCTGCAACGGGAGGGGTCGCAACGGTGAGAGGCCCGCGTACCGCAAAAAAACAAAAAACAAAAAGCCCCACATGTCATTGGAAATACCCTTAGCACTGGCCTGGATGTCATGAGAACTGGGTTTTAAGTGTTAGTCTACCAACCAACTGATCATGTGACCTTTTAGAAGCCCCTGGCCTTGCTCAGTTTCCAGATCTGTGAAATGGGGTTGGTTTTCCTTGCCTACTATGAAATAATAGGAAATGTGTGATTGGTCTCTGCCCCCAGTGCATGGCACAGAGCTCCTAAAGCCCTCTTAATTTCCTAAATGATAAAAGTACTAGGAGCATCATTTGTTGTAATATTTGGTCCTTACACAGAGCTTACCCTGGATCCTTACACAGAGCTCTTAAATCCCTTGGGATTCCCCGGCTGATAGGAGGGTCTTTTGTTCTCATGAAGTGAAGTTGGGTTTAGTCTCACAAACTTACCTTTTTTCCATGAGATAATAATGGTAGGACAGAAAGTAAGAAATCTCAAATAAAGATGATTTCTGCTGTTGGGACCCAGGGCAGGCCACCCCCAAATATGCCTTAATGGCATAGTAACTATTTTGAATTAAAATTACTTAAGAGATAGCTGATACAAGAGGGGCACTGTGACCCTCCTCTCTGTCTTCCTGAAAGCAGGAAATAAATCTCTCATGTGAAAGGTCCACTCTCTGCGCTTGGAGGTAGAAGGACACCCTTATTGTCAGAAACAGGGAATTCAGGGCCGCGAGTCTCTAAAAACCACCTGTAGCTTCTTTAATTTACCACTCCAAACGCAAACCCTGTTTAGAGTCTTCCCTAATTAAGTACCGAAAGCCTAAGTTTCTTTTTCCTGTCAATTCCTCTCAAATTTGTTTGTCTAAAAAATATAAAAGCTGCTTGCTTTGGCCACTTCTTAGGTCCCATTTCTATGAAACCTCTATAAGCACAAATTAAAATTTATTTCTTTTTCTCCTGTTCATGTGTCTTGTGTCAATTTTATTATCAGTTTCCCTCCGGACACTGCCTTTCTCAATCCTACAAGAAGCATTCAGGGCCCACATGGTAAAAATGGCAGGAGAGACACCCTCCCCCCAGTCAATTAAATCTTGAGCTCATTTAAGTTTCTTATGGGTGCAAAACCACAAAACTTAAATTATCCAGTCAAGTCAGGTTATGACTTAAGGACGTTATAGTTTGTCACAGTCTAATGTGTACCTTTCTAATGTAAATGTTGTGATATTGTCAACAGTTTAGCTAAACTTACCTGGCTGATCTGTTAAATGATTAAGTAAGCTTGCTCTGTGGGCAGGGAGACTGGAGCATCACACAGAAAGTGGCCCTCCCTCTGACGGGCGTCTCAGGTGGAGGGCAGGCAATCTGAGGGCTGCTGCAAGGTTGACAGAATAACTGTGGCTCCCCCTTCTGTGAACATATGGGAAGTTATGGAAAAAACAAAATTCCCCTTGATCACTGCGTTGGCGAAGTTGTGCGTGAAATGAGTATCCTAACGTGTATCGGTTTCTTGGATGTGAATTTTTTTTATGTATAACGTAAAGCTGGCTGGGGTGTACAAAAGGGAGTGGTGGGGACTGTGGCAAACCGGGGAGGTCAGGAACCCTTCTCTTAAAAGTGGCTGCTACTCATCTCCAGCATGTCATTGCCGTGTGGAAACAGGAGCCCAGTGTTGGCTGCACTTCTGATGATTTGAAAGCAATTATAAATCTAGATTTTATATAAAATAGCCTGATTTTTAAATATCGGGAAACAATTCAAATTAAAGAAATCTGGGTAGTGTTTTTTGTCCGATGGTTAATAGGGCCTCCTTGTGGAGTGAATACTTGACCGCTTACTGTGCTAAGCACTGTCCTAACGCTACATGTGTTATTAACGGATCTTTGTGCCTTAGATACCATGAGGAGCTCCATGTTATCAATGAAGGTGTAACTGACTAACTTCTCAGGGCCGCGCAGCCAGTAGGGAGCAGAGCCAGCATCTGACCAGCATTTGCAAAGGCCTCAAAGCCAGCTGTGCCCAAGGTGGGCAGGGGGGCCGCCCGCAGCATGAGGGTGCACTGTCCACAGAGATGTTGAAAACAGTAACAAGATGGACTGAAGCTTGCCTGGTTTTTATGACCATCACGCACAGGCAATATTAAATAATGTCAGGGATAAAATACACACTGTGTATTTATTATTTAGCACACAGGGATAATATACACAAATCCCTGCAAACTTCTGTAGGTTTAAGTTCTAAAGAATTGCTGTGGCTACTGTTAAGGGGTTTAAAAAAAAATTTTTTTTTAACTGTGGTAAAATTCACATAACATAAAGTTTACCATCTTAATCATTTTTAAGTGTGCAGTTCATTAGCATTAAGTATGTGTGTGTGTGTGTGTGTGTGTATATATATATATTTTTTTAAATTGGAGTATAGTTGCTTTACAATGTTGTGTTAGTTTCTGCTGTACAGCAAAGTGAATCAGCCACACATATACATATATCCCCTCTTCCTTGGATTTCCTTCCCATTTAGGTCACCACAGAGCATCGAGTAGACTTCCCTGTCATTAGCGTTACACATATTAACATTATTTTGCAATCAATCTCCAGGCATTTCATCTTGCAAAACAGAAACCCCGTACCCGTTAAATACCACCTCTCGTTCCCCCTCCCCTAGCCCTTGGCAACTGTAGGGGAGGAATATTTTTCCTCTACCCTTCTAGGTTCTTTTGGCTGGTCTATTCATTAAATTGACATATGACAGGTTAACAGGAGAAAAACAAATTTACTGTCGTACTTATGGGAGCCTCACATAGACATGAGAGGCCTCCACAGGCAATGGAGGCTTGTGTGCCGGCTGAGCTAAGGGGAAGGGCTGGGGCTCTGAGGCTCCACGGGGAGGAACACAAGTCATAGGAAGCTGGGAAGAGCAAGTGCTCGGTGAACACAGGTTTGTCAGGCCCTGCAGGATGACAGGGTCAGGCCCTGCCAAGCGCCCAGCTCCCCACGCCAGCCCACACTCTGTGGTTATCTCTGGTGGCAGCTCTGTTCCAGGACCATGCCTTCTAATTCTTTCAGGCAGTTAAGGAAGGTACACAGCTCTTCCTGAGTTTTTTGGGCCATGACTGTCTTCAGTTCAGAATGATCCACATGTGAGAGTGGCACGTTTTGGGGTGGCATATTCTGCTCCCCCTGTCTCTATGAATCTGACTGCTCCAGGGACCTCATAGAAGTGGAATTTTTTTCTATTTGTCTTTTTGTGACTGGCTTATTTCACTGAGCATAATATCCTCAAGGTTCATCCATATCTATCATGGGTCAGTACTCCCTTCTTCAAGGCTGAATAATATTCCACTGTGTGTATACATCACATTTGGTTTATCCATTCATCTGTTGATGGATGCTTGGGTTGCTTCTATCTTTTGGCTGTTGTGAACAGTGCTGCTATGAACATATCTCTTTGAGACCCTGCTTTCAATTGTTTGGGTTCCATAAGTGGAATTACTGGATCATACGGTAATTATATATATTTTTGAGGAACCTCCATACTGTTTTCCATAGTGGCTGCACCATTTTACATTCCCACCAACAGTGCACAAGGGATCCTATTTCTCCACATCTTCATCAACATGTTTTCTGGTTTTGCTTTTTTTTAAAAAAAAAATAGTAGCCATCATCATGGGTGTGAGATGAGATCTCATGCAAAAATCATTTGCATTTCCCTAATGATTATGATGTTGAACATCTTTTCATGTACCTATCGGCCATTTGTATATCTTCTTTGGGGAAATCTATTCAAGTCCTTTGCCCATTTTTTTTAAAAATCGGCTTATTTATATTGCTGTCATGGAGTTGTAGGAGTTCTTTCTATATTTGGATATCAGCCCCTTAACAGATATGTGACTTGCAAGTGTTTTCTCCCGTTCCACAGGTGGCCTTCTAACTCTATTGATTGTGTCTTTTTTTTTTTTTGGTGGTACGCGGGCCTCTCACTCTTGTGGCTTCTCCCATTGCAGGGCCTAGGCTCCGGATGTGCGGGCTCAGCGGCCATCACTCACGGGCCTAGCTGCTCTGCAGCATGTGGGATCTTCCCGGC
>NC_041231.1:7222554-7227149 GCF_002837175.3 Physeter macrocephalus
CTCCGCGGCATGTGGGATCTTCCCGGACCGGGGCACGAACCCGCGTCCCCTGCAACGGCAGGCGGACTCTCAACCACTGCGCCACCAGGGAAGTCCTGATTACGTCCTTCGATGCATAGAAGTTTTGAAGTCTGATGTGGTACTATTTATCTATTTTTACTTTGGTTGCCTGTGCACTGTTGAATTTTAATAACATATAAACATTAAAATTACACACTCTAAAAATGTATGCTTTAACACACAATATACTCTACATGGATGTTAATTCTGAAAACTCTTAGTTACACAGTCGGCCCCATACATATGGATTTGTGTTTGTTTCCAGAGTAACTTTTGGAATCCTGTGAATTTGCCTCAGACACAGTTCTTGTCTCCAGCCCCCACTACGGTACGCATTTCTGTGCCTAAACAGTAGATTCGAAATGATCAATGATGGCACCGTGATTGTCAAGACAGAAAACAACTCGTGTTATTGTTATTCAGCCATCCTATGAGCCCACTTATGATTCTTACCTGGTTTAAATTTTAAGACAGTGAAGCAGAGTGCAAACTGTAAGGGGTAATATTTTTGTTGCTTAAGTGCAAATCTTACCTTCTACTTGAACTACTTTACTGAATTTTCATATTAGATTAAGAGTAAAAATTTCTTTTTTGTTGCTATTCTCATTTATTAAATGGACCAGTACACTCTGATATTATTTATTATTGCAACAGGCCAATATGTCTGTATAAGTTTTTTTTTGTTTTTTTTTTTGTGGTACGCGGGCCTCTCACTGTTGTGGCCTCTCCCGCTGCGGAGCACAGGCTCCGGACGCGCAGGCTCAGCGGCCATGGCTCACGGGCCCAGCCGCTCCGCGGCATGAGGGATCCTCCCGGACCGGGGCACGAACCCGTGTCCCCTGCATCGGCAGGCGGACTCTCAACCACTGCGCCACCAGGGAAGCCCTGTATAAGTTTTTAAAAAATACATTAATGTCATTAAAAATTAGTAATCTATTACCTTTCCCTTTTTGGCTATTAAGTAATATTTATTTTATTTTATTTTATTAAAAACTTGCTTTTGCTGGCTTGCTTGTATATACAAAGCTCAATCAAACAAGTTTTAAAAAGTTATTTTTTCCCAGCCATTATTATGTTGCATTTAATGTTTTTTTTTGTTTTTGTTTTTGTTTTTGCCACACCGCATGGCTGTGGGATCTTAGCTCCCCCACCAGGGATTGAACATTGAACCCAGGCCCATGGCAGTGAAAGCGCCCAGTCCTGACCACTGGACCGCCAGGGAACTCCCTCATTTAATGTTTATTACAGAAAATAATTTTTTCTTATAAAGGAGTATTAAAAGAAATCTTCCGACCTAAGGGGTTTGATGAGCTAGGTACGACACTGGAGGTATGAAATAGCCATTTGGGGAGCCAGGGGTAAGGCAGGAAGTACCCTCCTCCAGTTCTGGTGGCCTAGTGATGTCTGAGGACTCCTGTGTGTCCCTCCAGGGCTGCTGGTGTCAGACTTAGCCGGCTGGGATAACACACGTGCCAGAAGTTCTAAGGGGGCCTGACGGTATGAAGCTGCAATCAGCTTATCCTGCAGCCACTGTCCCATAGCGATGCCTTTGGGGACGAAGGGAGTAGGTGGGTGAGGATGAGGTGTTCAGTGCTCCAGGGGCAGCTAACTGGCCGAAGCAGTCCCTGACTCCGGCAGAGGATGGACGTGGCAAGTGAAAGAAAACCGTCCTGAGTGAGAGTAAAAGCACAAATAGAAACTAGATCCTGTGAGCAGGCAGCATGTCTCCACATTGATAAAAAGCAGCGATTTCTGTAATTAAATGGCACCGTTATCTTACACAGGATGAAGTTTTGGAAAGCATTCTGCCAAGGCTGAAACTGTTCCAGTGCTCCCAGACATTTTCTTATTTTTTATTTGCCCAAACGTCAAGGTTTCCAGCCCAGAGACAGTGCTGAAGGCCCACAGTGGGACCCCCTTTCCTCAGCCCCCAGGGACCGTGACCAGAAGGTGCAGCAGGGGCACCACGGCTGCGGGGCCGGGTCCTGCATACGGGGGTGTGCTGGGTGTGAGGGTGCTCTAAAGAAAAACTTCTACTCCAGCGGCAAGGGGCGGCACAGACAATGCCAGGAGGGAAAGAGCACTAAAGGGGGAGCCTGGCCATTAAAAGCTCATTTCAGGGCTTCCCTGGTGGCGCAGTGGTTGAGAGTCCGCCTGCCGATGCAGGGGACATGGGTCGGCAAGGGGCGGCACAGACAATGCCAGGAGGGAAAGAGCACTAAAGGGGGAGCCTGGCCATTAAAAGCTCATTTCAGGGCTTCCCTGGTGGCGCAGTGGTTGAGAGTCCGCCTGCCGATGCAGGGGACACGGGTTCGTGCCCTGGTCCGGGAGGATCCCACATGCCGCGGAGCTGCTGGGCCCGTGGGCCGTGGCCGCTGGGCCTGCGCGTCCGGAGCCTGTGCTCCGCGCGGCAGGAGAGGCCAGTGAGAGGCCCGCGTAGCGCAAAAAAAAAAAAAAAAAAAAAAAGCTCATTTCAAGCCATTTCAGTGTGAACCTTACGTGGATCCTGATTCTGAAAATACAAACTGTGAAAAAAAAGCTATGATGTTTATGAAACAGTTGGAAGTTTGAACTCTGGATATTTTATGACTGAGGAATTACTGTTCATATTTTAGATGTGATAATAGTATAGTGGTTAGAGTGTACATCTAAAACGGTCCTTATCTTTTAGAGATAGGATGTCTCAGATTTGTTGCAAAATGATACGGGTGAGGGCTGGGGTTGGCTGCAGGTACATGGTCATGGGACTGGATGTCATGCCTGGGGCTTCATTATACTATTCTATCAACTATTGTGAATGCTTGAGCTTCTCCACTGCACAATTTATAAAATATATTTGTTGCAAAAAGATGGTAGATAGGTTCTAATAGGACAACATGCCACTAAGAATAGTTCCTTGCCTTTGAAATTCCTTCTCAACCCTTATTCGCCCAACAAGAAAGGCCCCTATCGTCCAGTGCTTGGTCCTCTCCCGCTGAATGGTGAGAAGAGGCCTTGGGCTCTGAGCCTTTGGCAGGAAACAGTGTCTCCTTGTAACTTAATGGCATCCCTTTGTTTTGTTGTATTTATTTTATGGCTACTTCTATTTTGGCAACAGATACTGTTTTTCTACTTACTGGAGTGACAAAGTTTCCTTTTTAAATATATGTAAGCACTTTGATTTAAAGACAAATAGGAAATAACAGCACAGATGGTATTCAGATACTGTTAAGTTTTTTCCGAGTGGTAGGAAATGCCCAGTGTGGAAGTCACCGATAGAAGTCATTTTCCTATCTCATTTTACGTATCAGGTAGACAAATCTGGGGTCCCTTCATCCCCGAGGGTCTCTGTGCCTGGGGCAGCACGGCCTGCTCAGGCCATGCCCACTGTGTCCTTGAATCTCAGATAAAGCACTTGATACCCAGAGAAGGCACCCAAAGGCAGGGAAGGAGGGTGCTGCATGGACCCCGGGGCCCCGACATGGTCCCTTACCAGGTTCACTGGCAAGTGAAAATGGGAGGGGGGGCAGAGTTAAGGACAATGTAAAGGGAAACATCTCAAATGGGAAAATGTTCTATCCATCATTTTGTTGCTTCCCATTCGTAGTTTTTTGCTGGGGAAATTTCCTGACTGCCTTAAATTAAGCATACAGGTGGTCAGCAAGCTGTGTCCACCCGGCTTATTTTGTTAGGCTTGTTTGTATGTTTGCTTTTTTGTTGGTGTAATTAAGCTTTTTTCTTTTCAGATAACCGTAGATTCACATGCAGTTTTAAGACATAGATAGAGGGCTTCCCTGGTGGCGCAGTGGTTAGGAATCCGCCTGCCAATGCAGGGGACATGGGTTCGAGCCCTGGTCTGGGAAGATCCCACTCAACTAAGCCCGTGTGCCACAACTACTGAGCCTGGGAAGCCCACGCACCGCAACAAAGAGTAGCCCCCGCTCTCCGCAAGTAGAGGAAGCCAGTGCGCGGCAACGAAGACGCGACGCAAACAAATACAAATAAATAAATAAAATTGAATCTTAAAAAAAAAAAGACATAGAGAGAGACATATTTAAGACATACAGAGAGACTCATGCACCCTTTTCCCAGTTTCCCCCAAGGGTGACTGCTTACAAAACTATAGGACACACAGGGAACTATATTCAGTATCTTGTAATAACCTACAGTGGAACAGAACCTGAAAATATATATATATAAATGAACCACTTTGCTGTACACCTGAAATTAACACAACACTGTAAATCAACTACACTTCAGTTAAACAACAACAAAAAAACCCATAGGACATTGCAGCCAGGATTTACCATAGACACAGTCAAGACACAGAACATTTCCAGCCGCACAAAGATTTCACATGTTGTCCTTTTGTAGCCACATCACCCCCCACCCCTACCCCGTCTGGCCCTCACCCCCTGTCAATCACTCACCTGCTCTCCGGTTCTATAAGGTTGCTTTTCAAGAACGTTATATGAATGGAATTATGCCGTATGTAACCTTTTGCGATTGGCTTTTTTTCCACTCAGCATAATTTCCTGCAGATTTGAGTCGTCCAG
>NC_041231.1:7227816-7231511 GCF_002837175.3 Physeter macrocephalus
CTCACTGTTGTGGCCTCTCCCGCTGCGGAGCACAGGCTCCGGACGCGCAGGCTCAGCGGCCATGGCTCACGGGCCCAGCCGCTCCGCGGCATGAGGGATCCTCCCGGACCGGGGCACGAACCCGTGTCCCCTGCATCGGCAGGCGGACTCTCAACCACTGCGCCACCAGGGAAGCCCTGTATAAGTTTTTAAAAAATACATTAATGTCATTAAAAATTAGTAATCTATTACCTTTCCCTTTTTGGCTATTAAGTAATATTTATTTTATTTTATTTTATTTTATTAAAAACTTGCTTTTGCTGGCTTGCTTGTATATACAAAGCTCAATCAAACAAGTTTTAAAAAGTTATTTTTTCCCAGCCATTATTATGTTGCATTTAATGTTTTTTTTTGTTTTTGTTTTTGTTTTTGCCACACCGCATGGCTGTGGGATCTTAGCTCCCCCACCAGGGATTGAACATTGAACCCAGGCCCATGGCAGTGAAAGCGCCCAGTCCTGACCACTGGACCGCCAGGGAACTCCCTCATTTAATGTTTATTACAGAAAATAATTTTTTCTTATAAAGGAGTATTAAAAGAAATCTTCCGACCTAAGGGGTTTGATGAGCTAGGTACGACACTGGAGGTATGAAATAGCCATTTGGGGAGCCAGGGGTAAGGCAGGAAGTACCCTCCTCCAGTTCTGGTGGCCTAGTGATGTCTGAGGACTCCTGTGTGTCCCTCCAGGGCTGCTGGTGTCAGACTTAGCCGGCTGGGATAACACACGTGCCAGAAGTTCTAAGGGGGCCTGACGGTATGAAGCTGCAATCAGCTTATCCTGCAGCCACTGTCCCATAGCGATGCCTTTGGGGACGAAGGGAGTAGGTGGGTGAGGATGAGGTGTTCAGTGCTCCAGGGGCAGCTAACTGGCCGAAGCAGTCCCTGACTCCGGCAGAGGATGGACGTGGCAAGTGAAAGAAAACCGTCCTGAGTGAGAGTAAAAGCACAAATAGAAACTAGATCCTGTGAGCAGGCAGCATGTCTCCACATTGATAAAAAGCAGCGATTTCTGTAATTAAATGGCACCGTTATCTTACACAGGATGAAGTTTTGGAAAGCATTCTGCCAAGGCTGAAACTGTTCCAGTGCTCCCAGACATTTTCTTATTTTTTATTTGCCCAAACGTCAAGGTTTCCAGCCCAGAGACAGTGCTGAAGGCCCACAGTGGGACCCCCTTTCCTCAGCCCCCAGGGACCGTGACCAGAAGGTGCAGCAGGGGCACCACGGCTGCGGGGCCGGGTCCTGCATACGGGGGTGTGCTGGGTGTGAGGGTGCTCTAAAGAAAAACTTCTACTCCAGCGGCAAGGGGCGGCACAGACAATGCCAGGAGGGAAAGAGCACTAAAGGGGGAGCCTGGCCATTAAAAGCTCATTTCAGGGCTTCCCTGGTGGCGCAGTGGTTGAGAGTCCGCCTGCCGATGCAGGGGACACGGGTTCGTGCCCTGGTCCGGGAGGATCCCACATGCCGCGGAGCTGCTGGGCCCGTGGGCCGTGGCCGCTGGGCCTGCGCGTCCGGAGCCTGTGCTCCGCGCGGCAGGAGAGGCCAGTGAGAGGCCCGCGTAGCGCAAAAAAAAAAAAAAAAAAAAAAGCTCATTTCAAGCCATTTCAGTGTGAACCTTACGTGGATCCTGATTCTGAAAATACAAACTGTGAAAAAAAAGCTATGATGTTTATGAAACAGTTGGAAGTTTGAACTCTGGATATTTTATGACTGAGGAATTACTGTTCATATTTTAGATGTGATAATAGTATAGTGGTTAGAGTGTACATCTAAAACGGTCCTTATCTTTTAGAGATAGGATGTCTCAGATTTGTTGCAAAATGATACGGGTGAGGGCTGGGGTTGGCTGCAGGTACATGGTCATGGGACTGGATGTCATGCCTGGGGCTTCATTATACTATTCTATCAACTATTGTGAATGCTTGAGCTTCTCCACTGCACAATTTATAAAATATATTTGTTGCAAAAAGATGGTAGATAGGTTCTAATAGGACAACATGCCACTAAGAATAGTTCCTTGCCTTTGAAATTCCTTCTCAACCCTTATTCGCCCAACAAGAAAGGCCCCTATCGTCCAGTGCTTGGTCCTCTCCCGCTGAATGGTGAGAAGAGGCCTTGGGCTCTGAGCCTTTGGCAGGAAACAGTGTCTCCTTGTAACTTAATGGCATCCCTTTGTTTTGTTGTATTTATTTTATGGCTACTTCTATTTTGGCAACAGATACTGTTTTTCTACTTACTGGAGTGACAAAGTTTCCTTTTTAAATATATGTAAGCACTTTGATTTAAAGACAAATAGGAAATAACAGCACAGATGGTATTCAGATACTGTTAAGTTTTTTCCGAGTGGTAGGAAATGCCCAGTGTGGAAGTCACCGATAGAAGTCATTTTCCTATCTCATTTTACGTATCAGGTAGACAAATCTGGGGTCCCTTCATCCCCGAGGGTCTCTGTGCCTGGGGCAGCACGGCCTGCTCAGGCCATGCCCACTGTGTCCTTGAATCTCAGATAAAGCACTTGATACCCAGAGAAGGCACCCAAAGGCAGGGAAGGAGGGTGCTGCATGGACCCCGGGGCCCCGACATGGTCCCTTACCAGGTTCACTGGCAAGTGAAAATGGGAGGGGGGGCAGAGTTAAGGACAATGTAAAGGGAAACATCTCAAATGGGAAAATGTTCTATCCATCATTTTGTTGCTTCCCATTCGTAGTTTTTTGCTGGGGAAATTTCCTGACTGCCTTAAATTAAGCATACAGGTGGTCAGCAAGCTGTGTCCACCCGGCTTATTTTGTTAGGCTTGTTTGTATGTTTGCTTTTTTGTTGGTGTAATTAAGCTTTTTTCTTTTCAGATAACCGTAGATTCACATGCAGTTTTAAGACATAGATAGAGGGCTTCCCTGGTGGCGCAGTGGTTAAGAATCCGCCTGCCAATGCAGGGGACATGGGTTCGAGCCCTGGTCTGGGAAGATCCCACTCAACTAAGCCCGTGTGCCACAACTACTGAGCCTGGGAAGCCCACGCACCGCAACAAAGAGTAGCCCCCGCTCTCCGCAAGTAGAGGAAGCCAGTGCGCGGCAACGAAGACGCGACGCAAACAAATACAAATAAATAAATAAAATTGAATCTTAAAAAAAAAAAGACATAGAGAGAGACATATTTAAGACATACAGAGAGACTCATGCACCCTTTTCCCAGTTTCCCCCAAGGGTGACTGCTTACAAAACTATAGGACACACAGGGAACTATATTCAGTATCTTGTAATAACCTACAGTGGAACAGAACCTGAAAATATATATATATAAATGAACCACTTTGCTGTACACCTGAAATTAACACAACACTGTAAATCAACTACACTTCAGTTAAACAACAACAAAAAAACCCATAGGACATTGCAGCCAGGATTTACCATAGACACAGTCAAGACACAGAACATTTCCAGCCGCACAAAGATTTCACATGTTGTCCTTTTGTAGCCACATCACCCCCCACCCCTACCCCGTCTGGCCCTCACCCCCTGTCAATCACTCACCTGCTCTCCGGTTCTATAAGGTTGCTTTTCAAGAACGTTATATGAATGGAATTATGCCGTATGTAACCTTTTGCGATTGGCTTTTTTTCCACTCAGCATAATTTCCTGCAGATTTGAGTCGTCCAG
>NC_041231.1:7233615-7235426 GCF_002837175.3 Physeter macrocephalus
CTCCCTCCCTCCCTCCCTCCCTCCCTCCCTCTCTCTCTCTCTCTCTCTCTCTCTCTCTGGTGGGTGCGGGGGAGGGGTAGGATGTGCTCTGGCTGTGTTGGCGCCTTAAATCTGCCCTTTGGGTAACTTCCTCACGGCTTCCGGAAGACAGTGGGTGCAGCGCAGAGAACGGCTTTGGGAATCTGAGAGCCTCAGTGTTGCCCTTCTTGGCTGCGGGGTCTTCAGGCCAACTCACCCTGCTTCCTCCCGGAGAACTGGGGATCATCATGCCTCCCTGGCAAGGCCTGGAGGAGGTCGAAGGGGGAGGGATCACCCACAGGGCCCCCAGGGCTTCAGCAGGTCGCTTGCCCTTGCGGAACTGGGCCCCTCTGCTGGATGCCAGGATGCGCTCCGCATTCCAGATTTCCTGGCGGCCTGTTTCTTTGTGTGTTGGTGGTCTGAGCCCAAGGTCTCAGGAGCCTGGCGGACTTGTTTGTTGGGCCCTGGCCAGGGTCATTGGCCAGAAGCGCTGAACAGGGCCGAATGAATGGCTGCGGGACGGCCGAGAGGCTCCACATCCGCGTGCAGTGCCGCCCGAGAGTTTGAAACCAAGAGTTTGAAACCAGGGGTACGAGTGTGGAGGTCAGAAAACCGTGCAGAGCTTCCCGCGTGGTCGAGGGGCGCCACCGCCGCAGGGCGCCTCATCCCTTCTCCCCCGCCCACGGTGACTCGGGCGCGCGCCCCATCCCACTCACCCAGGCCCGCGTGGCCCCGGGTGCGCTCCCCAGCCCCTCCCTCCGCCCCGCAGGGCCGGGGGCCGGATGTGGGAGCCCGGCCCCCTCAGTTCCAGCGCTCAGGTCCCGCCGGGGCCCAGGAAGGGGCCCGAGGCCTCGGCCCTCGCCCCGCCCCCTCCCTCCCTCCCTCCCGCGCTAATCACCTGCCGGCGGGGCACGCGCGCGCGCGTGCGCGCGCGGCCGGGCTCCGGGTCCCGGGAGGTGAAGCGCGGCGAGGATGGCGGCGCGGGGCCGGCGGCTGTGGCCGCTGCTGCTTGCGCTCTTGGGGCTGCTGGCGCTGGGCCCCAGCGCGCCGGCGTCCAAGCTCAACATCCCCAAGGTGCTGCTGCCCTTCACGCGGGCCACGCGCGTGAACTTCACGCTGGAGGCCTCGGAGGGCTGCTACCGCTGGTGAGGCGCGGCCAGGCGCGGGGCCGGGGCGGGAGGCAGGCCTCGGGCGCGGGCGGCCGGGCGGGCGCGCTAAAAAAAAGACATAGAGAGAGACATATTTAAGACATACAGAGAGACTCATGCACCCTTTTCCCAGTTTCCCCCAAGGGTGACTGCTTACAAAACTATAGGACACACAGGGAACTATATTCAGTATCTTGTAATAACCTACAGTGGAACAGAACCTGAAAATATATATATATAAATGAACCACTTTGCTGTACACCTGAAATTAACACAACACTGTAAATCAACTACACTTCAGTTAAACAACAACAAAAAAACCCATAGGACATTGCAGCCAGGATTTACCATAGACACAGTCAAGACACAGAACATTTCCAGCCGCACAAAGATTTCACATGTTGTCCTTTTGTAGCCACATCACCCCCCACCCCTACCCCGTCTGGCCCTCACCCCCTGTCAATCACTCACCTGCTCTCCGGTTCTATAAGGTTGCTTTTCAAGAACGTTATATGAATGGAATTATGCCGTATGTAACCTTTTGCGATTGGCTTTTTTTCCACTCAGCATAATTTCCTGCAGATTTGAGTCGTCCAGTCTGTCAACAGTTTGTTCCTTTATTACCGAGCAGCATTCCATGGTGTG
>NC_041231.1:7235926-7290167 GCF_002837175.3 Physeter macrocephalus
TTCACACACACGTGCCTGGCACACGGGCGTCTCCCAGACACGCACGCCTCTGTCAGCCCGCCGTCTGTGAAACGCGTGTGCCTCGTTAACACACGCGTGTCTGTCACACACATATGTCTCACATGTGTCACACACGTGTCTCTCACATCCCTGGGGCGGCAAACAGACCCCCTCCCCCCCACCGTGAATCTCGCACACAGAGTCGTACAGGCCAACAGCTTCAGGGTCCAGCGGAGCCCGACCCTCCCCCCTGGGCGGGCACAGCCCTCCGTGCCGTCCTGAGCCGGGTGGGCCCCGAGTCGGGCTGGGGGAGGCGCTGGGCTGAGGCTCCCTTAGGGTGTGGGGAGCACAGGCAGGGGGCTCAGGAGGCAGGGGTGGGCCGACTCCGGGGGCCTCCCCATTCCTCATCACCCCCTTCCCACTCCCCCCGCAGGGCTGCCCTCCCTCCCTTTGCCGGCACAAGGTCTCACCCCTCCTCGGTTTGTGACCACCACTTGGGCGGGTCCGAGCCAGCAGGTGTCGCCGTGACAGGCCAGAAATGGAAGGAACATCTGGGTGGTGGTCGTCCTCCAGAGCCCCTTGAGTAAGGGTGCCGGTCCAGGGCCCTGCCTGAGCAAGCCCTGATGCCTGGTCCTGGCACGCGTTTGTGGCCGAATCACTGGGGCTCTGAGCCTCACCGTCCCCGCGTGCAAATGGGGGGGACGATCCCCGCCAGGAGGAAGGGAGGGCCCGGGAGCTGCTGCCCCCACCCTCGCCTCTTGGCGTCCAGCGCCCGCCCCGTGTAAAGAGGAGCGGGCAGGGGAGGGCTGAAGTCAAAGGCTGTTACCTCCTGCAGGCGCAAACTTGCCAGCCCCTACCGCAGCTGGCTGTGCATGTTTTGTTTGGCTCTTACCATGTTGTTATTATTTTTAAAAAGTTAATTAGCTGCCAGCATTTACAAATTGGCAGCTTTCACATAAAAGTCCGGATTTCCGTCTTCTGAAAAATCACAAGGTCTGGAGCTCAGGACCCACATCCCTGCGAGGTGCCCTTGGCTAGTGCTGCTTTTCTGCTGCCCCTGGGGTGGGGCAGGAGACCATTTGGCCCCAGTTGCCACCCGGCCTGCGTAGACCTCTGTGTTGGCTGTGCCTGCTGTGTAAACTGGGCTGTTTCTGCAGCAGTGCCCACCCCAAAGTGGACCTAGGGTCATCCCCTCGCCCATGGCTGGGGAAGCCTTGAGTGAGCCTTGTGCGGCCTTAGTGGTGCGAGCCACGAGGGGACCTGGGCCGTGGGCCTCTTGGTGACGGTGGCCGGCGGTGTCTGCTGGGCTCCGGGGGTGGGGGCTGGGGTCCCTGTGGGAGGAGGCAGGGGTCTCAGAGCCAGGCCTCGTCCTGCGCTTTTCTCCCCAGATCCCACCCGTGATGCTGCAAGGTCGCAGGCTTCCCCCTTTTGAAAGATGGGGAGACTGAGGCCCAGGAAGGGTTTCCCAGCAAACAAAACGCACAGCTGGCATGTCAACCTAGGTTTTTCTGACTCTAAAACCAAGCTCTTTGCCAGTCTTCCAGTGAGTCCACGAGGGGAGGGGCTCGGTCTCACGGACGTTGGGCCAATTCCCCAAACCACGTTCACACCTGACAGGCAGTAGGTGCTTAATAAACGCCTGTGGAAGGACTGAGGGCACTGAAGCTGCCTTCTCAGCAGGGGTCAGGGTGGAGCTCAGTTCAGGGCCTAAGGTGACAGTCTCACATGACCTAGAGGACCACTACGGTTCCATTTGATCAGCCCGAAAGCCCAGCACACTGTCCTGCTCTGCTCTCGAGTGACTGTGACCCCAAGACCACTGTGGTGAAGACCCCAGGTCCCTGCAGGGCCTCAAGAGGACCACGGCGTGTCCTGTTGGGCGTCAGAATTCTGTGTTTGCCTTGCACGTGGGGCTGTGGGTGGGAGCATTTTTTCCTTCACTGCCTGGCTGGCCCTGGTGGGGGAGGCGCTCTGCGGGGAGGGGCTCGGCCAAGGGACAGGCCCAGCTCCCGCTCTCGTGCTCCTTGGTGGCCTCTTGCTGGGTGGCGTGGGGTGGGGCAGCTGCTGAATTATTTGAAGTCCTGGTTCCTGTGACTCTCTGCTCTGTTTACCACGTGTATGCGGCTGAATTCATGGGATCTGAATGTCCCTGTGATGTGTGACCTCCTGGAAGTTTGTTGACTGACTGAACGAGGACCAGCCCTATTGGCGGCACACGGGACTTGGGGATGGTGGGCAGCCCCTGGCCTCATCCGTGTACCTGTTGGGAGGTTTTCGTTCCTGCTGGGGAGGAAGGTGCTGGGCCTGGCCGCACAGGTGGTGCAGAGGGTCTCTCCCTCCTGTCATTGAGCCTCAGTCTTCCCTTCTGTAAAGTGGAGGCTGTCTGACCGCTTTCTGGGGCTCACAGTACTGAAGTGGGTGTTGGGAATGGGAGCCGGCGGTCTGTTGCCTAGGAGGTAGGTGGTGTATCCCCTCTCTGGCTTCTTGAGCTCTGAGCACCCACCTCCCCACCAACTGAAGGCCCTGCCCTGGGATGTAGTTCCAGCTCGCAGTGGGCCACCCAATCCAGGCGGGAGGGCAGGGCCCTCTGAGAAGGGGATCTCTGAGCTCAGATGGGAGGGTGTGGGCAGAGGGTACAGCTGGTGCAAAGAAAGGACTTTCGGTGGGGCCTGGCTTGGTGTGTGCGAGGGACAGGAAGAGAGGAGGCTGGAGTGGGGAGGGGAGGGGAGGGGGGAGGAGGAGAGGGGTGGGGCAGGACATTTGAGAGCTACGGAGAAGTTTCTCTCCAGGGAGCAATGAGATCTGATTCCCATTTTAAGACACCCTCCCTAGCTGCAGGATCTAGAGGTTGTGGGCCTCCGCAGTGAGGATGTTGGCAGGAGTGCGGAGGCCCTGTCCCGGCCTCCCGGGCCCTGTGCCGGAGGGCAGGTCTCAGCCTTGAGAAGCCACAGGTAGCTGGGGAAGCAGGGCTGTGGAGAGACACTTGAGATCCAGAGTGATATGTGCTGGTCAAATAGATGTTGGTGCAGCCGTACCATGGGATATTATGCAGCTGTAAAAAATGAGGAGGCTTTGATCTTTAAGATCTGTTGAGAGAGGAAAACAAGGTGCTGAATGGTGTGTAAAATACGCTGCCTCTTGTGTCAAATAGGACGTAAATCCACGTTTGCTTATAGGCTCATAGGCAAACACTGAGAGGAAGCGCTGGGCCGAGTTGCAGTGATTACCTGTGGTTACCTGGAGGGCGTGTGCAGGTGGGGGACAAGGGTGCAAGGTGAGGTAACACTCCCATTGTGTGCCTTCTTATATTTTCTGGATTTTGGGCCGTGCCACTGTATTCCCTGTTCAAATATTACATTAAATTCAAAAGCAGTTGGGCAGTTGGTGGGTGACTGTTCATTTGTGAGTTTTAAGTGCAGTGTTTAAGGATGGGTTTTAAGTTCCCTGTACCGACCTTGTTGTCGAACAGACTGACTTCTTCCTGGCGTGGTATACAAAGGTTTCCACTGTGATTAAAATTAGATGGGAACAAAGTCACTTTTTTGCAAAGTTTGGCAATCAGACAAAAGAAAAAATGCCCCCTTTTTGTCTTCCCCCTTTTCCTGTGGGTGTTTCCTTCTGCTGATTTGACTGCTGGCTTTTCCTGGGGTGGGCACCACAGCAGCTAGCATCCCATCCTCAGCCTGTTTCCACAGCCCGCCTACCAGCCGGACCCGAGCTTAGCGACAGGTCCAGGCCCCCGGGGGTCTGTGCAGGTGGCAGCTGGGCACAGGGAAGTCCCCGCTTTGGACACCTGCCAGGCTCAGATCCCACCTCTGCCACTTACAGGCCATGCTTTCTTCGGGCCAGTGACCTTTTCTGAGCCTCAGTTTCCTCATCTGTCAAATGGGTGTCGTAACCCCTCTCTTAGGGTTGTTGGAAGGAGGAAGTAAGTGATACCTACCAGGGTGCTGGTCACTGTTCTTGGGATAAAGCAGTACCAATACGACCTCCACTGCCCCCACAGAGCTTGCTTTCTGTGGGGAGATGCAGACGGATGTAACGTCAGAGCTGGCCGTGTGCGCCGGGGCTGAAAAGCAGGCGGAGCTGGCAGAGACCAGGGTGGGGGTGGGGCTGCTTTAGGTAGGGCGTCAGAGGAGGCCCGTGGAGTGCGGACACTCACGCAGAGGGCACAGCACGTGCAAATGACCTGGAGCAGCTGGAGGACAGGACCCCTGTGAGCAAGGAGGGTGGTCAGATCTGGGGGTACAGGAGGGCTTTCAGTTTTATCTTGGGTGTGGTGAGGATTCAGTTCAGGGAGGGGTGAGGTCTTCCTGGGATTTTCAGGCTCCCTCCCCTCCCCACCCCAGCTGCCGGGAGGGGAGCAGGCTGGAGGGTGGCAGCAGCCTGGGGCCGCGATCCGGGCCTTGTGGGGCGGTGGAGTTGCAGCCTCCCTCCTCGAGGGTGGGCAACCCTGGGCAGGGGTTGTGTGGGAGCAGCTGGGAGAGGCTGGCTGGACTCGGGGTTCCTTCCACATCAGGAGCCTTGGTCCCTCTCCTTGCACACAGCACTCACAATAGCCTCTGGTGTGGGCCGGCCCGTGGTCCCTCCCTGGCCATCCCGAGGGTCCCAGAGACCCATGTAGGCAGTTCTGAAATGCTTCAGTCACGGCTGTCCTGGAGGAGAGCACAGAGGCTCCGGGAGCCTAGGCCTGGTCAGGGAGGGCTCCCTGGAGGGGGTGATACTGGCACTGTGATGTGAAGGTTGAGGGGTGGACAGTGGAAGGTGGATTGGAGGAGGCGGGAAGTAAGGCTGGCCTCCTGCACTGGACCAGACATGGAGGACCTCATGTCCTGCTCTGAGGGCGGCAGATGGGCAGCCTCGGGGTGTTTCTGAGCAGGGGAGGGGCATGGCCAGAGCGCTGGAGGGGCCCTCTGGCAGCCCAGGTGTGTGTGGGGGGGAAGTGGAGGGGCAAGCCGGCAGGCAGGAGGCCTGAGCCGGTGACGGCAGGGAAACAGGCTCAGAGGGGGTGGGCCTGACTGCAGCTGCACAGCAAGTGAGGAGGAGGGGCTGGGCCGGAGGAGCTGGGTCTGTCCACCTCGAGGTCCTGCCCCGGGCTGGCCGCCCCTGGATTACGGGGTACTGTGGCACGTACGCACCACTAATTCCTCTCCTTTGGGCCGGTCCCTTCCTGGGGCCCCGCTGGGGTCAAGCCATGCGTCATTTTGCCCCATTGTCCTCGGGGTTGTAGGAATTTGGAAACATTGCAAAAACGCCTCTGTCTTCTCTTATATGGAGATTATTGCAAAGAAAGTGCTGGTTTGGGGAAAGGTTATTTCCTTCCTCGAGGGTGGGGAGCCAGGCTTTTCGGTGGGGGGGGGCTATAATGTGGGCGGGTGCGGCCGGGGGGTGGGGGGAGCATCGAGAGCCTCCGCGGGGCCAAACATTGCAAAAACGCCTCTGTCTTCTCTTATATGGAGATTATTGCAAAGAAAGTGCTGGTTTGGGGAAAGGTTATTTCCTTCCTCGAGGGTGGGGAGCCAGGCTTTTCGGTGGGGGGGGGCTATAATGTGGGCGGGTGCGGCCGGGGGGTGGGGGGAGCATCGAGAGCCTCCGCGTGGCCAAGAGGGTGGGGGCCGCGGGCACCCGTGTGCCCGGGAGTGGATGGCCGCCTGTGGCCACGGGAGGCTTTTGTCTTCAAGCAGACCGTGCTGGCCTCAGGCCGTCTCACCTCCCAGGGCCTCAGTTTCCTCACCTGCGCATTAGGGACAGCCCTCCTGGTTCTGCTGTCATTTGGTGCCCAGGAATGGCCTGAAGCGTGGGAAGAGGGTTCTGAGGGGCTGGGTGATGGTGGGGTGAGGACCCCGCCAGGCCAGGGAAGCACCTGCCTGGGCCCAGATGACGGGGGCCTTGGCTTCTCCATCTGTAACGTGGGCCTGGTGGCGGTGCCCGCCTCGGAGGTCCTGTGGAAAGCCCCCAGCCCGGCTCTTGGCACGTATGCAGTGCTTAGTTAGCACGTGTTAGCTCGGTTCTGCCGAGGCTCATGCCCCCCTGCTCCGTGACCCCTGAGATGCCGTCGTCTGCATCAGGGCTGGCCCTGGGCCTTGTGCTCCGGGCTCACCCATTGTTGATAAGCCTCCCAGAGTTCTTCCTGCCTCAGCCTGGGTCTCTCATCCAGCTGTGTCTGCGATCACCAAGTGAGCTTTTGGCGCTCCAGAAAATTCTGTTTAGAGTCTCCCCACAGTGGTCTTGACACATGTGCACAGCCACACGGTACCCTCCTTGACCTGAAACACACACAGGCGCCTGTAAACACACACACGCACACACATGTTCTCTTTCAAGACCACCACGCTTCACTCTGGTTTCCGTGTCAACTTTCTGAGTCCTCTGGAGCTGAGAGATCAGCCATCCTCTTGGGGGTTCAGTGCTGGCCGAGCTCCCTCATCTGATCCCCTGCATGTCCTCAGAGCAGATGAATTCAAGTGTTGTCCGAACATGGGCACTGCATAGGGGGTCTTGTGCCCTTTCTTGGCAAAAAAAAAAAAACCAGGGCATGTTGGCTTCCGCTTGCGCTCAAGTGACCATTAGCACAACGCCGTCATGTTTTCTGCTGGATCGCCCCCACCTCCTGTGCCTTTACATTATAGTTAATAGATTTTGAATAGTTCCTCCCCTGTTTTACTTACACTTATACTAAAAGGAGGCCGTTTTCACAACTGTAGATAGAATCAGGATCACTCGCTCTGAATCAGCAATACCCGTGAGAACAAAGATGACAGCCCCAGTGCAGGACTAACTCCCAGCCCCTGCTGTTCCCTGCCTGTCACCCTTAAGCCCACAGCCCCCTGTGTGCTGCGAAGGAAGGTTGGCAAGGGTCGGGGAGTGTTCGCTCCACACAGACCTCTCTGCCATCCTGACCGCGTAAGAGGGTAAAGGGGGTGATTACTCACCATGGGGCCGCCGGTACTTCCGCCTTCTCCCCGAGGTCTCACCTCACCCCGAGAGGTCATCTCTAGCCCGACTGGGAGAGGACCCTCTAGCTGGTCATTACACACCTTGCATCTTCTGGGGATCCCTTCCTGCTTTCTGGGCCCCCCTTGGCACATTTCCTGCTGGGCGGGGCCGTGAGAGGAGGCTGCTGTCCCTCCAACAGAGATGTCTTCTCTGAGACCAAGTCCCTGGTTCTCAGGTAGCGGCTGGTCCCCATTCCCTCGTGGGAGCTGGGGCGTCCCCTACACCCCAGCTCTGTGCCCTTCTGGCTGCCTGGGCAGAGCCCTGGAGGGTGAAGGCAGCTTAGCCTGGGCTGTCCTGCGGCCTGGGGTCCACGCTAGTGGGGGACAGGCTGGAGCTCAGGGCCAGGGCTCCAGTGCCGGGAAAAGAGGGCGATGGCGCCTGGCAAGGTGAGGCTGGGCCCAGTCCAGGGAGGAGGTGGGGAACTAGGCCTGGCCAGAAGGGAGGGTGCCTTGTAAACTGTAAAGTTCTGTGCCCAGCTGAGCAGTCATTAATGTTACTTCTTGCGGGTCACACCACTGACACCACAGTAACGGCCGGTCAGGCCCTACTTAGCCACGGGACCTGGCGTGGAGGAAAGTTTACCCCAGTCCTCGTACCACCCCCCCACCTAATGTGTTTTCTTTTCTTTTTAAAAAAATCTTATTTATTATTTATTTATTTATTTATTTATTTTTGGCTGCGTTGGGTCTTTGTTGCTGCGCGCGGGCTTTCTCTAGTTGTGGCGAGCGGGGGCTACTCTTCTTTGCGGCGCACGGGCTTCTCATTGCGGTGGCTTCTCTTGTTGCGGAGCACGGGCTCTAGGCGCGTGGGCCTCAGTAGTTGTGGCTCGCGGGCTCTAGAGCGCAGGCTCAGTAGCTGTGGCGCAGGGGCTCAGTTGCTCCGCGGCACGTGGGATCCTCCCAGACCAGGGCTCGAACCCGTGTACCCTGCATTGGCAGGCGGACTCCCAACCACTGCGACACCAGTCCCCTAACGTGTTTTCTGAGTGCCCGACCTTACACTCTCACAAGTGAGAGAGAATCGTTTAAGGGATTGCTGGGGATGGAAAGGTTGTGGTGACATCACCTGCCTGTCCCCAAGGCAGGACATGCCTGACCCAGGTATACCTCCTCGGCGTGGCTGTGGCTTCCCATGCGTGGGGTGGGAGGAGTGACCCTTCCTTGGCCTCAGACCCCGGGGGGTCCCACAGGGATGGTGGAGCCTGAGCACATGGCCAGGTAGCCCACCACGACCTGGGATCAGACCCCCATAGTGCTCTCCCTGCTCCTGGCATCAGGAGGGGCCTTCCCATCGCTGTGGGGGAGGGTCTCCCTCATGTGGGCTTATCTGTGTCTGAGGGGGTCCCTGCACGGTCAGTGCAGGGCTGGGGACTCCATGCCACCAAGGCTGCCTCACGCCCCATCTTTTTTTGTCTCTGCTTTTCTCTGTGAGTCTGGGTGATTCTCTCAAAATGACTTAAATGTGCCCACCCTCAACTCACAGTTTCTTCCCACCAGAGATGATCTGCGTTTTCTTCTAGTTCCAGTTCAAAATCCTGGGGAAGAGCTCTGATTGGCCCAGTTTGGGGTGGGGGAGCTCTGATTGGCTGAGCTGAGGGTGAAGAACTCTGATTGGCCCAGTTTGTTGGGGGAGAGCTCTGATTGGCCCAGCTTGGGCAAACCTCCACTCTGGGCCAGTCGTTCGGCTGTGGCTAGTGGTGGGGTCACGTAGTCCTGACGGTGACTGTAGCTCCAGCTGGTCCCTAAGGATGGGCATTGAATGAAGCCAGCTGCCACCCCAGGAGGTGTCCACTGCAGGGACAAAGTTCAGTAACTCCAGAGACTCAGATGTTCTAGGAATCTAGTCAGTGACACATACACCACAGTTGCTACTCTTGCTTCCTCATCACAGCTGTCAGGATTGCAGGTGATAGAAAGTATGACTTAAGCAAAAATGTCATGGGACTAGAATGTACAATGGCTGGCTTCAGGCTTGGCTGTATTCGTGGGCTCTAGAGACGCCGTGAGGGCTCTGTCTCCATCCTCCATGTTGGTTATTCTCAGGCGGGCTCTGCCTTGTGGCAGTCAGGTGGCCCAGCAGCTCCAGGCTCCCTCCCTTCGGCCCAGCGGCTTCACCGTGGGCCCCTGCAACTGGGTTACAGGACCATCCCTCACCAGTCATTGTGAAGGAGGAAGGAGCCTCTGATTGGCCATTCTGTGGGCCACGTAGCCTGAAGAGTGGGAAAGTTGGGGTTCTCTTACCAGGAGGAGGGGGCAGAGAGCCACACGGCATCGCCAGCCTGCTCTCCATAAATTGGCCCCCACATTTCCTTCCCCATCCCCATCTCACATGGCGGAGCCATCCTGAGGGAACGTGAGGATGTCCCGGTGTGAGTAAACGCAGCTCTTCACCACCTGGGGTAGTTCCTGTTAGAATGGGGTTTTGGAGGTTGGGGTTGGCGCTGCGGGGTCCTGGCCTCCAGCCCAGCCGCACTTAAGTCCAAGTGGTCGGGAACTACATGTACAGAGCGCAGGGAGGTCAAAACAGGCAGCCATGAACTCTGAGGAAAGGTTTCCCTGAAGAGGGAATACTAAGCTGGGCTTTCAGGGATGAACAGGAGTTTGCTCAGGGGCAGAAGGGTGTGCCCAGCAGAGGGAACAAAGGAATGGGCAGACTTGAGGAGCTGCGAAAGATTTAGCGGAGCTGGGGCAGGCCATTTATTTTTTATATTGACTGTGTATTGAATGCCAGTTGTTTGCCCGGTGAAGTGCTGGGGTCTTTACGTCCCCTCCTTGAGTCCTCCCCGTGTTGCTGGGAGGCCATTGTGATTGGGCCCATGAGCAGACGGGAGTGTGTCTGTTCCGGGGTCATGTGCTCTGAGCCGCCGGCAGCCTGGGGGGAGCAGGGTTCACATTTGAACCCTGACCTCTGGGGCCCAGGGCTTGATCCCACTTGCTGCCAGTCTCTGCTCCGGCTGGGGCGGCTGACGGCCTCGGGGGCCCTACGGTCATGCCACAGCCTGGGCTAGACCCCGCGGTTGGCTGCACACCAGCTGCCCTGCTGGCAGCCTTGAGAAATTCCTAAATTTCAGGGCCATGCAAGCGAATAGGGGCGCTGGCCTGGCAAAGGCGCGAGAGAGTTGCAGAGCTTCCCTGGCTGAGCAGCATATGCCATGCCTCTGTGAGGCTCAGAGGAGGACACACGAGATGGGGCTTCTGCCTGAAGGTTGGACAGTGGTGGTTACGGTGTGAGGCTCCCAGCTCAGCCCCTGACTTGCCAGGGCGCCTTAGGAAAGTTTTTCTCGGTCTTTGAAGGCCCTACGGGGATGAGTGTTGGTGACACTCACATTTATAACTCATCTCACGTCCTGTGTCAGCCCTGTGCTGGGGCCGTACAAGTTAATCAATCCACCCGTCCCCACCCTGCCACCCACCAAAAGCATCCGAGTGCCCATGTGGGCCGGACCCCGGGTCAGGGCTGAGCAGGAGAGCAGCGTCCCTGCCTCAGTCTCATCCGTGTGAGATGTCAGCTCCTAGCGTGGGGAGGGAACCTGCCAGCCTCGGCCCCGGTGAGCATCCCGTCTGGTTAGGGAGGAGGTGGTAGCAGAATGCGCCTCCCAGGGCGCTGCGTGAGCCTCGCTGAGGGCATGTTGGCAGGGCTGCCTGCGCTGAGACCTGACAGGACACGTGATGCCTTAGGCGCTGACGGGCTCCAGTGCAGCTGTGAACCCGGCGGGAGCAGGAAGCAAGTCCTGGGTTCTAGGACGCAGCGTGGTCTGGGCGGAAGGTCAGGGTCAGGGGCCTCGGGGACTAGGGACCCCCTGCCCCCTGCTGGGGCTGGAGAAGGGGCAGGACCCACCAGGTAAGGGCGGCCCAGCATGCGTGTGCATGCACACGCAGGCTCACTCTCACACACACACACACACACACACGCCTAAACACGCCTCACGGGCACACGCCTGCCCACACTCACACAGACTTAAATTTCACATACGCACAGATGCACTTACACACCGAAACTCCCCCCCGCCCCCCGGCCCCCCAGCACTCACACGGACCCGCAGGTACTCGCACCTCTCATGCAGGGACCCTTGGTCTTTCAGCTTCCCTTGAAAACGCATCTTGTATCCAAAGGAGAAGGAAGAGAGAAAGCAGGAGACGGTCTGCGTGAGCTCAGAGGTAGGGTGAGGACGGGGTCTGGGCCCCGCTCTGGGGACTCCCTCACCTCCGGGAGCGGTTTCTTAGTGTGGACGGACCCCTGGACTCAACTCCAGGATCTGGAGAAGGAGTGAGAAGGGGCCGTGCCGTGGTTTGGGAGGCACTGGAGGAGGGATGGACCCCAAAGTTTATCTCCCACCTTTGTCTTCCTTTCAGGGGAGGAATGAAATCCCCCAGAGGCCAGTTTATTCTGTGAGAGGGGTGATGGGTAAACCCATTCTCGGTGCCTGGTACGGAGGGGCCCCTCCCGTAGGAACCTAGTAGATGATCCCCTTTACCAGGAGAAGCTTACTTTTCTCAGAGCTTTTCATCACAAAATGTTGAAGATTATTGACTAGCATCTACTGAACTGATCACGTGGGTTTGTCTTTTAGTGAATTGCATTGATTTGTTGGTGTTGCACTACATTTGCATTCCTGAGGTAAGAACCCTGTTTGGACACAATATATTGTTATCCCTGTAATATGCTGCTGGGTTCACTTTTCTGCTGTTTTACTTAGGGCTTGGCAGCTAGATTCGCAAGTGAGCCTGGCCTATACCTTCCTCTTGTAGTACCACGTCTGCTTTTGGTATCAGGGCTTTCCTAGTCTCATAAAATGGGAGGAGGAGCCACCTTCCTTTTTCTAGGTGTTGGAACGCTTTTTTAATAGGGTGGGAATTATTGTCAGCTCTGACTGTACCATGGCTTGGGTTGGCCTCTGTAGATACTTTTAAATTTCATCCCACAGCACCCTGTGAGGGGAACGTGATGCTTCTCGTTGAACAGACGGGGAGGATGAGGCTCAGAGAGCCGGAGCCTCTGCTCTGTGGTCAGACAGCAGGTGGCGGCTCCGCTGGGCTGTGAGCGCAGGCCGGTCTGACTCTCCCTGGGCCTGTGCTTTTCACGCTGCTCACCACGGCGCAAGGGTCGTCTGAGATGCTGGCCTGCAGGAGAGCCGTTGCCCTTGCTCTGGGTTTTCCAGGGAGGCTGGGAAGAGCACTGATGCAGCATCAGGAGAACTTTCCTTGCCCTGCTCACCATCCGCTGGCCCACCCACCATCCATGCATCCGCTTGTCCGCTCGTCCATTACCTGCCCAGTCGGCCAGCCGTCCTTCAGCCATTTGTCCCCACGCTGATGCGCCCACCATTAACCCACCTTCCCATCCATGCCTCCTCCATCTCCTCAGCCATCTTTCCACCCACCCACCTGCCCATCTATTAGACATTTATCCACAGGCTGGTTACTCATCCAGCCACTTTTCCACCTTCCCATCCATCTGTCTTCCATCTGCCATCCATGCACTCACCCATTTATCCATGATGGGACCACCATCCACCTGACACCCAGCCATCTCTTCATCAGCGATCCATCCACCTACCAGTTCACTTAACCATCCGCTAGTCCACCTTCTCCTCCATCTGTCTTCCATTTGATACCCACCCGTTCATCTGTCCACTCATCCATGCATGCATCCATCCATCCATCCATCCCTCGCATCCAGTCACCCATTCATCCATCTACCTGCCCTTGGGGCTTGGCCTTAAGGTAGGGGGTAGGGTTTGGGTGTGGAGAGATTCAGGAGGAAGGGCACCCTGGTTTGGGATAATGATACAAACCAAGATCAGGAGTTGGGAACCAGAGTCTTCGAATTTAGCAGGAATTGGCTGTATGGAGGGCGACCGAGGGAAATGGAAAGAAAAGGTGGGAGGGAAAGATAGGTGGGAGCTAGATGGTGAAGGACTTAGAATGCCACCCTTAGGAGTTTTCCCTTTATCCTTGGTCCAAGGGTATTCAACCTGGGGTCCATGAGTGAGTTCCAGAGAGCCTATAAGACCCCTAAAATGATAGGCAACAATTTTTTTTTAATATAAGCCCATATATCTGTTAAGACTCTTGGTTGCAAGTGACAGAAAACCTGATCCAAGTTAGCTTGAGCAAAATGGTTGCTTGAGCAACTTTGTCATTGCCAAGTTCAGCTTTTCAGTTAGTTTCAGGTATGGCTGGATCTAGGTACTCAGCAGCTGTCATTGTGACTCTGTTATCGTGGCTTTTCCTTTTCCCTTTTTTTTGAGTTGACTCCAGCCTCAGACAGTCTCCACCTGACAGCAAGATGGTTTCAGGGACCCTCAAGGTTAAATCATCTCTTGTCTGATACGGTGGGAACAAGAGGCCATTTGCCTGATGTCTCACTTGAATTGGGTCTCATGGGCTCAGGTTGGCCTGGTGTCCAACCCTGAGTTAGGCATTGTTGCGAGAGGAATGAGAAACACTGATTGGCCTGACAGTCGAGTGGTGTGGACCCCAGAATGAAATCCAGGGGCCCTTCTTGGAAGGAGGGTGAATGTACGATGGGTGATGAGAAACCACCCCATGTCCACTGCTAAGCTTTGTTCACCTTTTCCTTTTTTGGTGGGCGTGGGTGGATTATCCAAGGGCCAGAGGTGGTGGAGAACCACCAGGATTTCGAGCAGGTTGGGAGGACGTCAGACGAGAAGCCCTCGGCAGGCAGGACCACGGGCAAGCGGGATGCCTGTCTGGGGCCGGGTGGCGCGTACTGGGGGCGCAGGTGGGGAGAGCAGTGAGTTCGGCCTTGGCCGCGGGCAGGACGCTTGCTCCTCAGTCTGCCCAGAGTGTTTCCTCCCTCCAGAGTCACGACTTGTGGGGAAGGAAAATATCAGCTCCCTCCCGTGCCCAAAGCAACATTCTCTTTTCTCAGAGGTCGATTATAAGTCACGGACGTTCATCTGTGTAATTTTTCACCTGTTTACGTTGACAATGAGATTAGTGATTATATATGCAGGGTCACCTCTCACCCAGGGTTTAAGGAGCTTTTTATGCATTTTACTTATTTTTTTCTTTATTAGCTAAGAGAGGGAAGGGAGGAGAACAAAACCTGGCTGTTGTACTGGAAGGACGATTTTCCCAGTGTTTTCATGAGCTCCCCCATGGAGGGTCCCCGGGGCCCATGAGCGTGAGGACACGGGCCCCCAGCACCCTCTGTGCATTCCACCTGGGCCTGACTACTGTCAGCACTCTGCACCCAGGGTTGGCCTGAGACCCGGTGTCCCTGGGCTCTGGACCCAGCCCCACCCCACCTCGGGGGTCTCAGGCCAGCCCCCTGTACACTCCGCCTTGCCCGCTCTCCCCAGGCCAGACTTGGCATTTTGCAAACGATGGCATCAATTATTGAGATTTTTGCCCATGAGGAAATGAAGGAAAATAAGTGTTTAACGGTGGAAGCCAGGCTTGATCATTTTTCTTTCGGTGATTTGTGATTGTTTTTCATATCCCTCCCCTCCTATCCATTTCTTCTGCCAAAAAGTCTCTGGCCTCTGCTCTGTTTCCTTTTTCTGGACTATTATAATAGGCTCTTTTCTTTTAAAAGTCTCTGCTCTTGTGAAAAAATACATATAAAAACATGCAAAAAGTACATGGAAGTCAGCGTACACCCGCCCCCCCATTGCCCTAACCCCAGCACCCTCCCCGCTCCGCCGGTCTTTTCCCCATCTCCCCCCGCAGGGGCCGTACTCCCTCCGTGATGTTGAGGTGTTACCCAGCTCTGCGCTTCCTGTGGCTGCAATCTTCCTCCTCCTTCCTGAGGACTTCCCAGCGTGCTGTGGCCATTGGTGCACTGCCCCCGCCCCGTTGGAACAGTGTCCACTAAGTCAAGACCCTTTGCTACATTCTCTGGGGCCCTGGGCGTGGGTGACTGACTGACCGGTGTCCTCTTCTGACCTTGTCTCCTTCCTTAATTTTCACGCCCCGCGCCCCTTTCCCTCTCGCTGCCCACCTCACCTCCTCCCACTCCCTTCTTTGTTCCTTGCATGCCGGCCACAGTGGGTCCAGCTGGTTCCTGCCTCAGGGCCTTTGCCCACGCTATCACCTCTGCCTGGGATGCCTTTCCCAGATCTTTGCACGGCCGCCGCATCTGCGCCAGGCAAGTCTCAGCCGAAGCATCACCTCCTCGGTGAGGGCTTCTCTGCCCGCCCTTGCCAGGGGAGGGCCCCAGGCCCTGTCCCTCACAGCCTCCTTACTATCTTCTTACTTACTTGTTATTTGTCTCTTCTCTTCACCAGGATGTTGGCCACACGGGGGGAGGGCCTCTGTGGGTCTTGTTCACCGCCACATCGCAGTACCTGCTGTGGGGACTGGCAGGTAGCAGGTGTGCAATGAATATCGACAAACCGAAGGACTCTGGCTGTGCTCCCCTGGCCAGGCAGACCTGGCTTCACATCCACGCACCACCGTTTCCTGATGGTGTGACCGGGGGCGGGTCATTTATCCTGTCTGGGCCGGAGTTTCCTTATCTGCAGAGCGTGGTTAAATGAAATCCACATCCGCAGAAGCTCTCAGGCCGGTGCCTGGCATCATGTCGGTGCCGAGGAAGTGACAGTTAATATGAACCTGATCAACAGCTAAGATCCCTCCTAAGTTTCTGTGCCAAGAACACGTTTATTATTTTTCCCAGTGAATTAGATGACTTCCTCTTATCGTACAAGGAGCACCGGGTCATCCTCTAATTTCCCTTTTGGCCTTGGGTGCCAGGAAGCTCACCATGATGGGGAGGTCTCAGGGGCAGCTCTTGTTTCCTGTTGGGTCTTCAGTGCAGCACTGTTTTTCCTTTCCTCTCTCTGCTCTTTGATTACTCACTTTTGGCTCCACACTGCACGTTTTATTACTTTTTACTGTAGTAAAATACATATAAAACTGACCCTCTTAGCCATTTTTTAGAAATTTTAATTTATTTTTGACTGCGTTGGGTCTTTGTTGCTGCACGCAGGCTTTCTCTAATTGCGGCGAGCGGGGGCTACTCTTCGTTGTGGTGCGCGGGCTTCTCACTGCGGTGGCTTCTCTTGTTGCGGAGCACGGGCTCTAGGCGTGCACGCTTCAGTAGTTGTGGCACACAGGCTCAGCAGTTGTGGCTCGCGGGCTCTGGAGCACAGGCTCAGTAGTTGTGGTGCATGGGCTTCGTTGCTCCATGGCTTGTGGGATCTTCCCAGACCGGGGCTCCAACCCGTGTCCCCTGCACTGGCAGGCAGATTCTTAACCACTGTGCCACCAGGGAAGTCCCAGAACGTCCTTTTTAAGGCTGAGTAATATTCCATTGTGTAGAGAGACCACATTTTGTTTGTCTATTCATCTGTTGATGGACACTTGGGTTACCTCTGCCTTTTGGCCACTGTGAATAATGCTGCTGTGAACATCGGTGTGCAAATACTATTTTTAGTACATTACTTTCTTACCTTTCTGAGCCTGGGGTGAACTCAGCCCAGATTAGAAATTAAAGGTAGGTTTGGGGGTCGTTGCTAGGAGCAGACTCTCTGACCTGCTCTTGCAGGGGTGTGTGTATGTGTGTGTGGCAGAGCCTGTGCCCCCGCTGGGACCGGGGCTGGTTCCTCCTCCTGGTGCCCTCGTCCCCCAGCTGCTGCTAGTGGCTCCCACCCGCGCGCTTCTCCTGACGCCCTTGGCCGACAGCTGTTGGTTCCCTGCACGGGCCCAGGAGTTGATCCCCGCTTCGTCCCACTGCCATCCTTGGCCAGTGACCCACTGATGTCCCTGAGTGGGACGAGCCCTGGGGTGCCAGTCACGTTGCAGAGCTCCCTGTGGATCAGGCTGGTGTCGGACTTCAGCTGAGGCCACATCTTGGCCATCCTGTTTCCCGTTCTCTTCTCCCAGGGGTTCTCCCAATAAGCCACATGCTCAGAACCCCATCTCAGGCTCTGCTTCTGGGAGGTCCCGGCTTCAGACAGTGTGTAATTAACTCGAGCGTTCCCTCCCGTGGTTGTGCGGCTGTGGGGATGCCGTTGGATTCTGATACAACTGACCTTCGAGCCTACCTGGGTAGGAGGGGGCACAGTTCCCAGTATCTGCCACTTACAGAAGTGACAGGTCCTAACCCAGGAAACCAGGCCGTTCAGGCAGTGGCTTTGGGCCAGGGGGAGCAGGAACCCCTACCTCCCCTGGGCCTCCCTCCTTTGTGTGTAGACAGGAGAGGCCCAGGAGGGTTCCAGAGGATAGAGGGGAAGGGGGGAGCCCACTGATGCCGATGGAGAGTGAGCGCGGACCGGCTGCCGTGGACCAGTGATACCCCGCCATCAGGCCCAGCTTCTGATTTTCCTAGAGAAGTTGGGAATCCAACTTTGGTGTAAAATGTTCTGATTTTAAGTGTTATGACATTAAATCAATTATAAATTAATAACATCGCAGTGTTTTAATAACAGCAACTAATTTCAGAAGCGCCGTGTGGGCCCCCAGTCACACTCCATAGCCAGACGGCCAGGCGGCTGGTTGGTGACCACCCTCTGGCTGGGCTTGGGGGCAGCGGGCAGCCGTCCGGGAGGGGCTGGGAGCGGCCCCGCCCTCAGAGGTGGCGGCCGGCGGGCCAGGGGGTCCTGATTGCTCGCGTGCTTGTAACTGGTGTGTCTACGGGGTCCTGGGTGTCTGTGTCCCTTCTGTCATCCCCAGCTGCTTGAGAATCTGTGTTTGGCTGTAGCTGCCTCTTGTTTAAAAGAAAGATCCCCTGCAAACATTTTTAAAGTTTTGAAACCACACCAGCGCCACCCTGAGACTTTGTTCTTGCCTGGGCTGGCCCAGTAAAGATGTCGTGTGCTCAGTTAAATTGGAATTTCAGAGAAGTGGTGAATAAGTATCTCCCAGATATTGCACAGGACCTACTTAATGCTAAACCATGATGCGCTGTTTATCTGAAATGCCTCTGTAACTGCATGTCTTGTATTTTTATTTGCTGGCTCTGGCAAGCCTATCCTTGTCAGAATCAGAAGGCTCAGAGAACCGGAGAAAGGAAGAATTTCCTTACCTTGTGATTGGGTGTCACATGAGGCCAGACCCCGCTTTCAGTGGCGGTGGCACTGGTGATCAGTCGGTGCCCCAGGGCCATGAGGGGGGCACCAGGGTGGCTTTGCCCACTCGGAGAGTTTGCATCTGGGGCCTTCTCTGGGTGGCCCCCGAGGTTCATGTATCAGGACGGGGTCACTTACTGTAGGGCCGTGTATCTGTGTTTGCGGGCGGGTAGCAGTGAGGGCGGCGGAGAGAGGAGCCCACAGCCAGGCAAATGAGGGCGGCAGAGGCGCGGTCAGCTCTGATCGCCAGCCCCCCTTGCCCGGGCTCCCCGGGGTCGGGGAGGGAAGATACGGGACAGTGGGCGTGTCTTGCACAGAGCCCTCAGCCTCCTGTCTCCCTGGACGCTCCCGGCAAGAGCCCCCTGCTGAGTGTGCCCCTGCCCCGTCCCCCCACATCCTGGTTGTGAGAAGCTGACCCCGGACTACGTGAGAAGCCCGCTGCCCCCGCCCTAGCAGGGGTCTGGCCGGCCAGGGCCTCCGCCACCTCCCCGCTCCTGCCTTGAGCCTGCTCCAGCCCCGCAGAGCTGGATGCACCCCGGCGTGGTGTTGGGGGCTCCCATCTTCCTTCCCGTCTAAGGCCTGTTGTCTCCGTCTCTTGGTTACGGAGCATGAAGCCCAGAGAGGAAGCCCAGACGCCCATCCCTGGCTTTCACTGCTGGGCACGGTTGGCTGCGTGGCCTTTGTTTCGTGCTGAGTGTGTGAGGGAGCATCGCAGCCTTGGTGGTGCTCAGAGTGTCAGTCTTTCAGAAACACCACCGTCCCGTGGCCCATCTCGGAGCCCCGGGGAGCCCGGTGTCTCTCAGCTGTCTGTTCGCTCCAGGCCCGAGTGGGAATCCCGCACGCGGCGGCTGTCACGTCTCAGGCCAGCGTGAACCCAGCACAGCATCTCCTCTGCCCACGTCTGCTGTGTGCCGAGGACTCGGGGCCGTTGTCCTTTAGAAGGTCCCCCCCGGACCCTCTGCTGGGGCTGCTGACTTGGGTCCCAGTGCTTGCGGGTCCAGCTGCCGCGTGACCAGCGACCCGACACCTGGTGGTAGCAGTGTGTTTGCTCAGGGGTTTAGGCAGGTGTGGCTGTCCTTCACTGGTGGTATTTATACTAGTCTCTGGGCTGATGGGGGTGTCCGAAATGGCCTCATTCACATGCCAGCGTGTGACCAGCGGGAGTGGACACTGGGTTTGCAGGGTCTCCCGGGCAGGGTCCTCACCCGTTTTCCTGGTGGCTCAGGACTCCAGAGACCAGGGCGGAAGCTGCCAGCTCCTGTGTGTGGGGGGGGGTGGTCGGCGTCCCTCTGCGTCCCCTGCGGGAGTGGCCACCATTCTGAGTCTCACTGGTTCGTGGTTACAGCTCCCCGCCACCAGTCGCAGCAAAGGCGGGATGGGCTTGTGGGTTGGCTCGATGTGTTCATGCCCTCACCTGAGCCCTCCTGCAGGCTAGTGGGGTTCCAGCGGGAGCTGTGGCCATGGGGGAGGGGGAGGAGCCACCACCAAACCCCTGCTCTGGAGGGAAGGAGCAAGGGAGGTGGGGAACCAATACCCCAACCCCTCTCCTGCCCTCTGATGCCCTGTCAGTGATGGCCCCTGGGCACTGCGGGAGCCCGGGAACACAGTCTGAGGAGGGCAGCGCCCCCGTCCCTGCCGGTGCAGAGCCAGGTGGAGGAGGGCAGGGCAGGGAGTGGGTCTGGGGGCAGGTCACCGGCCTAGTGGCCCGCACCCGTGTCCTGTGTCCCCTCCACCACCGGACAAATACCCAGTGGCCACATGGTGCGGAGCGCTCGGGGAAACGCACGGGGCAGGAGAGCTCGGCACTCACCCCGCACGCACGTGTGGCCTGCTTGTGTACGTGCCCCTCTCCCGGTGTCCGCTCCAGGGCTCATGGAGGCCAGCTGGCCCTGTAACAGTCGTAGTCTTGTTAACGTGCGTGCATTTCCCAGCTCCGTTCATCTGTGGGTGTCGGGCGATCCTGGGGGCCTTTCTCTGCGTCTGCCGGGTCCCTGATGAGCCCCTACCTCGGAGCGCGCGCCCCATGACCCAGCCTCAGGCCCAGCCTCAGGGGTCTTTGTCACCACAGTCTGCCTGCCAGGGCTCCCCACTTCAGGGAGGTCAGGTCCCCTTTTTCAACCCCTCCCCTCGTGATTCCTCTTTTCATATTGGAGGGGGGCCGATTTGCAGAAGCCACACGTTCAGGGGGCCACTTCCTGCAGGGGCCGTGGGAAATAGCAGCTGGAGCCTCCCGGGAGGGGCGTGTTTGAACCTGAGAACCAGCAATGTAGAGATTGTGCCCTCCTACTTCTCACTCGTATGCGTGTTCCCAGCCCCGCTAGCTTATCTCCAGGGACGGGGAGCTCCCTCTGCACCTGCAGCCTGGTCTGACTCTGACCTGGAGAAAGCTTTCCCCACGTGGAGCTGAGGTCTCTTGCCCTCCACCCTCCGTACACACCTGAGGGGCCATAACGCGTCCTGAGCAGCTGTTGGAGATGTGCCAGGCGCCTCTGAGGCTGCTCTTCCCCAGGGCGGCACCCCAAGGGACCCAGCCCCTCGCCACTGGGCCATCTCCTGCCGACACATCCCAGCCGGCCCCATCCCTCTCGAAGGCGGGCACACCCCCTTCAGGCTGACGGGGGTTCTCAGCAGCATGCTGGGGCCCGGACTTCCATTCTCCCAGCTTGGAGGGCCTGTGCCCTCAGTCCTGGCTGACTGGCCTCGGAGGCAGACCTCCTCTGCTGCCGCGTGGCCGCTGAGTCGCTCCGTCACTGCCCCGCCCGGCAGGGTCCTTGCGCTGCTGTCATGCTCTCCCCAGCTCAGCCAGGGGGCGGGCAGCACGAGGGCTGCTTCTTTCTCCTCTCTGTTAAAGACTTTTAAGAAGTTCCTAGCATTCTATTTTTTAGGTTTGAAATTTACAAACTTAAAATAGTAGAGATCTCACTTTATTGTCTTTTTTTCTAAATCAGACAATCGTTGCAGTGACTGCAAATGATAGCGCAGCTTCGGGGCCAGGAATGGGTGGAGAGGGAGCCCTTGTCTGTGACTGAGGAGCACGCAGCCCGGGGGTGCAGGCCCGGCCCCGAGTCACGCGGGTCCCAGGGCTGTGGGACCAGCGACTTTTGCGAGGATGGAGGTGGGGGGAGGAGCGAGGACAGTGAGAAGGTGACATTCGAGTGGCTTGTAGAGGGTGACAAGGGGGGGCTGCGGGAGTGTCATGCCAAGGCCCCTGGAGGGAGGGTTAGGCTGGCTCGCACAGGGGGCCCAGACTGTTGCTTCCTGGTTGGGAAGCCAGGAAGCCATGCACATCCGGGGCAGCTGCTTTCAGATCACAGCGGCTTTGCAGAGAAAGGGCAGGAGTGGATGGCGGGGAGGGAGGTGGCAGGCGTGTTCCAGGTCAGATGGGGGTGCAGCTCGAGCCGGGGCGGGGCTGCAGTGGTGGAGAGAAGTGGACAGCGGGCGGAGAGCTGTTCATGCAGCCCAGTGGATGGACGGTACTTGGGGGGTGTCTGCATGCGTGCACGTGCAGGGACGGCTGGTGTCCAGGATAACTCTGGGAGCGGTGGTATCGTTTGCTGAGGCGTCTGAGGAGGTTGGCAGGAGGCTCCCCCTGCAGCGTAACCTGCAGCGCAAGGGGATCTGCCGTTGGCGGGTGTTCCTGGGCCCTGGGGTCCGAGGGCCATGGCGGGGGGCTTGGCTGTGTGCCGAGGCCCGGGAGGGCCTGGTTCCTGCCCGGCGTCCACCTGGCCATGCCCTCCGGCTGGCAGGGACTCCGGGTGCATGGCTGGGGATCAAGCTGGGTTTCAGGGGGAGATAAACCGTTTGGGTGCTGGTGACTGTGTGTGTGAGACCTCCCGTGGTGGCCCGGCACGTGGGTGAGGCTGTGGGTGAGACAGCGCATGTAACTGTGCCTGGGGGGCTGTAAGCAGGCCTCTGCGTGCCTGCCACGGAGGGCGTGAGACCCCGATGCCCCAGGCCTGCCAGCCGTGTGCCTGGAGAATGCATGTGACGGTGTGAGCGTGTGTGGGACCGTCGGCTGAGGGTCCCACCCAGGGGCACGTGTCCGGTGGCAGGTGAGAGCGGGGGTCGGCGGCCCCGGGCAGGGCCGCGCTGGCGGCTCCGTCAACACTTGAGCGCCGGCAGTGCCTGTCTGTGCATCTGAGCAGGTGCGAGTGGGAGCGTGTGCTTAGGGATGTGAGGACGAGTGCGCGCGTGTGAGTGAAGGTGGGGAGGCTGCGCGGCCGTGCACACGTGCCGGCGTGTGTGCCAGGTGTGCACACGTGGCCGCCACGTGGTGCTGATCCCTGTCCTTTCCGATTCCCCCAGGGCCTCGTGAGAGAGAACGGCTGATCTGGAGGTGACGCGTGGCCGGCTGCGGGGCATGGCACCGCTCGGGGAGCCCGTGGGAGCCTGGCTGGCCGTGGCCCTGGCCCTGGCCCTGGGCCCAAGCCCCAGCACGGCGGTCCCGGGGCAGGACTGCACGGGCGTCGAGTGCCCCCCGCTGGAGAACTGCATCGAGGAGGCGCTGGAGCCGGGCGCCTGCTGCGCCACGTGCGTGCAGCAGGGCTGCGCCTGCGAGGGCTACCAGTACTACGACTGCCTGCAGGGCGGCTTCGTGCGCGGCCGCGTGCCCGCCGGCCAGTCCTACTTCGTGGACTTCGGCAGCACCGAGTGCTCTTGCCCGCCGGGCGGCGGCAAGATCAGCTGCCAGTTCATGCCCTGCCCGGAGCTGCCGCCCAACTGCATCGAGGCCGTGGTGGCGGCCGACAGCTGCCCGCAGTGCGGCCAGGTGGGCTGCGTCCACTCGGGCCGCAAGTACGCCGCCGGCCACACCGTCCACCTGTCGCCCTGCCGGGCCTGCCACTGTCCCGACGCCGGCGGCGAGCTCATCTGCTACCGGCTCCCCGACTGCCACGGAGACGCCGCCCCCGGCAACTTCTCAGACGCGGAGGAGGGTGACCCCGAGCGACACTACGAAGATCCCTACAGCTACGACCAGGAGGTGGCCGAGGCGGAGGCCGCGGCGGCCCTGGAGGGCGAGCTCCAGGCGGGCGCCGGGGGCCCGGCTGCTCTGGGAGCTGGGGGTCAGCCACCTTCAGCCATCCAGGCCACCCGCTGGCCGGCCGCCCTCCCCAGGCCCACGGCAGCTGCCGCCCTGGGTCCCCCAGCCCCCGTGCAGGCCAAGGCCAGGAGAGTGACGGAGGACAGACAGGAGGAGAGAGAGGAATTGACAGTCAGGGAGCAGCCGGCAGCAGGTGGCCCCAGGGGGCTGGACGGACGGCCCACGGCAGGTCCAGCCCCTGGTCTCCCTGTCCAAGAGGAGGCGGCAGAGGCCGGGGCACGGCCCGAAGAGAACCTCATCCCGGACGCCCAGGCCACCTCCCGCAGCACCGGGCAGGAGGGAGCTGGGCCCATTCCGACGTCAAGCACGGCCAGTGTCCTCCCGTCACAGGCCACGCAGAGCGCTCCCGAGGGCCCAGCAGAGCCCAGCACCCACGCCATCCTGACCAGACCTCACCAGGAGGCGGCCCGCGTCCCACCCACCCAGGAAGTGCCCAAGCAGCCGCCGGTTCTGCCCCGTTCTCGGCCAGAGGAAGACACAGACCCCAACTCTGTCCGTTCTGTCCCCAGGGGTGACCCTGAAGGTAAGACTCTCTCCTCGTTCCTCCGGGGACACTCATCCCGGGGAAGGGCAGCCTCGGGGCTCTGTAGCCTGGCCCAGGTCTGTGCACGGCTGCCTGGAGCAGGGGAAGCTGGGTCTGCGGGGCCAGGCCAGGGACAGCCAGCGCCATCCCCAGAGCTCCGGGCTGGAGGCTCTGAGATGGAGCTTCCTCCTGGCTCAGCTTCTGGGGGTAGCGTGGTGGGTGGATGCGTGGGGTCCCTGTCACGGTAGGTGCTGGGCTACCTGATAGGGCTGTGGCCGAGGGCCTCTTACATGAACCTTATCAGGGCTGGGGGGCCCCTGCGGAGGGGTTAACATACAAGTGGTTTCTGTCCCTCCTCTGCTCAGTACCTGCTGTGGCTCCCACTTACTCAGAGTAGATACTGAAGTCCTCTCAGGGGCCTCGGGCCCTGCACGGCCTGCCCCTGGGGCCTCCCGGGCCTTCCCTTCTTCACCCTTTTCTTGTCCCTTCTGGCTGCTGTAACAAAAATACATAGACTGGGTGGCTGAACAGCAGACGTTTGTTTCCCGTGGCCCTGGAGTCGGGAAGTCTAAGGTCGGTTGTCTGATGAGAGCCTGCTTCCTGGTTTGCAGAGCTGTCTGCTTGTTGTGCCCTTACCTGACAGAGCGGATGAGGCCACATCTCATCTGGGTTACATCAGAGGTGGAGCAAGCTCTCCAGCATCTCTTCTTAGAAGGGCACTAATCCCATCATGAGGCTCCCACCCTCAAGACCTAGTTGTCTCCCCAAAGCTCCGTCTCCAGATACCATCCCACCGAGGATTAGGGTTTTAACGCATGAGTTTGGAGGTGGGAGCATAAACACTCGGTGCCTAGCAACCCTCTCCCTCCACACTGTGCTTAGCTGCACGGGGCTCCTGGCCCCTTCCAGTACTTTCCAGCCCCAGGGCCTTTGCACTTGCCACTGCCTCTTCCTGAAGTGCTCTTCCAGGTGTCCATGAAGTTCGCTTATTCCCTCCATTTGCTCTCTGTTCGAGGTTACCTGCCTAGAGAGGCCTGCCCTGACCACCCCAGTCAAAGAGCACACCACCTTCCTCTTACACTGCTTTAATTCCTCCGAGTAACACCTGGCATTGTGGCACATTGTTACTTGTTTGATTTTGTCTCCCCCGGTGGAATGTTAGAGCCATGAGTGGAGGGACCCCGTCTGCCATCTTCTCTGCTGAGCACACAGTTGGTGCTCTGTAAACACTGGGTGAATTAATGAGGGAATGGGGGGGGGGCTCTCTGGCCACCCCTATGCCAGTCATCCCCCCTCACGCTAGTTCCCTGCCACCCATGAGCACCCTACACTGTCATCTCCCCTCTGTCCCACCCCTTTGCTCACACGCTTCCCAGTGAGCTCCGGCAGCACCGCTTCCAGGAATCCTTCGCTGGGTCTTTGTGTCTTGTATGACCCTTCCTCCATCCCGCCTCTGCAGCTCCCCGCCCCCTCTCTGAGGGAGCCCTAGGAGTTGTCTGGGTGTCTAGATATCTCTCTCCACAGCTGCGAGTCCATGTCTTGTTCAGTCCCGTGTCATTCACTCTGTAGACCCTCATTAGGTACCAGCTGTGGACAGGCCCTAATGGGCCCCGGGGAGGCAGGAACTGGCCAGTGTGGTCTGCAGGCTGTGAGCGGGGGAATCCCGGGTGGCCTCTGGGACGGTTTCCTGGGGGAGGGGGCCCATGTGTCCAGAGCTATGGCCCTTGCTGGGCGTCCGCTGTGTGCTGAGGCCGAGGCTGCAGGCTCCCCAGGGCCCCAGGCCCCCGCCCTGACGGCTCCTTCCATCCTGCTCTCTGTGGACGGGCACAGAACTCGCCCTTGCTGAGCACCTACTAGGTGCCCGGCCCCGTCTGTGACTCGATCCTCCCACAGGCTGGGAGCCGGGCTCCTCATTTTCACCTGACCAGGTTGAGGGTGGAGAGGTGTGGCTCGTGGCGGCAGGTCGCGCCATGTGAGGTGGCGGCCAGGACCAGGGCAGGGGGCTTCCAGGGGCTCCTCCCCATGCAGCCCCGGGCTCCTCCCCACCCAGCCCCCTGAGCCTGCAGGGGGCGGGGCGTGTGCGTGGGGCGGGGCTGTAATGAAGTCCACGTGTGCCCGGGCGGGCTTGCAGGCCTGGCGCCGGGGATGGTGCGTGCAGCCTCCAGGGTTTCCAGAATAGACCCGGCCCCGTCCCCGTCACCTCCCCCCGCATTGCTACCAGAGGCCTCTCTCTGGTGTGGGCCTTGGAACCCTGGAGAGCTGCTTCGTTCTCAGGAGCCCCGGGGTCTTTCCTCTGCCCCAGGCTTTCTCAAATGGATTTTGGGGTGTGGCTGTTGGTGAAGGCCGCCTGGGGCTGGGGCCCCTGACTGAGTGCCCCTCATCCCATCAGAGGCCCAGCACATGCAGAGCCCAGAGCAGGGCACGGACAGGCTGTGCTTCTTGGAGCTCGGGGAAAGGGAGGTGTAGGAAGTTGGGAGTGGTGGGCCGGCGGGCTGAATTTAAATGGGACCCAGGAGGTGGCCTGGCCGTGTAAGCAGAGGCTGGCTGCCGTCCACCCCCCCCCCCCACCCAACCTCCCTGCTTCTGCTTACCTAGTGCCCACCTGACGCCCACCAGTGCACGCGTTCTGTAATTCACACGAGCCGCTCTGCGCCTTGTGCCTCGTTTTCTCCATCTGGAAGCGGCAGAGAAGGCCCTGCTTCCTGGGGGTGTTTTGAGGATTAAACGAGCTAACTCGTTCAAGCTCGGCATGGGGCCTAGCACTGCGAGTAATTAAAAATGGTAACTGTCATTATTCACCATCTGTTCCTCGATCCACCCACTTAGTTTCTTCCGCAGATAGGCGCGGAGCACCCTCTCTGCACCAGGCACCGTCCGGTGAAGCGGGCGGGCACAGCCCCTCCCCTTTGGGCTCTGATGGGGTGGAGGGCGGTCATGGGTGAGCCCACACAGATTTGTCCGTGGTCACAGCCATGCTCCCGGAGTGGGGAGGGTGGCCCGGGGATGCCTGGTGGGTGGGGGTCAGGGCCCGATGAGCATCCTTGGGGCAGTGAGGGCCTTAGAGCCTTCTGACTGCTGTTGTAGGGGGAGCCCTGGGGGTTCCCAAGGGATGAAGGGGCCCTCGGTGGGGAGAACCGGGGAGGTGGTAGCTCTGTCCTGCTTGCCCGTGGGGCCGGCTGAGAGGTGGGCTGTGGGGCGGAAATGACCCCCGGCCATGTTGCCATGGCAGCCCTGGGGCCTGGAGAAGGAGGTTTCCAGCCATTGCCCCAGGCCCGACTGCAGCGGGGGTCCTGTCTTTGAGCCGGAGCTGTGCCAGGGATCCAGGCTGCCTCTGAGCGTGTCCAGATGGAGCCTAATGGAAGCCACATGCCCGGCTCCCTCCCGGGGAGAAGGGCGCTGACGTGTGTCGTCCCTCAGGGGGCTTGTGAGGGCGCTTTCTACCACGGGGCTGGCACGACGGAGGGAGCTGGGGACCACCCCCCGCCCTCCTGGGCCACAGGGGTGGGAACCCGGGTCAGGGTGGCCCTCAGAAGCTGGAGGTTCCTGTAGCAGCAGCCCCTCTCCTGCAAAAGGGCTCCAGCAAAACCTGCAGGCCCCAGGACCCCGTGGCAGGAAAGGAGCCCCTTCCTCGGGCCCTCACGTCACCGGATCCTGTGGGGCAGCGGTCCTCGAACGGTTTGACGTCCCAGTTAATAGAGAAGCTTTAAAATTCAAATAACTGTATATTAATTGCAGACACCAGATCGGCTTATGACCTGTGCCTGCACCATCGTAAGCCCTCTGAGATCACTGGCCCCTTTAATCATCACAGCCGCCCCCTTGGTGCACAGCAGAGGAATAGGGCCACTTGCCCACGGACACACGTGCAGGAAGCGGTGGATCCAGGTGCCCCCGCCATTTCTTCACGTCTTCACCCCGATAGTCATCTCTGGTGCCCGGCGTGTGCAGGGGCTGTGACAGATGCCAGATGGACCGTGTTTCCCTTGCCCTCGGGACCTTATGGTTTAGTGGGGGAGAAAACGTGGTAGTCCTAGGACGAGGACCGAGGAATGGGCCGGTTGTGCTCTGTGAGCCTGTCCGGGGGATCGGGGAGGTCTTCCTGGGAAGCGCTGTTTGAGCACAAGGAGTTGCGGACTGGGTGAGAGGTGGGGAGCAGAGAGCAGAGAGTGCGTCAGGCAGAGGGCGTAGCACGTGCAAAGGCCCTGCAGCTGGAGGGAAGGAGTTGGATTGAAAGGAGCTGTGTAGCTGGTGTGAGAAGAGGCTGGGGAGTGGTCAGGGGCCAGGCCCAGGGCGATGGTGTTTACCCTCAGGATGAAGATTTGGGCCTTTCCCCAAGGGCAGTGGGGAGCCACTGCAGGTGTTAGGCAGGAGCTGGCAGGATCTTATTTGTGTCTTGCAGCACTTCCTCTGGGTGAAGGGAGGAGAGCCCAGGAGCAGGCTCTCCCTGCCTCACCCTGCAGCCCCAGGAGCCAGCCCTGGGCCTTCAGTGCCTGGGGGTCTCCAGGGTCCCCCGGAGTCACTGCTCTGTGGCTCCAGGGGGCAAAGGGAGGCCCGCCCAGCCTCTCCCTATTCCCCAGATTCCTACAGACCCTCCCCGCTCCTCTCCAGTCTCAGCTGTGGGAGACTTCAGCTTGTGTGGGGTCTGAGTGGTCCCTGAGCACAGCCTGGGGACCAGAGGGAGCCAGGCTGGGAGTCTGGACACCTGAGCTCATGTTCTGTGTGCCAGAATCAGCCACAGGAGCGCCTGGCTCCCAAAGCGGCCCGGGGAGGGGGTGCCCTGCGAGGAGAGCTTGCAGGTGGGCCAGCCGGCCCTCCTCCTCCTCACCCCCGGCCCACGGGCCTTGACCTGGGATGTCTGACTCTTCCAGGGCAGCGTAGGGTCTGCCGAGGGCAGCAGGACCCGCAAACGAGGGGCCTGGGCTTCGCGCAGCCCCTGCTCATCCGGGGTGAGTCCCGGGCCGAAGCTCACGCGCGCTCGCTGTGTGACCTGGGGCCTGGGCCGCACTGCCTCTGAGCCCCGGTTTCCTCACTGACCCCGCGTAGCCGGGGTTGGTCCCACCTCTGCCTGCTCTTCTGCTAATGGTGCACGCCCCTGTCACCTGTCAGCTTCTTTCTGCAGAGCATCTTTGTAAGCGCTAGAATTTTGTTGCAAACATTTAGAAGCTGGAAGACTTCACATAAATTCCAGCTTTCTGGCTTTTGTTGAAAATCGGCAGCTGCGGGCACACCAGGCCCATGTGCCCATGGCCGTCCCCTGGGGGAGCGGAGAAGGGGCTGCCTGCCCGTCAGACTAGAGGGGAGGTGGGGGGGCTCTGAAGGTGATGAGGGTGATAAAACCGAGGAGAGCTGGGTCCTCTGCTGGGGGCATCTGTCAGGCACTGAGTTTCACCCCGTGGCGACCTTGAGAGAGTCTGTTGGGTTATTCTGTTTTATGGAAGAGAAGATGGCACCCTGAGAGGGGAGGAGGCTTTTCTGGGGGTCATAGAAGAGCCGGGCAGGGGGCCCTAGTCTCCCAGGGGAGGGGCTGGGCTCGAGGCTCCCACGGAGGACTTGGGGCAGGAGTGGGTCTGAGTGGCTTGTAGCCGGGCCCCCGGGTCTGTCTGCCCCAGAGCTTATGGCGCTCGGCGGGAGTGGGTGCGTCTCACAGCTGCTCCCCGCCCTGAGCGCCTGGGGCCAAGGCTCGGCCTGCGGTGGGGTTCTTTAATTTTTAAACACTGTGTTTCCTTCCTTATTGAGAATACAGCCTTATTGAGATGTTGTTCATGTACCATAAAGTGCTGCCATTGAAAGTGTACAGTTCAGTAGTTTTTGTCAGGGTCGTGAGAGCATCACCAGAATCTAACTCTGGGTCATTCTTGTCACCCTACTGCTATGCCGGTAGCAGCCACCGCCCACTCCCTCCTCCCAGCCCCCAGCAGCCTCCAGTCTACTCCCTGACGCTATGGATTTGCGTATTCTGGACACTCGTGGACATGGAGTCATACAGTATGTCGTCTCTGTGGACGGTCCTCCGTTACTAAGCGTAACGCTTTCAAAGCCCCCTGCACGTTGTAGCATGAATAAGTGCTTCATTCCTTTCCGTGGCGGACGTTCCAGTGTGTGGATGGGCCCCGTTTTGTTTATTCATTGTTTGCACCTTTTAGCTGTTGCAAGCACTGCTGCTGTTAATATTCATGACACATTTTTGTGTGGGCGTATGTTTTCACTTCTTTTGGGAATGTACCCAGGAGCAGAATTGCTGGGTCGTCTGGGAACTCTGTGTGTGACCATAGGATGAAACCCCGCACTGTTATCCTCAGCGGTTGCACCATGTTACATCCCAGCCACGGCGCACAAGGGCTCCAGCTTCCCTGCATCTTCACCGACGCTTGTCATCATCTGTCATTTTGAATGTAGCCGTCCTAGCGTGTGAAGTGTGAAGTGGTATCTCACTGAGGGTTTAATTTGCACTTCCCTGGCGGCTAATGATGTTGAGCATCTTTTCATGAGTTTACTTTAGAAAATTCTAGAAAACACAATACACAAGTACACATTCCATTGGCCATCAAAGTGATGACATCATCACTAAGTCACGTAGTGTCTGGAAGACTCCACTGTATGCTCATAGGAGAAAGGACGTGAAGGAGGCAACCAGTGCTGCATTGTTGTTCTGAAAGTAACGTTGATCCCATGGGTCCCTGATTAGGTCCCAGGGACCCTCAGGGCCTACAGGACCACGCTTGGGAGCCACAGGTCCTACGACGGCAAGCGTGCAGGTGTGTGCACTGTTTTTCTCTCGTATAGCATATTGTGCACACCTTTCTGTCCTGTGCTTTCCTCCGTGGACAGCCCCCCTTGGGACTCCCCCTGTCGGCACGTGGGGAGCTCCCTTTACCAGCCAGGGCTCCGCTGTGTGCACGTCCCAGCTGTTACTGACCGTCCCGGCAGACGGATGCTGCGTTGTGTCCGCTGCCGCGGTGAATGGCTTCCTGCTGCAGCCGGTGTGGAATCGCTGGGTCCGTGTGCACATGCGTTTCTTTATTTTCTCTTTGTAAGCCATTTATCCACTGACCGTCCTGGCAGACGGATGCTGCGTTGTGTCCGCTGCCGCGGTGAATGGCTTCCTGCTGCAGCCGGTGTGGAATCGCTGGGTCCGTGTGCACATGCGTTTCTTTATTTTCTCTTTGTAAGCCATTTATCCAAGTATAACCAGGAGAACCTACTAGAAGCATGCACATCAGTAATACATTTCACAAAGGAACAGCCCGTGTGCTCGGCACTCAGATCATGAGCCATCCCGAGACAACCCAGGTCCCCTCGTCCGTGCCCGTCCCGGGAACCGCTGCCCTGTGACTAGCTCTCGGACCTTCGTAAATGGGGCCGTGCAGTCTGCTCTCACGTGTGGCTTCCTGTGCTCGGCACAGCATTTCTAGGTCCACGTGCTGTGGGCTCCGTGGTTGGTCCTTGTCGTGGCTGAGAGCCGCTCCATGGTATGGCCAGACCCCAGTTTGGCGGCTCCTTCTCCTGCCAAGGGCTGTGGGGTTGCTTCCAGCCTGGGCCGTTAGGAAGAGGGTTGCCATGCACCTGCTGTACCAATCTTTTGACGATCGTCTGCACACTTTTCTCTGGGGCGGTGCTGGCTGCCATGGGCTCCACTGTAGAGGCCACAGGATGCCTACTTAAAACCCGATACTTGCCAGCTCACCTCCGTTGACGGTGTACCAGATTTTGCTCACACCTGCCACGTATGGGAATGCCTGTTTCCCCGGTTTATTTATTCAGCAAATATTTACTGAGTGGCTACCGCACAGTTCTAGGTGCCAGGGATACAGCCGTAATCAAAATGCATGAAGTTGGTACCCCTCACGAGGCTTGTGTTCCGCGGGATCGGGGCAGGGGCAGGGGGCACACAGTCGTTCATTACGTAAAATCTGTGTTGGGTGGTGAAAAGCACTAGGGAGGAGACTGAGCAGGGGCTGTGAAAAGCAAGCAGGAGCAGAGCCAAACGTACCCACCTTGGCTGGTGGGAGCTGTCTTGCAGGGAGGGGCCTTAGTTTGTGAGTGTGCCCTGCTCCCCGCCCCCCCCGCCCCCGCCCTGGCCGAGGGCTCCCCAGCCAGTCTGGCCACGCCCCTGCCAGCACCACGTGGGCGTGTGGGGTGCTCTTTCCGCCCTCTCGCCAAACCCGTGCCAGTCCTTCCTGCCGGGGACACGCCTCGGTCACGGAATGCATGGTCTCTTGCCTCAATAGTGCGAGTAGCAGGCGGCTGCAGAACCTCTGTGGCGCACAGCAGGCGTTTCTTGCTGATCCCAAGTCCACAGGTCAGCCGGGCTTGCTGCCCCAGGCCGGGAGTGGCTGCCGGGAGTGGCTGGTCTGGGACAGCCTCTGCCAGGGCGGCTGCCTCGGCTCCACGAACTCGTTCCTGTCGCAGAAACGGGGCTCCGAGTGAAAGACGAGACGCGCGCAGGAGCTCTTGGGCCCGGGCTCGGAACTGGCTCAGCCACTGCTTTCTCCGCGTTCTGCTGCCTGCCTGTGAGGAGGCCGGCCCGGGGTGGGGTCGAGGGCTCCTCTTGATGGGCGTCGCCGGGGGTGTGGGAGAGGCAGGGAGGAGGATGGGGTGGTCAGGACGGTGAAGCTACCCCCGGCCCCGGCCGCTGCGCCTCGTGCCTCATCTCAGCCCCCACACGAACTCACCACGAGTCCCTTCCCCTTCCCAGGGGAATATGGGCCCACAGGCCAGCAGCGAGTAAGTGGTGGGCCCAGCTCCGGATCCAGGTCCTTCGGTACTTCAGGCGTCTCTGGCCTGGTCCAAGGCTCCCCCGGGGTGAGGCTGCTCTGCCCCTCACTATCTGTGAGACTTTTAGGCCAGTCACTTCACTGCCCGGGCCTCAGTTTTCTCATCTGTAAAGTGGGCTTACCGAGGGCTCCCTCCTAGAGCGTGTTCTCACTGGGAGAAAGCTGGTGTCGGGCATCAGGCGCTGGGGTCTGCCGCGTAGCAGGGCTCCACTTACACTGGTGTCCTGGTTGCTGAGGTTTCAGCCCTGGGGGCTCTGCTGGGAGGGCGGAGGCCTCTGAGCTCCGGCCTGCTTCCCATTCACATGCCCAAGCCGCCCCACCCCCGCCTCCTGCACCCCGAGCCAGCCTTCCGGGGAATCCCGGGTGCCTCCGTGAACTGGAGGTCAGAAGTCTGGGCGGTGACCTTCCCTGGGGGAGGGTCAACGTCGTCTGCCTGACAGCACCTCCTCTGCGCCGGGCCAGGGGCTGTGTGGGCTCGGGGTCCCTTGTCCTGCAGCATCTGTAGCTTTCAGGAGGAACTTCCGTCTAGCCAAGGTCAGCGTTGCGTGGACTGGGGCTCTGCCGGGCCCTCCTTGTGTACTCCGGGGTCTCCATACACGGAAAGTGGGCTTGGGGCCGAGGAGTGCTGGGGGTGAGCCAGCTGGGTCCTCAGAGGGTGAATCCGTGGGTGTGAACCCTGCCTCTGTTGCCCTGGCTGTGTGACCTCAGTGATGGACTCACGCTCTCTGAGCCTCAGTGTCTGCAAGATGGAAGAGTATTCTCTGTCCCCCAGGATTACTGACTGGAGTAGGGAGAGGACGTCAGCTGGCTCAGAGCAGCTGCTGTGACTGTGAACCCCTTCCTTTCCCTGCCCGAGGGCCCTGCACTCTGGGTGGTGGGGGGCATGGATTTGTTTTTGCTTAAGTGAACAGATGTGGGTCTTTTCTGGTGGCCAGGAGTTGTCCCGCTGTTGAAAAGGCAAAGGGGCCAGGTCTCGTGCTGTTGGGTTGAGGGTTTTCAACTGCTCACTGGCTGCTTCCACCCCGCCGGTCACTGCATCTGCCTCCAGATGTGCAGGGGGTGCTGCCCCTCCACTATTCCGTCCCTGCCCTGCGCCTTTGTTCCAGCGTCTGCCCACGGAGTCAGCAAACCCCCGTCCTGAGGTCTCGCCTTCAGTGGCGCAGCCTAGCTGTGGGGCTGACGTCCCAGAAACGGGGAGGGTCTCCTCCTTCACCCTCGCAGGGGCAGCGTTTATCACGTGGCTGTGGGCGTCCCCGGACGTGACTCGGTCGGTGCGTTAAAGCCTCGTGACACCCGTGTGCCGGGGGACGGTCATTATGCCCATTTCAGAGCTGAGCTGACTGAGGCACAGGGAGGTTACGTGAATGTCCAGGGTCACTGAGGGCAGCAAAGAAGATGTTTGTCGACCACGGACTCTCGACCTTTGCCCCAGCACCTCCCAGGGTTTGCCCAGCTGCCTGGCACGAGTAGGTATTTTCCTGTTGTCAGCAGATCGAGGCTCCAGGGCTTCCCTGTGTCCCCAGCCCAGGAGGGGCAAAGCAGGGCCCAGGGTGGGGCTGGCAGGCCCCCAGCCCCAGCGTCTGAGATTCTGGGGTTCTCTGGGGTCCATATGGTGGAGGCTAGGGGGGTGCAGAAGGAGCCAGTCTGGCTTGGGGGAGCCTGCCTGCCTGGGCCCAGTGCTCCCAGAAGCTGACGGGGTGAGCGGGGAGAGAAGGAGATAAGCTGTCTTGTCTCCCTTCCAGCCCCCCACTCCCTGCCCCACTCGAGTGCTCATTCATGACAGTTCATGGGCCCCGTGCTCTGGACCAGACTGTATCGGGTGCTGGGGATGCAGTGGGAACCAGAACGGTGGAGACCTCCCCGCCCAGCACGCTCCTGCCCGGGGTGGGGGTGCCTGCTGTGACGCGCAGGCCAGGGACGGACGCGATGAGGGAGCAAAGCCAGGCGCCCCCGGTGAGGCAGCTGGTGGAGGGGAGCCCCTGGCCGTGGGGACGAGGACACAGCTGCAGCCACTCCCCGGCTCCAATTGTCGCCCTGGAGCTGGGGGCCCAGCATGGCCTATCACTTTAAGTTTTCCGAAAGAAGCCTAGGTTCTGGAATTTTATATAAAATCTCCCCGTTTGTAAATGTTGGCAACTAATTCACATATGTCAAAGCCTCAGTAAAGCGTGAAGTGGGCACCGGTTTGCTGCCAGTTTAGGCTCACGGAGCGCCAGCTGCTTCTCGTTATACGTCTGGGTCGCGGAGGCCCAGAGGCAGGCAGGGGGCTGGCAGAGACTCACAGCGAGCTCCGAGGGTGGGGTCCCCGAAGTTCCAACTCCCAGGCCAGTGTGCTCCCCGCCAGACCTCCTCCCTTTGACTCCAGCAGAGTCAAAGCCCAGGAAACAGGTGGCACAGGCTCAAAGCCCCCGGAGGGAGTCACAGAGGGGACTGCAGGGTGAGGGCACAGCAGCAGTGAGAGCTGTCACCCCAGACCCGGAGGGGAGCTGTGGCCTTACGTAGAGGTGGCCGTGCCTGAGTGGGGGCCAGGCTCCATCAGGAGCGGGCGGGGCGCAAGGTGGATCTGGGACGCAGGTTTGGTGGCTGCGGAGGCACGGAGATCTACAGGACTCCACCTCCCAGGCCCAGGTGCGGAGGCGTGCTTCCTGAGACGGGCCACCCCGGGTCAGTGGGTGAGGGCGGCTTGTGGTCAGTCCCATCCTGGAAGTGTCGACCCCCTCGCTGACCCCCAGGGGAGGGGAGGTGCATCAGGAGTCGGGGCAGAGGTCTGGGCCGGAGGCAGAAAACGATCGGCCAGACTTCTGTTTTTTCCCCCCCCGGGTGGGCCTCACTTGGCAGGTGGGTAGCCGGGGGGTGGTGGGTGATCACCTGGGAAGGTCTCACTATTCCTTGTCCGCCACCGCTTGGCCCCTGAAGCCCGGATGCAGGAACAGAGAGGCCGAGGGTGTTGCCTGAGATGGCTCAGCCAGTGGGAAGCAGAGCAGGGTTCTGGCTTCCTAGCTCTGCTTCCACCTACACCCAGTTTAGGGTCTTCAGTGTGGGGGGGGTCTCCTGGGCCCCTTGATCGGGGCTCATTGCTTCACTTTGAATATTCACCAGTCACTCTTCAGGCTGCAGGGGGAGTGGGACAAAGGATGGAGAGATTTGGGGCCGGGAGGGGAAGAGATCCGGTCAGGGTCTAGTTGGGGCCGTGGCCCAGGTATGTGGGTTAAGAGAAATGGAAAGTTGCTGGGTGGGGTCACTGGGAATTTGGTCTAGAAGAGCCCCAAGCTGGCCCCATGGCATCCCGCTTGGGAACGCTAGGAGCCTGGGGTCACAGACTTGCCGCCCGCAGACCCCTGGCCAGTACAGCCGTCCCACCCACCCCCCGCCTCATCTGATGCCTGACCCCAGGGTGCCCACTGCCTGTTCCCCGGGCAGGATTTCCAGGTTGCCACTGCCCGGCCCAATACTGCCACCTGGGGCTTCTCAGGAAGCCACACTGGTGACCTGCTTTCTGTTTGCCTCTAAGAGGAGAAGAAAAACATGTCCAGTTTTTTATGTGATATTTTCAATTTTTGGATTTTTTTAACCAATCACTTTCATTAAGGTGGGAAATAAGGTTATGTTTACATTTCTCTTATAGTAGATACTGGCCCAGGAAAACCAAAATTGCCTTAGAGTTAAACGTCATCTCTTATTAAACTGTGTGCATGTACGATGGACTGGTAATTAAATTAAACTATCTGGAAAGAACAGTTAAATAGAATTAAGTCATTTACAAGATTCATCTATAAAACAAAGCGCTATCCCAAGAAGCGAAATGCCATCAAACTCTGGTTTGAGCCGTAGCATAGTCTGGGGTAGCCGCGGTTTCTTCAACTAATAATGAAAGAGGGAAAATTCGCAGTTCTCTTTGAGGAGGAAAAGAATGCGTCCCAAGTGTCTTGGTGAAGTTCTGGAAGTCCACACGTTTGGTTTGTGTGAAGTGTGAGTTACGTCGGAAGGCTGTGCTGGGTGGGGCTGGGGGTCTGCGGAGGCCTCCGGGAGCACAGCAGGGGGTGGTGGCTGGCGGCAGAGGTGAGGCTGGCGGAGGGAGGGACAGCTCAGCTCTCCTTTTGGGTGAAGGCCCGCCTGATGGGTATCCAGCCTCGGCCACACGCTCTGTGCTAGAAGGATGCTTGCAATGGTGTGATTCTAGACTCATCTCCCGGTGACTCGTTCATTCTTAGGACGTGAGCTGTCCACTCCCGTGTCCAAGTGCTTGGATCTCTTTGTTCTGTCCTTGTGCTGGGAAAGTTATTTTCTCAGAAAATGAGGCTGGTCCCATTCAGTTTTTCAGCCTTTGCCTGCAGGTTCCACGTGGCCGGTGACTCTTTCTGGGGCAGCATCCTCTAACCCAGGTGCCAGGGCCGCATAGTCCTCTTGAACAGAGCTGAGCTTGTCGCAAGTCTTTGCACTCACTGCTCCCGATCAGGGCAGCCTGTTTTTGTACAAGCGGCTTCTCTCGTTGATTGTGAAAGTACCACCAGACGTAGCCCATTAAAACGCCCATGACAGACGCACGCCCCCCCGCTCCCTGGGAGGCCATGGAGGGAGGGTAGGGCCTGTGCACGGGTCATCCAGCCCTCACCCCCCCAACCTCCCAAAGCTTCCCGGGGACCAGGCTGAAGCCAAGCACCGTGGGGCCTCGGGGCCCCTCGACGTGAGCAAAGCCCACCGTCGAGTCCCCTCGTAACTGCGGCTTCACCAGCCTCGGCGCACCAGCATCCCAGAGTCCCACCTGGGACCCCAGCCGCCAGCGGGCAGCTGGGACAGACCCTCTAAGGGCAGGGGGCTCAGGGAAGAAGTCTCAGCCCCATAACGGTCCAGTGCTTGCTCTTCTTTCTCTCTGGTTTGAGATACAGTGTGTGCGCGGGCATGTGCGCACGTGTGCGTGATGGAAACATTTCAGCCTTGACACAGTGTGTTGCAACGGAGAAATGAAGACATCTCCTGTGTTACTACATACTGCCATCCTACACCTGCCACAGTTACCAGTTCCCTTGTGCCATATCCGTATTCTCCACTTGCCCCCAAAGTGTAACGTGTAGCCCGTTTAGTAAAGTAATATTTTATCAGGGGTGGTGAGGTCTATTTTGGTTCATGTTTGGTGGTTTTCTCTCTTGAATTTCCTTCTTTCTGAAAGTGTTTATTAAAGTATACTATAGATACTCTTGAATATCTTTCAATCTAGATTAATATAACAGTCCTCCCTTAAAAATTTTTTTTATGTCTGATTATGTAGTTTTATAAAGTATTGTGTATTTAAAGCACACGCATCTTCATAAAATAGCTCAGTGGGTTCCAGGAAGCTCCACTCAAGTCAAGATATAAAACATCTCAAGCACTCCAGAATTTTCCTGGGGTCCCTTCTCAGCCAATTCTACCCTCCCTCCCCCCCCCCCCCCCCCCCCCCCCCCCCCCCCCCCCCCCCCCCCCCTTCCCCTCTGATTATGTAGTTTTATAAAGTATTGTGTATTTAAAGCACACGCATCTTCATAAAATAGCTCAGTGGGTTCCAGGAAGCTCCACTCAAGTCAAGATATAAAACATCTCAAGCACTCCAGAATTTTCCTGGGGTCCCTTCTCAGCCAATTCTACTCTCCCTCCCCCCACTGCCCCCCCACCCCTCACGGAAACCACGAAGCTGACTTTTATCACCATCAGTGACTCCTGCCTATTCTTGAATTGATTTTGTGTAGTGGGAACCATATGGTATGATTTTGCTTGCGTTTAACTTCTTTAGCTCAAGATCCTGTGTTTGAGACTCATCCAGACTCTTGCGTGTAGCAGTAATTCACTTAAAAAAGTTGCTCTTTATTTTTCCATTGTAGGAGTAAATCATAGTTTATTGATCTGTCCTAGTGTGGCTGGAGGTTTGGGCTGTTTTCCTTGTGGGGCTGTGATGAATACAGTGCCTGTGGACGTTCTGTGTGAATTTCTGTCGGGTATTTGCGCAGAAGTGGAATTGCTGTATGGGAGGGTTGGGCAGCTTTAGCTGACACTGCCAGACGGTTTTCCGAAGCATCACCAATTTCCGTCCCCCCCAGCCACGAGTGGAAGTCCTTGCCGACGCTGGACGTGGTCTGTCTTTTTCATTGTCGCCAACCTGATGGCTGTGTAGCGGGCTCTCATTGTGGTTTTCATTTGCATTCCCTCATAACTTATTACGTTGAACACACTCTCGTGTTACTGTTGGAATTCTGTTGTTCCTTGCCCGTTTCTAAATTAGGTTTCTTTGTCTTGCCGATTTCTAGGAGTTCTTGATAGATTCTGATGATGCGTCTTTTGTTGGATCACAAGTGCCTTATCTTGCTCTCTGACGTTTCTTTCCACTCTCGTGAGGACATTTTCTGATAAGCACCTTGCACATGCTGTCTTCTGAGGAACACAGATTCCTAGGTTGAAGGAAATACAATTTACTGATCTTTACTTTTCTGTTGTAGTATTTTGTGTCCTTTTCAAGAAATCTTTGTCTACCCCAGAGTCATGAAGATATTTTCCTGTGTTACAGTCTAGATATTTTAACTTGGTTCACCTTTCGCATTAGATCACATTTAGATTTGTTTCTCTGGACGGTGTGAGTAGGAGTCAGAACCTATTCTTTTTTCAGGTGGATGTTCAGTTGCCCCCATGCTGGGTGTGGTAAAGACCTTCTTCCCCCACTGCACTGTTACCTTTAGTCAGGAACCAAGTGCAGATGAGTAGGTCTTTTCTGGCCTCTCTGTTCTGGTCTGTTGTCAGGCTGTCTTTGCACACGATGTACTGGAGTCCTCCGGTCATTTTTGATGTCTGGTCATGTGGCTGCCCCTGGCTGGGGCGTGTGATCTGGGCTGCTGCCTGCTCACCTGTAAAACCGTGGTGGGGATAGGACCCTCTTCCCAGAGCTGGAGGGAAGGTGCCGTGGCTGCAGGTTGGGGCCCGCCAGGCGGCTCGGCCAGGCCAGAGATCCAGCTAGTCAGCCAGGGTGGCCCGGCGCCTCCCAGGCCGGGGCTGGGGTGGTGAGCAGGTGGGCGGGGTGCTGACCTGGGTCGGGGGAGGGAGCCAGTCAGCACCCCTACGAGGAAGCTAGGCTGGGGGAGGTGCTGCAAAGGGCAGGGCGGGCTGGGGGCTGTCCTGCCCCGGGTGATGGATGAAGGCATCTCTAAGGGGCTAGGTTGGGTGGGCCCAGCAGGTGATTCTCAGCCGTTGTGTCTGGGATTCCGGGGCAGGAAGGCAACGCTCAGGATCTTTTTTTTTTTTAACGCGGGCCTCTCACCACTGTGGCCTCTCCCGTTGCGGAGCACAGGCTCCGGACACACAGGCTCAGCGGCCACGGCTCACGGGCCCAGCCGCTCCGCGGCACGTGGGATCTTCCCGGACCGGGGCACGAACCCGCGTCCCCTGCGTCGGCAGGCGGACTCCCAACCACTGCACCACCAGGGAAGCCCAGGATCCTTCTTGTTTGTCCATCTTCTAGTCGTTGTAAAAGGACTCCCGGCACCACCGGGGCCTGCCGGTGACAACCCTGCCCCCCCCTCCCCCCGCCCCCAGAATACAGAACATCAGAGCTGCAGCACTCCCTGGGCTGTTTGCTCGGGCCCCGCAAACATCCTGTCCAAACAGGGTGCTGGTGGAGGGGGCCGCTCATCCCCCCGCAGGTGTAGCATGTTTTGCAGCATTTCCGAAGCCACCATTCTTTCGGGCTCTAATGTCCGGGAGAGGGGACTGTCTAGAGGGGTCATGACCTCCAGGTCGGATTGTTCTGGGCACCCACTGCCCGTGATCAAAGGAGGTTAGATTCCCTGGAATCTCAGGATCTTTTTATAATAGCATGTTTCTTGAATAGGTAATACCTGCCCACTCTAAGGAAAACACATAAAGGATACAAAAGAGGTAAACAGTGGACGTCAGCTTGCTCCCTCCCTCCCCAGGGCCCGGTCCCTCCCTGAGCCACCCGCTGCCACCCGTTTCTGGGACCTCCTTCCAGAAATCCTCCACATGCGTCCACGAGCTACTTTAAAAAAAGATCAACGGTGACTTACTATACATACTGTTCAGCATTGAGCCTGTCTTCTTCATTCTTTGTGATTTATTTGGAAACTGTTCCACAGAAGTGAGTGAAGATCTAACGCGTCCTTTTTAACACTTGCGTGAGATTGGGCGGATATAACACCAATCATTTAATCAGTGCCCTGTCGATGGGGGCTGGCTGTTTCTGGGTCTTTGCTGTCACAAATTCGGACGCAGCCAGGATCCGTGACTTGCATGTTTGTGCCCGCGGCACGTCTGTCAGCCGTTAGATTTCTAGAAGGGGAAGTGCTGGGTCACTTTTTTGTTTTTACACTGCAATGCATTATTTTCTCTTTATTGTGGTAAAATACACATAACAGAGATTTGGCCATTTTAACTATTTTTAAGTGTACGAATCCGTGGCGTTAAGAACATTCACACTGTTGCGCAGCCATCACCACCATCATCTCCAGAACTGTCTCATCTTCCCAGAACTGAAGCTCTGTCCCCTTTAAACACTAACTCCCCATCCCCCTCTCCCTGTCCCTGGTAACCTCTATTTTGCTTTCTGTCTCTGTGAATTGGCCTATTCTAGGGCCCTTATGTAAGTAGAATCATATAATAGTTGTCCTTTTGTGTCTGACTTGTATCACTTTTTGGGTCACATTTTTAAAAGACTCTTTGCCTCTCTAGTCTTAGAATTTTCTAATCATACTACACTTTCCAGTAGTATTTCTGTCACGGAGTATTTGTGAACTGAAGAGCGTAAGGGACTGTCTCAACAGTTAAAGAAGGGCACGCACCAAGGCCCCAGCCCTGGGGACAGAAGCCGTGGCTGCCCTGACCTCCTCCCTGGTTACCACTCTCCGGGCTTCTGTGAGCGCGAGTTCCGTCTTTTTCTTTACAGTTTTACCACCCCAACAGGTGTTTTGCTTTTCTCTGGGTTTGAGCTTCCCATGAAAGGCAGCGCGCAGTGTCCTTCTGTGACTGCTTCTCCCCTGAGGCCGCGTCCCCGCGATGCACCGTGTGGTCACCGCGCGCCCATTTGCACGGCGTGGCCATGCCCTGGTATCCGCCTTCTCCTGTCCTTGGGCGCTCGGGTTGTTTCCAGTTTGGAGCTACTGTTTGTGGGTCCCCGGGTGGAGACCACGGGCGCCCGTACCCCCTGGGCACGGACCTGGGGGTGAAGTCTCCACGTCACTGGGTTTGGGTGCCTCCGCTTTCCTGGATGACGGTAGATCGTTTTCCAAAGTGGACTCTTATCCTCCCTCCGCTCCTCAGGGGTGTCAGAGGTGGGACTCCTGCCAGAGTCAAGGCCGTGCTCTCTGGCTGGCGGGGCCTGGTGTCCCGACTCTGAGGGACAGCCGTGGGGACGCATGTGGGAGCCAGGCCGGTCCCGGCCCGGGTCACCCCCGAGGCTGGGGAGAGCCTGCCAGCCAGCCTGCAGCTGTCACAGCGGGAGGCGGCCCTCGCCTCTCTGGCCACGGTGCTCGTGCCTGACCAGCAGGCCAGGAAGGCCATGCTCCCTCTGGCCGAGCGCAGGCAAAGTGAACAGAAGTGGGGGAGGCCATGGAGACCCAGAGCAGAGCGGGGGGGGGGGGTTGCTGGACGCCCCTCCGGCCTCTTCTGCTGGAGGGGTTACTGTCCTGTCCATCCTTTGATCAGCCCGTTCCTCTGTAATTAATTAATTAACTGAAGAGGAGTCACCAAACACCTTCTGTGTGCCAGGGGCGGGGAGGTCCTGCCTACTGAGCTCCTGTCCTTTGCCAGACCCTGGCTTCTCCCCTCCCCACTTCGTGAAATGCGGGCGGGAGGGGCGGTTTGCCCATTTCACCGGCAAGGACACAGAGGCTTGAGGATGAGTGACTCGGCTACGTCCCCCAGGCAGGGAGGGGTGCCCTGGCTGAACGCCGGCGCTCACGGTGATGGGTCAGACACGCCCAGGCTCATCTCTGAGACTCGGTAGAAACTGCTGTGTGGAGGTGATGTGTGTGAGTGTAAAGTTCTTCTCCCTCCTTTTCCTAAGTTTGTGCCATTGGGCTGTGTATCTTAAACCCTTAGATCGCTATTTATACATCTGGGACATCAAGGTAATTGTCCGATTTCGCGTTGTCAGTGTGAGCTTTGCATGAGACGGTATACACCACGGGCCTGGGGTGCTCCACCCAGCCCCAGGTTTCATCAAGTACTAGGTCTGTGCTGGGCACTGGGGACCCGGAAATGACTGCGACCCGTCCTCGGCCCCTGAGACCCTGACCCTCTGCTGTCTGAGGCTGGCAGGTCCCTGGCAGTGACATTGTGTACGTACCAAGTGCTGCTGTGAATGAGGCTGGAGGAGGGGCTCTTTGTTCTGCCCAGGACGGAGGTGGATGCTGGCGGGACCACAGAGGATGGAGAGGCAGGGAGTGGTGTGCAGACTGGCTTGTTAAGGCTGGGTGGTTGGGCAGGGTAGAGGAAGGGCGTTCCCAGCTTGGCACGGCACGTGCAAAGATACGGTGGCACAGAGAAAGGAGCCTGCTAGCTGGTGGAATAAGTGCTGAGACATGAGTCTGGGCTGTGCTGTGAGGGCCCCGATTGTCGCTCCAGGCAGGGGTGCTTTATCCTGCAGGGCAGTGGCCTTCCAGTGGGGTCCGTGGACCACAGGGCTCCCCGAGATGACTCTGAGCTGGTGAAGGCGAGGGCATTAATGAGCAAAACTAAGTACGGTGCTGCAGTGAGGGTTGGGGTGCAGGTTAGTTTAGATTCAAAAGTCAGGGAGATCCTGCCTGAGGAGGTGTGAGAGCCCCAAACAAGGACAGCCCTGTAGAGAGTGGGGGTCGGGCAGGGCTCAGGGAAAGGACAGAGGATTCCAGGAAGAAAGTACAGTGTGTGCAAAGGCCCTGGGGCAGGAAGAGCCTGAGGGGTTCAAGTGGAGAGAGTGAGTGAGAAAGGAGACGCGGTGGGGAGGTCGCAGGGCCATACCAGCTAGGTCTTGGTAAAGAAAGGGGGGACTCTGGGGGGCTGTAGGCCGTGGAGAGACCCAGTCTGATTCATACTTGTGAATGGTCATTCTGACGCCATCTGGAAGATGGACCAGGGGAGGACACAGGGGAGCAGGGTACCTCTCGGGCCCAAGAGGTGGCAGCAGAGTGAGGGGCGAGGTGGTGACGGGGGTGACTTTGGAGGAGGCCCTGCGGGTGACGGATGGGAGGAGGGAGGTGAGGAGGAAGGAACGGGCCCAGGAGGGTCCTGAGGTTGGCACAGGGAAGACCAGGGGAGAGGCGGTCCGGGGAAAATCGGCTGCTGAACAGATTCTGGCCGTGGGATTGCCGGGGATGCCCGGTCGTGGTCGCTTAGCCAGCTGTGTGTTTGCAGGAGACGGACATGAAGGAGGGCGCCCAGGTGAGGTCAGCCAGGCTGGGGCGTGGATGGGGAGGAGAAGAGGCCCTGGGGCTCACGCTCTGAGGGGTTAGAGAGAGACGGAGGCTGGGGCCTTGGAGGGGGTGGTCAGGGAGGGGCCTAGGGGTGGGCCTCTGGACGAGCAGCAGGGGTACACACCTCGTGGGCTTTGCCCGGCCCCCGCTCCCACGCCTTGGAGCAGCAGGGGTACACACACCTCGTGGGCTTTGCCCGGCCCCCGCTCCCACGCCTTGGAGCAGCAGGGGTACGCACCTCGTGGGCTTTGCCCGGCCCCCGCTCCCACGCCTTGGAGCAGCAGGGGTACACACCTCATGGGCTTTGCCCGGCCCCCGCTCCCACGCCTTGGACGGTACTGGGCAGCGCCGCGCTTGGCCCCTGTGCTGATTCCCCCTCCCGCTCCAAGTGGGTGGCCTCCCCAGCATAAGGGGTCACGCCCCTGAGTTCCTTTGTCTGGAAAGAGGGGAAGCCAGGATGGGAAAGGCCAGGAGAGAATGGAGGGCAGGACGCCAAGCGCAGGCTGAAACCCGCATCTGCTCGGGAGGGGCAGGAAGGGAGCCCCATTCAGTCCACAGGGAAGTGGAGCCTCCTCAGGCTGGTGCTTAGATTCTCAGAGAGGGCTTCCAGGATCGGCTGCATCAAGCTGCCCATGCACAGACAGGAAGCTGAGGCCGGAGAGGAGAAATTAAGGCTTGGCACTTCGAACTCCCCGCCTGATCTAGCGTGAGCCTAGCAGCGGTACTCACCATAATGCCTGTGGGGGTGAAAGTGCCTGGACTCGCGTCTGGCTCGTGGCGAGCACCGGTGCGCTCCAGCCGTTACCGTTCCCCTGACAGGGCACCCATCTCGTGTCATCTGGCCGGGACCCGGCGGTCTGTTGGAATCTCCTAATCTCTGTAAGACAATCTTGGAGAAGGCTTAGGGAGAAAAAGTTCAGTCCAGTAAAAGAAAGGACGTTCTGAGCTGAGCTGTGCAGAAAGGGACAAGCTGCCTGGGTGGAGCGAGATCCCCACCACCAGAGGTATTCAGACAAGGTGAGACCCCCACGTGCACGGAGTGTGTTGAGAGAGGATTAAGCGTGGAATGGTGGCGTCACTCTCAGGGGCCACAGAGACTCAAGTCGCAACTCTGACATTGTAGGAGAAGAAACAGACAAATGGAAAAGTAAGCTCATAAATAAACACGAGGGTTTCACGTAGTGATAAGTGCTGTGTGGAGACTGGAAAGTGAGTGATGTGGTCAGACTGGGGCTGTCTTTTGCCATACAGGTATTTTAGACTTCTATCCAGTCGGTTGTATTAATAAGGTTTTCCTTTTTGCTTGTGGATTTTATTTCTTTTTTCCCCCCAGCTTTACTGAGATGTAATTGACCTATAGTATTGTGTAAGTTTAAGGTGTACCATGTGATGCTTTGATATACACATGTGTAGTGAAATGATTATTACGATAAAGTTAGTTCACACACCTGTCACCGCACACAGTTACCGTTTTCTCTTGTTCTTGTTTGTGGGGAGAACATTTAAGACCTACTGTCATTGGAACTCTCAAGTTGTTAGCTATAAGCACTGTGCGGTGCATTAGATCCTGGAACTTACTCATCTTGTAACTGGAAGTGTGTGCCCTTTGACCAACATCTGTCCATTCCTCCAGCCTGCTCTCCCCCAGTTCTTGGCAAACATTCTACTCTGTTTCTATGAGTTTGGCTTTTTTAGATTTCACATATAAGTGATATTACAGAATTTGTCTTTCTCTGTCTTTGTTATTTCAGTTAGCATAATGACTTCAAGGTCCATCCACGTTGTTGCAAAAGGCAAGATTTCCTTCCTTTTTATGGCTGAATAATATTCCATTGTGTGTGTGTACACCACATTTTCCTTATCCGTTCATCCATTGATGGATACTTAGGTTGTTTCCATGTCTTGGCTATTGGCTATTGTGAATAATTTGATGAACGTGGGGACGCAGATATCTTTTTAAGGTAGTATTTTCATTTTCTTCAGATAAATACCCAGAAGTGGGATCGCTGGATCGTACGATAGTTCTAGTTTTAATTTTTTTGAGGAGCCTCCATAATGTTTTCTATGGTGGCTGCACCAATTTACGTTCCCATCAACAGTGCACAAGGGTTCCCTTTTTTCTACGTCCTCACCAAGGCTTACTATCTCTCGTCTTTTTGATAGTAGCCATTCTAACAGGTGTGAGGTGATATCTCTTTGTGATTTTGATTTACATTTCTCTGATGATTAGTGATGTTGAGCATCTTTTCATGTACCTATTGGCCATTTATGTCTTTGGAAAAATGTCTCTTTTGGTCCTTTGCCCATTTTTTAACAAATATATATGTGTATATATATATATATATATATATATATATATATATATATGTTGTTGTTGTTGTTATTGAGTTTTATGAGTTCCTTATATATTTTGTATGTTAACCCCCTTATCAGATCCATGGTTTGAAAATATTTTCTCCCATTCCATAAACTGTCGTTTAATTTTATTGTTTCTTTTGCCGTACAGAAGCTTTTAAGTTTGATGTAGTCCCACCTGTTGATTTTTGCTTTCATTGCTTGTGTTTTTGGTGTCATTATCAAAATTTGTTGTGACGACCAGCGTTAAGGATCTTTCCCCCTATGATTTCTTCTAGGAGTTGTGTGGTTTCAGTAATTCATTTTGAGTTGATATTTGCGTATGGTGTGAGACAAGAGTACAACATCATTCTTTGGTGGATTTTATTTCTGACGAAGTCTCCCTTTATCCTAAAATTATTTTCCTTGGTTTTCTTCTAATATTGACTTTATAGATTTGGAATTTATTTCTGTGTGTGTTGTGTGGTAGAGCCCAACATCAGATAATCAGTCCTTTCCCCATTGAGTGTGAATGCCACTTTTACTATATACTAAATTCCCATATGCACCTCATCCTGTTTCTGAATTTTATTCTGTTCCGCTGATCTCCTTATCTTTTTAATTATTAAAACTTTAAAGTATGCTCTCTTCTTTTCTTTCTGGAAATTTTCTCAGGTATTTTTAGACATTTCCTAGTTGGGGTGAATTTTAGAATCAACTTGACAAATTTCATGACGAATTATTTTGGGACTCTGGGATTCCACCTAAGTTGTAGGTTAAATAAAGGAAAATTGACATCTTTACGGTATTGAATCTTCCCATCTAGACACATGGTATATATTTCTAACAAAGTAAGCTGTTATATATCTATGAGACAATTGTTTTTTCTTCATGTAGATTTAGTGTGTTTACATAGATTGATTTCCAGGTTTATTTCTTTTTTCAGCGGGATTTTTTTTGTCTTACCTTTTCCGTTTGTTGCTGGTGTATAGGACAGCCACTAATTTGTGTATGTTGATTTTGTTTTTGGCCACCATATGATAATAATAATAATAAATTAGTATTCATCTAAGTACGGTGTTAATATTGATTCCTTTGGATTTTCTAGAAAGATGAACTTGTAACATCTGCAAATAATGACTGTCGTCTCTTCTTATCTAATACTCCTGCTGCTTCTTTTTTTCTTGCTTCATTGCATCTGCTAACATCTCTGGGACACTGTTAAACAGTAGTGTCAGTAGGTACTTTTGTCATATTTCTGACTTCAGCGTGGTGTGTGTCTAATGTTTCACCACTGGGTGTGATGTTGCTACTTGTTTCTGGTAGACACTGGTTATCAAGAATTTTTTTTTTTTTCCTCCTGGTGCCTCAGAACAGCCCTCAGGTTGATAACTGAAGCTTATTTCCCTGGTTTTCAGAAGGAAAATTGAAACTAAGAAGAGCTCAATGACTTGAAACGCTCACCAAGCCAGTGAAGAGGATGATTCTTAGTGAGCTCTTTCTGTTCCTAGAATCTTGCAGGCTGCTGACATTTCTTGGTGCATTTCTTCCTCAGCCCTGCCAGCTTATGTGAACTGCTCAAGGACATTTAGAGATCCTGGTAGGTTTCAGCAGCTGTGCAGCTGTAGGTCCTCATAACAGAGCAGGACACTGAGTCTCTAGGGAGGAGAAATGGCTATACATGGTAGTACTGAGGTGTGGACCCAGGTTCAAAGTTATTCTGTGATACCCTGGTGCTCCTCAGCATGTATGTAGGTATCCGAGACGGGCTTCATCTTTTTTTTTTTTTTGTGGTACGCGGGCCTCTCACTGTTGTGGCCTCTCCCGTTGCGGAGCACAGGCTCCGGACGCGCAGGCTCAGCGGCCACGGCTCACGGGCCCAGCCGCTCCGCGGCACGTGGGATCCTCCCGGACCGGGGCACGAACCTGTGTCCCCTGCGTCGGCAGGCGGACTCTCAACCACTGCGCCACCAGGGAAGCCCATGGGCTTCATCTTTGAATGTCGTTTATTTTCAGACCTCGGAGGCAAATGGCTGCATTAATTGCATTCCTTATTTCCTGGTTCCTTATCATCTTAGCAAGACTCTGTTTTTTTAAATTGATGTATTTATTCCCTTTTATCCCCTTTCCCCATTGCCAGTTCTCCCTCCACCTACCCTAGGCAACCGTTCTCTTCAATCTGTGTGGGTTTCTTTTTCTTGTTTTGCTTTTATGTGTTTATGCAAATGTGTATTGTAATTTTGCATGCAATCTTTTCAATTCATGTAATGGATCTCACTTGGTTTTTTCCTGTTTCCCCTCAGTGCTCTGTCCTTTGCTGCTCTGTGTTGCTGTGTGTACATGTGTCCAGCTTCATGATGTCGTGTGTACTTCTCGTCCGCCATTTCTGACATCTGTGGAGTCCTCCGTGGAGGACGTCCCCATGCTCTATTCATACTCCTCCAATAATGGACATCCAGGCTCCCTCCAGCCCACTTCCATGAATCACACTGAAGTGAGCCTCCTTGTCCTGGTTACACGGGGGTCCAGGTAACAGCTTCCCTGCAGTACACACCCAGGAGCAGAACCACTGGCTCCTGGATGATGCCTGTGTTTAATGGCGTAAGAGGTGCTGGGTCTCCCTCCAGACTGGCTGCTTCAGTCACCACTCCCACACCCCAGGGCACGGGTGTTTGCACCAGTGCCTGGCATTTATCACCCTTTCTCATTTTTCCAGTTTCATAGGTATTTTACGTTGGGGTTGGTTTTTTTTCATGTTAATTTTCAGGAGGTTACTGTATTTCTCAATAGCAATTCTTTGTCAGTTTTAGAACATTCCCAAAACATCTCTTAACCTGTCAGCAGTCTGTTATATTTCTCCACAGAGTTCTTTGTTATACAGAGAATTTTAATTTTGAGGTAGGAAAATTCATCCATTTTTTTAGCCTATGGTCTATGCCTTTGAGTTTTAAGACATTCTCCCAACCCCCGACTCCTGCCCTCCCCGGTCGCAGATATTTTCCCCAGGAGCTTTCCTCGATGCTGTTGCTATTTCTTATGTCTTGTGCTGTCTTGGTGTCTTATCTGGTCCCTTGGGAGCAGAGCCTGAGTTGGGGGTTCTTGTGCACGCGGTTCATTTGGAGAAACTGCCCCGGGAGGGGGGCAGGGAAGGAGCTGGTGATGCTCGTGGTCCCACGGGGAGCTCTGGAGCGGGAGTGGCCGCACAGGGCTGTCCCCTTTGAGATGGGCTGGGCCCTTGAAGCCCCGCTACTCAGTGAGTGGCCGTCCTCCTCCCAGCCCTCTCCCCCTGGGTGGACTTACCCTCCCGGGCAGCTGTGCAGAGAAGGCGGTGCTTGTGAGCTGCTGGTGGCAACAGGCGCAGGCAGCGGGTGAGTGAGTTCCCGGTCCAGTAACGCGTGGGGATCTGGCCCAGCACTAGCAGCATCGACTACACCCGCTGGGCCTAGACACCTGGGAGCCGTGCACCTCCTCCAGCTGGTGACTCTGCCCGTGTTACCACCCACAGTGTCCACGAAGGACCTGATCGAGACGTGCTGTGCCGCTGGGCAGCAGTGGGCCATTGACAACGACGAGTGCCTGGACATCCCCGAGAGCGGTGCTGAGAGCGACGTGTGCAGGTAGGGTGGGCGCCGGCTCCGTGTCCCTGTGTCCTCCTCCCCACCCCGGGCCCCGCACTGCCAGGTGAGCACCACTCCACCTGCGTCCAGGTGCCCGCAGGTGGCTGGATGTGGCTGCCTGGCTGGCCGGGCGGGCTCTCTCCGGGTGTGGGGAGCCCGAGACCGGCCCCAAGAGTGAACTAACCGTGCAGACTTGTCGCCGGCCTGGTGAGCAGGGTCGGAAGAGCACACGTCGGGACCGCTGTCGCCTGGGGACAGCCAGGTGCTCCTCTTACCAGGTGCCGCGTTGCTGCTGGGCAGTGCTCAGCCCGCTCGAATTTCCTCCCTCAGCCTTGAGCCGGGGCCGTCGGCCCTCTTTCTCTCCCCACTTCGCTACCCCGGGGGTCTCAGGAAGGCTGGCCTCTCCCCGTGCTCTGCTGTCTGCGCTGACTGCTTCTTCTGACAACAGTGTTCTCAGCAAAGGAAGCAGTTACACCCACGCCCTCCCTGTGCCGGGCCCGGGTGACATCCTGCTCAGCCATTCACCCCTTCTTTATTGCAGGAATGCCATCTTGTCCAGCCTACTCCTCTTTCCAGATAAGGAGGATAAGGTTCAGAGAGGTGATGTGATTCCCCCAAAGCCACACAGCTCGTTGGGAGCTTGGCCAGGATTAGACTCCAACGTGTTCTATTGTCCAGCCCACAGTCCCTCCGTTAGAAACATTTAAATTCTAGCCTTGTCCCTTTCCTTTGCCTTTGGTCATCCCACCAGTTTAGGCTGCCCAGGGGTTAGGGCATACAGCATTCAGGAGGCTTGAACTAGTGCATTCTTGTATCCCTCTTGTGATGGGAGACTCGCTACTTCATAGTCAGCCAGTTCCATCCCCGGATGGCCCTTGCTGGGACACGCCCTTCCTCAAGTGAGGCTGAACCCCTTCCTCAAGTGGGACTGAAGCCCACCTTTTCATCTCCCTGTTTTGTGTGCTGGCCCATCAGCTGTCTCTGCCCGGGGCAGCCCTACAGTTAGTTATTGGAGGCATGACCAGGGACCCTGGCGGTCCCAGGCCGACCGCCCAGCCCTTCCTGAGATTGGGTCTCCCTTTCCTTCTCAGCCCTGTCGGGGGGCTTGGAGTACTGACCCCCTCCCTCATCGGTCAGGGGACACAGAGCCCAGTGGGACCCAGGCCCGAGTCGTCTTAGTTAAGCTGAGAACGAAACCCTTGTCACTTGGTGAGGATGTGCCGGCCTTGCCAATGCCCTGGCGCCAGCAGGGCCCCCACCCGCGGTGGACCTTGGCGGGGGCTTCGCTTCCCTGAGCTGCAGCCTGCTGTGTGAAACGGGGCCTGCGGTCCCTCCTGGCGGGGTCCCTGGGAGGATGGGGCGCTTGGTGGGGCTGAGGCGTACCTCTGTTGCAGGACAGCCCAGAAGCACTGCTGCGTGTCCTACCTGAAGGAGAAGAGCTGCGTGGCCGGCGTCTTGGGGGCCAAGGAGGGCGAGGCATGCGGGGATGAGGACAACGACACCTGCGGCATCTCCCTGTATAAGGCAAGCCTGCCCCGGGGCGTCTGTGGCCTGAGCCTGCGGGTCCTGGGGGGGGCCCAGGGGGCGGGCCGCCCTGTGGGGCTCCTCTGAGGGGAGGATGCTCGCGCCTGGGGGCAGGGGCGCTCTGCCTCTGCACAGAAAACATCACCAGTTACCATATGGGGACCAGTTCATTCGGGAAATACTGTTTGAACACCAGTCTGTGCTGGCCCTGTTTTAGGCATTAAGAATGCAGAAATGAATAACACAAAACTCCCTTGCCTCACGGGGCTTTCTTTTTCTTTGGTCTTTGTGTAACTGGCATTTCAACTGAATGTAATGTCCCCAAGGTTCATCCATGTTGTTGCGTGTGGCAGAACTTCCTTCCTTTGTCAGGCTGAGTAATATTCTGTGTGTGGAGAGACCACATTTTGTTTATCCGTCATCTGTTGATGGGCATGTGGGTGGATTCTTCCTCTTGGCTACTGTGAATATTGCTGCTGCGAACGTGGGCGTAAGAAAGCCCCTCTCTAGAGGACAGACAGTACGTCCACTTACATCACATTGGCTAGAACTTAGTCTGGTGGCTGCATAGCTGCAAGGAAGGCTGGGAAATATAGTCCTTATTCTGGAGAGGTCGTGTGCCCACTGCAAATCTGGAAGGAGGGAAAACGGACTTTGGGGGCTAACAGCTGGCTGGCTGTGCCGTGGAGGATGAAGGCAAACTTGGAACAGTTTCAGGAAGTATCACAGAAGGATGTTGTGTTTGGGGGGGAGAAAAGGACGGAGTTGAAGAAACCACAAGCCTGGATGACGGTTGAGGGACCTCTGGAGGAGGGCAACATTTGGCAGAGGATTTTGACATCGAATTTTGTCTCACTGGGGTTAATTTTTCCTAAAAACTACTGATATTAGCGAAAGGACCTCGGTGACCGGCGAGTTTAGAATTCCATTTGTGTTTATACGTTTGACCGTGGACCAGTCCTTTTTCCTCACCCTCAGCTTCTCCATCTATAAAATGGGGATAATAGTTCATGTCTTTCGGGGTGGTTGTGAGGATCACAGGTAATGCAGACTGTTTACCAAGTGTGTGGATATGTTCACCACTGGGAGACGCAGTCTGGAGTATCAATGAGCTACTGCTGTGGAACAGACCGTCCCAAACCTAGTGGCTGATGACTGGCTCAGGTCATGAGTCAGGGTAGTTGTGCTGACCTGGGCCATGCCCAGCTGACCTTGGCTGCCACCAGCTAATGGTTCTGCTGGCACTAGATCTAGGATGGCCGTAGCTGGGCTGACACTTCCCTGTTCCATGTGGTCTCAACCTCCAGCAGGCTAGCCTGGGCTTGTTTAGGTAGTGGCTGAGCAGGGTTCCAACATGGGGAATAGATGTGTGCAAGGCCTTTTGAGGCCTGGGCTCAGAAGAGGCACACTGTCACTTCTGTCTCCTCCTGTTGGCCGAAGCAAGTCGTGAGGCACAATCAAGAGGCTGGGAAATGCACCCTCTCTTTTGACAGGAGGAACTCTACTATCAGACTGCAAAGACAGAGGACATGGTGAAGAGTGAACAACTGGGGCTGTTATTGTAATCAGTCTACCACAGTAGTTTAAACGACTCAAAGACTTTATTTTTGGAGGCATGCAGTCTGGGACGGGGTGAATCTGTGTAATATCTTCAGGCACCCAGGCTTCTATATTTCTGCTCGATCATCTTTAGCTTGTAGTTTCCATCTTTAAGGTCACCTCATGACCCAAAGTAGCTGCTAGAGCTCCAGCCATCACATCTGTTCCAAAAAGGAGGAAGGGGGAGAGCAAAAAAATGTACTTTCAAGCTGAGTCAGCCCCATTTAAAAGCTCTCCTGAAAGCTTCACCCAGTGTCTCTTATCTGTAACTTTAAGGGAAGTGCTGCCTTTTAGGTAGCCTGAATAGATTTGCAGTCTGCTGGTAAATATGGGAGCAGTTAATTGGTGTGGCTGTGGGTTAGCTTGTAGTTCTTTTCGTAAGAGGCCATTTATGAATTATTGCAAAAAACTTGCCCAAGCTGAGCCAGACACGGGAAATGGGGACAGATGACACCTTTGCCCCTGGAGAGCACATCCCAGGCACAATGTGGAGACAGGGGTGAATTCGCTCTCATTTATCAGCCCCTCCCCAGAGCCTGGGGGTCCAGAGTGAGTCCCACGAGCTCACAGGCCATGCGGAAGGCCCTGAGCGGCCGGGCTGGGCAGTGACGGCACGTCTCTCTCCAGCAATGCTGTGACTGCTGCGGCCTGGGGCTCCACGTGCGGGCCGAGGGCCAGTCGTGTGAGTCCAATCCCAACCTTGGCTACCCCTGCAACCACGTCATGCTCTCCTGCTGTGAGGGCGAAGACCCCCTCATCGTGCCTGAGGTCCGCCGGCCTCCGGAGCCTGAGGCTGTACCACGGAGAGGTGGGTGCTGCTCCCCAGGCCAGGCGTATGGGCCAGCTGGGCGACGGGGGAGGGCTGCTGGGGCTTCTAGGCAAGGCTGGGCGTCCTCTGGCCTTCTGCGGGGACCCTGGTCACCTTCGTCTGCGGTTCAAGGCACAAGTTCCGCTCTGGACAGAGTTCTTCTGTGGCCTCGATGATGGACTCCTGTTATTTCTGAGATGGTGACCTCATTCAGTTTTCTACCTATCATCCGCTCTGCCCAACTAGTACCACCCATCTCGCTCCACTCTCCACCCACCCACGCTCCTGTTTCTTTGTTCACCTACACATCCATACTTCTTCCTCCCCATCCACCCATCCATTTCACCCATCCCCCTCCCATCCTCTGGTCCATCTCTGCACCGCTCATTCCCCCATCCTCTCATCCGTCTAGTCACACATCTGTCCACCCCTCCATCCACCCCCCCAGCCCTCCACCCATCCATCCATCCATCCACCCACCCCTCCACCCATCCATCATCC
>NC_041231.1:7290220-7332720 GCF_002837175.3 Physeter macrocephalus
ACCCCTCCATCCATCCATCCATCATCCACCCACCCACCCCTCCACCCATCCATCATCCATCCTTCATCCATCCATCCACCCACCCATCCGTCCTTCATCGTGCTGCCTCAGCTGAACACACCGAAGGTTCTGGTGAGGACCTGATCTGGTTTCCTGAGGGCCTGTGGCCCCAGCCACTCGCTGGGGCCGGCCCGGGTCCCGTCACGAGCGTGGACCCTGCCCCGGTTTCAGAGGCGGAGCTGGCGAGCCGGGAGGCCCTGTCGCTGGGCGCGGAGACGGAGCTGCCCAACAGCCTGCCGGGTGACGACCAGGATGAGTGCCTGCTCCTCCCGGGGGAGCTGTGCCAGCACCTGTGCGTCAACACCGTGGGCTCCTACCACTGTGCCTGCTTTCCCGGCTTCTCGCTGCAGGACGATGGCCGTACCTGCCGCCCAGGTGAGGGCCCGGACGGTCGGGGCAGGAGCTGGGGCGGGGCTGATCTTGCCCGCAGAGCGTGGTGTTCCTCGCGTGGGGACCGTGGCGGACTTCGCCTCCCGCCGCCCCACTCTGTGACCCCGCCGGCGCCGAGGGTCTCCGGCGATGGGTTTGTGAGGCCAGGCAGACGGGCTCCCCCCTGGGGCTCCATCCGCAGGGCAGCCCCGGCGGCCCACCCTGGATTCAGGTGTAGGGCCGGGACCTGGGCCACGGAGGCCCCCGCCTACCCAGCCGCGTCCCCAGTACGGGGCCCGCGGCGGTCGGGCTCGGCACCTGGTCTGGGAGGACGCTCTCCCTGCCGGCTTCCAGGGGTAGATTCGCTGGAGTCCACAGGCTCGTCCTCCTCCACCCTCCCTGCCCCGATTAGCCGTGAGACGGATCTGGCCTGAGGTGTGTCCCTCGCTGGACTTCAGTTTCCTCTCCCGTGGGGTGGATGGGGGTGGGTAAAATGAGCCGCCCCCCGACCTCCAGAGCCCGGCATGGCGCCTGTTAGGGCCTGAGGCCGCCTGAAGGCGCTAGACCCCGCTCCTGCCCGCGCTGTCCGCGACAGATGGCGACCGCCCCGAGCCGGAGGCCGCCGAGGAGTCCGCGCTGAGCCCCGAGTCCTCCCAGGTGGCCCCCAACACCATCGCGCTGCCCGTGCCGCAGCCCAGCACCTGCAAAGGTAAGCTGGCCGTGTGCGGGGTGGCCCCAGCAGGGCGTGCTGCTGCTTGGGGTCGGGGGCCCGGTTGGCCTCGCCGTCGGAGGCTGGGTGAGGAGCTGTGAGAGGTGAGAGTGGGGGCACAGCCTGGGGCAGGCGTGCGTGACCCCAGGATGGCCCCTCAGCGGCTTTCAGTCTCGCTTTCTGTAAAAGTGAGAGAGTACGCTCCTTGCCCGCCCCCGCATCGCGGAGCCCGCGGTCAGATACGTGCGGGGCGCTCTCTGCGCCCTTCCTCTCCTCCCCTCCGTCCTCCTCCTGCCTCCTCCTCACCCGCCTCCCTGTTACTTGAGGGAGGCCTGTGTTGGGGGAGGTCCCAGACACCAGCCGGCGTGCGAGCAGGTTGAAGGGGTGACCCCGTGAAAGAGGCGGGAGTGGGGTGCGCTGTAGGCCGGAGCCGCGTGTTCTCTGACTTCCGTGTGGCTTCCTCTCAGACAACGGGCCCTGCAAGCAGGTGTGCGGCGTGGTCGGGGACACTGCCATGTGCTCCTGCTTCCCCGGCTATGCCATCATGGCGGACGGCGTGTCCTGTGAAGGTGAGTCCCCCCTGCCGTGGGCCCCACACACCTGAGTGGGCCCGGGGCGGGGGAGGTGTTCCAGGGCCAAACCTCGCTGTGCTGGTGAGCGGGGGGGGGGGGGCAGGTGTGGCCGCCGTGACGACCATCTCCAAACTGAGCAGCTGAAACAGCCGCGTCCGCCCATATCACGCGCCAGGTGTGCGTGCAGCCCAGGTGGGCACACGGGCTGGCCGCGGCCCCGCCACTCCCTGGAGCAGGCCTCCGCAAACTTCAATGTGCAACAGGGTCACCTGGCGGCCTGAGAAGTCCACGTGGCCCCAGGGGTCTGACCTAGTAGGTCTTGAAGCGGGGGAGGTCCGAGACTCCCTGGGTCACACTCTGACTAGCTCTGTCCTCTAGGGTTCACCGCATCTGAGTGGCCTGACTTGGTTTGTGACCGCCCTTGCCCCCGCTCCAGCCACGGGTGGAGCTGACAGAGGGCAGTGCCTGCCCTATTGTCCTGCGGCAGGACGTCGCTCCGGCTGGCCTCCGTGGGGAACGGGGCTGGGGAGAGGCAGCCCCAGCTGGAGGGCGCATTCTCAGTTCTGAAATCAAGGAAGGATGGTGCGTGTTGGTGACTCCGCCGTCACAGAAGGACCGAAGAGGGTTTAAAAGCACGGGCCTCCCTTACTTATGAACCCGCTCAGTCTGGGTTTTGTCCCGGTGGGGTCTCTGCGGACTGGGACCTCCCCCTGTGAATCGGGGGGCATCGGATCTGACACCTGCTGGGGCGGTTCTCACAGTGAATGACACCTTGAGCACCTCCTCGTGTGTGGAGGCAGGGCAGGCAGAGAGCGTGCAGATGGTCTAGGAAATGCTTTAGTTCAGGTTCAAGTTCAGGAGACATGAACCTGGTTTGGGTCCATGGGTAACAGGGTTAAGTCTGCCTGGGAAGAGACCCACATCCCTGTCAGAAGCCGAAATCCGCCTCTAGCCGATTGCCCAGCACTGTTCTGGTGTGGATGAAAACCGTCCTCATGCCCAGAGAGGACAGGACACTTGCCCAGGGCACACAGCGTGGTGGTGACTGACAGGCCTTTCTCTCAGACGGTGGGGGCAGATCTGGCTTCGCTCCTCATCTCCCAGGGCCCTGAAGACATGAGGACTGTGTCTCTTCTGGGTTGGGACTCCTTCAGGCCATGGGCCCGTGTCCCTATCCCTCCAGGCCTCCCTTTCTCTCTGCAGCACCCCCAGTGGTAGAGGCTATGGGGTCCAGGCCAGAGGATGCAGAGGGCGTTTTGTGGGTGTAGCCTGCCCTGCGGGGGAGTCCTGCAGATGATATTTAAACAGATGATATTTTATCATCTGTTTAAAATAATCAAACAAGTTACCAACAGTGACGGCTCCAGAATTATTTTTAAATGTCCGAATTTCAGGTTTTTCTTGAAACTTTGTAACATCTGTCCACAAGGAGCCCACAGCCTTGGTCTCCCTTTCGGCAGAGCACAGGCTCCGCAGTGCCCTAGAGCCCCCTTGGCCCCTTCTCCTGTTTATGTCTCCAGCCTGGCCCCCTAAGCACTTAGGTTTGCAACTCCTGCCATTGTGTGGCTCCCGTGGCTGCCTGTGGAGGTGGAGGGTCTCCAGAGCATGGGTGGGAGAGATGGCCTCTGGTCCCGCCCGCTGTGTGACCCCAGACAGGCTGTCTGCCCTCTCTGAGCTTCACTTTGCCACCTGTCTCCGCTAGGGCTCCTGCTCTGACATCTTTCAACTGGACAAACCCAGACTTGGGCCCAAAGCCCAGAGGGACCACTGATGGGCTGGGAGGTCCTGGGCAGGTCCCTGCCCGTCTGGGTCTCAGTTTCCCCATCTGTCACTGGAGGCTCCATGTCACTGGGGGCCACGCTTCTCTAACGGCCCTTCTGTTTCTCCTCCCGCGGCCGTCACTAGACCAAGACGAGTGTCTGCTGAGCACTCACGGTTGTAGCTGGCGACAGCTCTGTGTGAACACCCTGGGATCCTTCTACTGTGTCAGCCACACAGTGCTCTGTGCCGAGGGCTTTATCCTCAACGCACACGGGAAGTGCGTGGGTAAGCCAGAGCCCCGCTCGCCGCCGCCGTCCCGGCTCCCTGCTCTGCTCCACGCCAAGCCCGCCCCACTGCAGCCACATGCTAAAGGGCCTGCCCTTTGCATATGAGCTCTCAGCACGGCCCCCCATCCCATGCTCCACGTCATGCCCCTCGTGTCCTGGTTCCTGTCCTGCTTCTTCACCGACGCCACCGGGAAGCCGCTTTCCCCGGGGACGTGCCTGAGTCAGAACTCTGTCTGAGGTGTGACCTGGCCGGTCATTCAAATGAGGTCATTGAGACATGTGGGCAGCAGGATAGGGAGGCCTGGGTTCGAAGCAGGACCCCCTAGCATCTCTGTGGGCTTGCACTTCCTCCCGAGCCTCTGTTTTATCATCTGTAAAAGGGGGCACTGAGGGCACTGCTCCCCGTTTGGACATTATGTGACATCTGTATGGTGTAGCCAGAGCCCGGGGCACAGTGTGCATGTGACCTCAGCTGCTGAGATTGTCCTTAGATGCGGCCAGAGCCCCTTCAGAGGCAAATACCCCAGCGAGGCGTCCGTTTGCTGTGTGACCCTGAGCAGTAGTGCTCGCCTCTCTGAGCCTGTTTCCTCACCCCTGACCTCGGGGCTCGGAGGCCCGGCCAGGGCTGGTACCCGGGTCCCGGCCTGTGCCTGGATGGGCTGGTGCTCAGTAATGCGCCTGCCCTCCTGCCTCTCGGTGCCCTTGTGGGCCAGGGCTGGGGCTCCAGGCCTGCTCTGTGGGCAGCAGGGACTTGCTGTTCTCCCGTGGCTGGGGGTCTGTTGTTTTCATGGAGGAAACATCACGGACCTGAACAGAGGTAGACCCAGGGTAGCGGGGGCTCGGGGCAGACTGGGAAATGCTGTGGCAGGGACGCAAGGAGAGGCCAAGGGAGAGGCCCTTCCAGCTGGCAGCGTCTGGACACACTCCCTGGAGAAGGTGGCGTGTGCACGTGTCTCCAAGAGCGATGGGGATTTGGGAGTGGGGAGGGGCGTGAGGGAGGAAGGAAGGGCCGCAGCAGACGTGTGGAGGTGGGAACTGCACTGCGCATGCCCAGACCCCCGTGTGTCGTCCTTGTGCCTGGAGACCAGGCCCAACCTGGACATGTCCTCTTCCTCACCCTCCGCCGCCGGGCAGCAGAGTGGCCGCTGCAGACGTGCGTGCCCCTGGCCTCCAGCCGCCGGCCCGACACGCGCCCTCTGGGGCCTGCTTGTCAGTGGCGGGGCAGCTCTTCCCGTCTGGGTCGTGTCTGTGTGTGTCTGGGAAAAGGCGGTCCACCCCGTGAGCGCCCTCCCAGGACGCGGGTGTGCAGGGTTCCCTGGCGGCCTGGAGGGAAGACTGTCCTAAAAGGGGTCGCCGGGCAGCTGGAAAACAGGTTCTGGGATGAAAGGGCAGAGATGCATTCCATTCAGCAAAGTTCATGGTCATTCTTTCAGCCTTTCCCTCCTTATCATCCGGCACAGACCCCAGTCTCCTCTTCGTCCTTGTGTTCCACTTATGTGTTCATCTCAACTGTGAGCACTCGTTCTTTCCATTACTTGCTCATCCACAGACGTGTCTTCTGTGGTGCGTTTGTGAGCTCCAGGCGTGTTCTGTTAACCCTGGCTGGTGAGATGGGAGACGGGTGCCCGGGTTAAGGGTGTGGCCTCTGCAGCCAGACTGCCTGGGTTCAAATCCTGGCTCTGCTGCTTTCTAGTTGTAGGACCTGAGACCAGTCATTTGATCTCTCTGAACCTCAGTTTCCTCACCTGTGAAAAGAGAGGGCTAATGTCTACCTCAGAGGGTCACTGTGGTGGTTACATGAGTCCATGTGAAGGACTTGCTAGTGTTTGATGCCGTAATTGTGATTCGACAAATGTGTTACACTGAGGCAGCCCGCAGAGGTAGTGAGCTCCCCATCACCGGAGGTATGTAAGCCGAAGTGGGACATTATTGGGCGGTGCCAAGTCCACAGGACTTCTAACAGACAGGTGACCTCTGTGGGGAATCCCCTGTGCTTTGTTGTTGGCCTTTTGAGCCCTGTCCTTTGAGGAACATCTTGGGCCCTGGGAACAGTGTTCCAGGTGGGCTTGGCTTTGAGACGATGGGAGCCCCGTCTCTGGAGGCCACTCTGCAACAGTGGGGAAAGGGCTGGGCGCTCTGGGTTCTGTTCTTGCTGTTGTCCCGTGCAGGCTGGGAGACTTCAGTCACATCCCCTCTGTGAGACCTAGTTCCTTGTCTGTGAAGCAGTATCTCTGGGGGATCGAGGGCAGTTCCTGTAAGCCGCCCGATCCCTAAGTGAGCCACACAATCAGTGGTGTCTGCTGTCATCTCTCACCATGATTCCTCCCAGGCTAGGCGGGGGCTCCTGGCCCATGACGTTTCTGGGCTCCTGAGAATGTGTCTCTCTCTGTCAATCCAGCTTATAAATCAGAAGTCTCTATCTGGCCCAGCCAACCCTTCCTTGGAAACCACGGGCCAGAACTCTCCCTTTTCCTCCTCCTCATCCCCACCCAACCAGCCTTGGCCGGGCCTATACACCAGTTGGTTCACCTGTGAGTTTGGGACAGTCTCTTGCCCCACAGCCCTGTACCCCTCCTCTGCACCTGGTCCTTGTCATCCTGGTAGGCTCAGCTCAGACATTACTGTCCCTGAGAGCAGCTCTGACAGCGCAGGACCCAGAGCGGGCAGTGCTCTGGCCCGAGCCCAGGACTGTGCAGCTTTCCTCCCCAGCGTCTCCACCCGACCTGTCCTCTCTCCCTGCCTGCCGACTGGCCGTTCCCTGGGGGCAGAGGCTGTGACACACCGCTAGGCCACCTGGGCTTAGCACAGAATAGGTGCTCGTTAAGGTGTGTCCAGTGAATGAACGAATCCGCACGACTGCTGTACCTCCCCTGCCAGGTGGAGCGTGGCGGAGACATGGGGTGTCCTCTGCCCACCTGCAGGGACGTCTGACTTGGCCACCTCTCTGGGTCTCCTCCGCCCTCCCTGATGCTACTTCTTTCCCTCCTTTGCTGGCTTCTCCCCTCCCCACCTGCGCATCCCAGGCGTCAGTACTCGGCCCCCAGGTGACCTCAGCAGTGACCACTCCCAAGTTAATGTCTCCCCTCAGACCCCTTCCATGAATCCGAGGCAGGTCTCTGGCTGCCTCTTGATCCTCAAGCTCAGTGTGACGTCAAGGGCTCCCACCCTTCCCCTGTGAGCCTGCTCCTTCCAGCTGGCCCCAGCCCAGGTGCTGGGGCCACCAACTGTAGAGCTGCTCGTCCAGAAAGCTTTGCCAAGACCAGTGGGCTCCTCTTTTTCTCTCTCCTTCGTCGCATCCATCATAGATCCTGTCGGTCTCACCTTCACAGCACCTCCAGAGCCCGACTGCTTCTCCTCGCCTCCGTGGGTGGCAGCCTCAGCCCCATCATCTCCTATTCTAACATACCCTCACCCCTGGAGTATTTGCACTCAGCCCGGGGACCCTGTTACCAATAAGTCAGCCCACTCGCCTCCTCTGCTGGAGCCCTCGATGGCTCCCACCTCCCCCGCATCTCCTAACACTCTCCTCTCCCTCAGTCACACCCCTCTGGGCCAGAGCCTGAACCTGCCTGGCAGCCTGTCCCCTCTGCCTAAGATACGTGCTCGGCTCATTCTGGCACCTCCTCAGATGCTTTGCTTAGGCGTCCTCTGCCCTGAGGATCCTTCGTGCCTCCACCCCCTGCACCTCCCACTCCTGGTCTCCCTCGCTCTCTCTTCCACAAGACTCAGGACCACCCTCCCTCTTAGGTTGGTCTGTCTGCTGAGTGTCCCCCGCCACGGCCCTAACACTCTCCTAACACTCTCCTCTCCCTCAGTCACACCCCTCTGGGCCAGAGCCTGAACCTGCCTGGCAGCCTGTCCCCTCTGCCTAAGATACGTGCTCGGCTCATTCTGGCACCTCCTCAGATGCTTTGCTCAGGCGTCCTCTGCCCTGAGGATCCTTCGTGCCTCCACCCCCTGCACCTCCCACTCCTGGTCTCCCTCGCTCTCTCTTCCACAAGACTCAGGACCACCCTCCCTCTTAGGTTGGTCTGTCTGCTGAGTGTCCCCCGCCACGGCAGACTTTCTGTCTGTCTTGTTCACCATGTACCCCTGGGGCCATGGCATGTGCTCCATAAATCTCTGTTGAATGGGGGGTTGCACAGGCTGCTGCCTGGGAGTTGAGCACCTTGAGGGCAGGGCTGGCTGGCCGGCGGCACCGTACCTGCAGCGCCCCGCAGTCTCTGCCGGCCTCACCCTCCCCGCAGACATCAACGAGTGCGTGACGGACCTGCACACGTGCAGCCGGGGCGAGCACTGCATGAACACTGTGGGCTCCTTCCGCTGCTACAAGGCTCTCACCTGTGAGTCCGGCTACGTGCTCAGGGATGGCGAGTGCACAGGTGAGGCGACCTGGCTGGAGGCCCCGCCCACCTCCCCACCCCACCCCGCCTTCTGATCCGCCCCCAGCCCGCCCCCAGCCCACCTCCTGGCCCGCCCAGAGCCTTCTCCCTTCTGGCGATCTCCCAGCCCTGGGGTTTCCTGCCTGTGGGAAGACCCCACAGATGATGGTTTAGGGGCAGAAGCGGGGGCCGGGGGGGCCCCGAGGTAAGTGTGTCTGGGTCAGTTATTCCCCTCCCTATGCCTCAGTTCCCACAGAAGGGGCACTTCTGTCCTTTTTACCAGAAAATTCTAGCCACCTCAGAAGAGAGGTTCCATTGAACCGTTTCAGCAGATGCTTCCCCAGCATCGTTTGTGGGCCTGGCAGGGTTCTGGGTGGCAAGGGTACCAGTGGGGGTGTGTTCTCGTCTCTGGCCTCCGGATGGGGGGGCCGGCGGGCCCACAGGCACGCGGGGCTGGGTGTTGCTTTAGGTGGGGTCCGAAGAGGCCGGCCCCCTGTGGCGGTGATGTCCGGGCGGAGAGCTGCAGGATGAGAGGCCCCTGGGAAGGGTGTTCCAGGCAGAGGGAACAGCAGGTGCCATGCGCTCAGGCAGGGAGGAGTCTTGGCACAGAGAGCAGCAAGGGCGTCTCGGGTGGAGCCCGCTGCCGGTGGAGGGAGGCTGCGGGGTTGGCGGGCCCAGGTAGGCAAGCAGTTGGGAGTTTGTTTCACCCGTGACGGGAAGCGTTCTATTGTAACTGAAAACGTCCAGAAGAAAGTCACCCAGGAGGTGAGACCCAGAGCAGTGCTCCACGGTTGCAAAAGCCCGGAGAATGGCGGTGGGAAGCGGCTGTGAGGTCGGCGGGAGCCAGGCAGGTGCTGAACGCACTCCATGCCGGGCCCTGAGCTGGGTGCGGAGCAGGGCTGTGGTGAGCTGGGAGGAGGTGAGCCCAGGCCCCTCGGCGCTCGCCCGTGCACACCCACGCGTGCCCACAGGGCTCCCACAGATCCAGGGCGAGCCCCCTTTAGAGGACCCTGACACCTGGGGAGGGGGGCCGTCTCCCTGGACGCCCCAATACCCCTGCCCCTCTCATCCCAGGGCCGCCTCCTTAGACCAGAGTGGCTGGGCAGGGGCTGTGTTCTTAGCGTCCCGGGGGTCCTTGGAGGGGGTTCTAGAACCCAGCACAGGGCTGCCTAGAGGCTGGGCTCCTGTGGGAAAGTGGTGGAAACCTTGGAAACTGGAGGGGGTGGATGGATGAACGACAGACAGCCAGACACACGTGGTTGGTCAGGCCGTCAGGAGGCCGAGGGGGTCTCGGCTGTGCCACTAGCCCTCTGTGCCCCCTTTCTGCTCCGTGCCTCGGTGTCCTCGTCTGTGGAAAGAGCCCGACGCGCCTGCTGTGCAGGAGGCACGGGGGAAGCGTGGGGCCGGCACTTGGTGAACCGGGCGCTGCACGGCGGGGAGGGGCCCCTGTGACCTGCCGGCGCCGCACCGCGGGTGGGGACGGCGGTGCCGTCCAGGTCTGGCGGTTCCATCGTTGGAAGCTCCAAGCCTGGCTGCCCAGAAGCAGTGCCCCAGCTATGGAACGCTGCCTGTGCCTCAGTTTCCCCTGTGAAGGAGGGGGCTCGTCATAGCCTGCTTCTGGGTACACGTAAGCACTGAGTAAATAAGTACGTCTCAGAGCCCTTGGGACAACGCCTGGTAGCACGGCAGAGCTCAGCGAGGGGGTGACGTTGCTGTTACTGCTGGCGTGGGCCGCGGCAGCTCCCTGTGACGCAGAAGACCTTGGTAGCCGTCAAGGTCACTGTGGGGTCGTGCGGGCAGGGGCCTGCCGGCCCGCCGGCCCCTGACCCCCGGCCCGCTCTGTGTGGCAGACGTGGACGAGTGTGAGCTAGGCACTCACGGCTGCCAGGCGGGCTCCGTGTGCCGCAACACCAAGGGCTCCTTCTACTGCCAGGAGCGGCAGCGCTGCATGGAGGGCTTCCTGCAGGACCCCGAGGGCAACTGCGTGGGTGAGTGGGGCTTGGGGGGGCTGTGTCTGCCTGGCCCTGGGGGTCTTTAGGAGGGCTCGTTGCGGGGATGGGCTCTGAGGGCTTTACAGCTCAGGGAGGCCTGGCTTGCTGCACTTTCCCTCTCGCGGCCCCCGTGTCCCCCTGTGAACGGATGTGTCAGTGCCTGGGCTCTGCGAGGCACTTGCAAAATGGGAGCTCTTATTATCCTGAACTGTCTGATCGCGGCTGAGTTACTTCTCTTGTGGCCTCAGTTTACCCATCTGTGGGATTGGACGGGATGAAGGTGTATCACGTTTTTTTAACCCACCCAACAGCGCTTGGGTTCTGGGAGGGAAAGCCCTCGGGTCCTGGGACTCAGGGACTGGACAGTCTGACCTGCCAGCCTGACCTGGGCTGGTCTGGGGCCCAGGACTGGCTGCCACCCAGTGCAGCCCTGGACTCAAGAGGCTGGGGCTCCGGGAGGAGCTACAGCAGGCACCCTGTCACACGCACCCCCTCCGCAGACATCAACGAGTGCACGTCACTCTCCGAGCCATGTCGGCCGGGCTTCAGCTGCATCAACACGGTGGGCTCCTACACGTGCCAGAGGAACCCAGTGATCTGCGGGCGTGGCTACCACGCCAGCCAGGACGGGACCAAGTGTGTGGGTAAGGCCCGCGTTCCCCCTAGCCTCTGGCTTCCCGGGTGCCCTGGGCTGGGGCAGCTGGTGCAGGGGGAGAGACCGGGCCTCAGGGTGCCCTGCTCGCCTCCCCCTGCAGACGTGAACGAGTGTGAGGCGGGCGTGCACCGCTGCGGCGAGGGGCAGGTATGCCACAACCTCCCCGGCTCCTACCGCTGTGACTGCAAGCCTGGCTTCCAGCGGGACGCCTTCGGCCGCGCCTGCGTCGGTAGGTGGGACTGGTGGCCGGGACCCCGTCCGGCTCCCCTGAGATGTGCCCGCCTGGCCCAGGCCCTCCGCCCGGCCAGCCTCGCTCTGACCACGTGCCCGGCCCTCTCTGGGCTGGACTGCCTTCCTGCCGTCCTGTGCGGCTGAGGCTCTGCTCTCGGTCCCCGTCGCGCGCTTTTCCTGCCCTTTGCCGTGCCGCCTGTCTCTCCGCGTCGGCCTCTGGTCTCCGTCCAGCACCTCCTCTGCCTTCTTCCCCCGCTCCCCCTTCGCCCTCGTTCCTTCGGGCTCCTGGGTCCCTCTCCCCGCGGGGCTGGAGGGGCTGGCGTGCAGGGCACCTCCGCCCTCCCTGAGGCCCTGTGCCCGTCGCCCGGCCCGCAGACGTGAACGAGTGCTGGGCCTCGCCCGGCCGCCTGTGCCAGCACACGTGCGAGAACACGCTCGGCTCCTACCGCTGCTCCTGCGCCTCCGGCTTCCTGCTGGCGGCCGACGGCAAGCGCTGCGAAGGTACGCCGGCCCGGCCCCTGACTGACGCGTGGCCCCCCGTGCAGGGCCCCAGGCCTCAGCTGCAGGCTGTTTCCTGCCAGGGCCCCCACTGCCACCTCAGACCCCAGGGCCGGGTGTCTGTGTTGTCTGCACCCCTGGCGGGGGCTCCCTGCAGGCAGGGCGGCAGCCCAGCCTCTGCCCCTTGGTAGGTGCCGATCCTGGTCATGCCCGCGGTGCCCTGGGGTTCAGGCAGCGGGCAGAGTGACTGCCCGGCGGCCACACGGCACCTGGCGGTGCCATCCAGAGTGACCCCATCTTGGTTTTCCAGATCCCGGAAATCTAGATATTTATGCAGAGTCTGCTGGTTTTTACATGTCGCCGGTGGATCTAAGCTTAAACACACTGTGTGTCAAACCCAGCACGTGCGCTGGACCTGCGGCCCAGCCCTCACCCCTGTGGGATGCTCCTGGGGCTGACGGAGGGGACGCGTGGGGGACCGACACACTGTTCCCACCTGTGTTCATGGTGTGCTTGGGCCGGCTCTGGTGGGGTTGGTGTGGAGGGGCGCGGGGGTCCCAGGCTGCTCAGTGAAGTGGGGAGGGGTCCCGTGAGTAAAGGGGATGGGCGGTCTCTGGCCCCGTTGAGCCGGCACCGTCTTTCCCAGCACCTCCCCTGGAGGTGCTTTCCTCTCATTTCCCTCCTGGAGAGGTGGGTCTGCTGAGACCCCTGGGAAGGCCATGCGCCTCTCTCTGATTGCCTGGCCTGGCCGAAGAGCCGGCCTCCCGTGGGACGGGACCAGCCCAGGGACAGGGGAGCGGCCCCAGGCCTGGCTGTGTCAGACGGCACTTGGATGGGCTCCCAAAACACACCCTGTCCCTCCCTTTCACTCACGGGGGTTACAGCCACCTGTGAGCCCTCCCCCCACCCCGGCCAGGCTGGGTGCAGACAGCCGTGGGGCTGGAGCATCATTCCCGCCCTAGTTGTAGGTCATTCGTTCCCCTCTTGGCCCTTCTGGCTTCCCCCGCACCATCCCTACTTCGGGCCACTTCTCTCCAGCTCCATCTCTGGCTGGACGGTAGAGACTCAGAGATGGAACCTGCGTGGCCCCCGGCCCCCGGGAGCTCAGAGCCTGGTAGAGGAGAGAAGCCACTCATTCATTCATTCACGCCTTCCATCGTTTTGTGTGAAAGCTGTGTACGTTGTGAGGTCCCGAGGATCATGCGCCAGACAGTGGCCTCAAGGCCGTGTGTGAGCTGACCCCCTCCCCCGCACTCTGCTCTGACCACACCGGCCTCCTCGCTCTTCTGTGCGGGCACAGGGCACACCCTCCCCTCAGGGCCTGTGCTCTCACCGTGCCTTCTGCCTGGAACGCTTCCCCAGATGCCCGCACGACTCTAACACTGCAGCCCTCCCGGACACAGCCCTGCCCCTTCTCTGCTCTTTACCCATAGCACGCGCCACCTTCTGACGTACTAGGTATTCCACCCATTTAATCCCCCTGCTCCTTCCCCAGCACACACGAGAACGTCAGCTCCACGACGGGGAGGTGGTTGTCCGTCTTGCTCGTGGCCGTGTCCCCACGCTCAGCACAGGCCTGGCGCTTGTCACAGCCCGGCGGGTCTTGTTTGGATGAATGAGAGACAAGCCCCTGCCCACAAGGAGCTCAGAGTCCAGCAGATGCCCCATCTCACCCGTCCTCCACTCGCACAGCTCACCCGCTGCCTCGCAGGCCGGCTCTCACCCCTCCCCGACCCCCACGCAGGGCCGGCCCCAGGGGTCAAGGGCAGGTCCTTGTTAGCACCTAGGTGACGTCCCCCAGAGCCATCTCTCCCCAGTGCCGTGGACCCTCAGTAGGGCAGCCTCTAGCTCCCCGTGCGTGCGGGGAGCTGAGCCCCACCTGTGGCCGCCTCCTCTAGGCAGTAGGCCGGGACTGCACCAGCGAGCTATAATACATTGCTGCCCCTGCCTCACTGCACGTCTCAGGCCGGCTCCCTGCCTTTTTCTGGGCCTCTGGTTCCCCACTGGCCCGAAGGGGAGGCTGGAGCTGATGGTCTCTCAAGAGAAGGCTCCAGGTGAGCCGGACCTTGGCCCTCTGGGCCGGGGGACACCTCAGCGACCTCCGGCCGCTCTGTCTGCAGACGTGAACGAGTGCGAGGCCCGGCGCTGCAGCCAGGAGTGCGCCAACGTCTACGGCTCCTACCAGTGTTACTGCCGCCAGGGCTACCAGCTGGCCGAGGACGGGCACACCTGCACAGGTACCTCTCCTCTGCCCGGCCCTCCTGAGAGGCGCCACTTCCCGTGTGCCAGGCTCCTAGGGTACCCGCCGGGCCGGGGACACAGGGCACATGGAGGCCTCAGCGCCGTACCACACTGAGTCCCAGCCGTGCATTTCCTGGCTGTGCCACCTTGGACAGGTGCTTCCCACATCGGGCCTCAGTGGGGGTGAAGGATTAAGTTAATTACAGTTGACCCTTGAACGACACGGGGCTTAGGGCCTCCCCTCCCCGGTAGTCAGAAATCCACATATGACTTTGCAGCCTGCCCTGTGTACCCGCGGTTCCGCGTCTGTGGTTGAACCAAGGACGGCTTGCGTAGTACTGTAGTATTTATTGAAAAAGTCCTCGTGTCAGTGGACCTGTGCAGTTCACACCTGTGTCGTTCAGGGCTCAGCTGTACCTCGTCCTCGCCCTGTCTGCTACCTGATTGGCCCTCAGCTGGCGGTAGCAAGTATGGAGCGGCCCCGGGAAGCAAGTCCCGGAGTGCGGCTCCTGTGTGCTCTGTGGCCTCGGGCAGCTCTCTTCCTCTCTCAGCCCTGTCGTCCTCATCTGTAAAATGGGCCCCCAGGCTCCACGGCTGTGGCAGGAGGACCCAGGGTTCACGAGGGGCTGAAACTCTCTCTGGCAGACATTGACGAGTGCGCTCAGGGTGCCGGCATCCTCTGCACCTTCCGCTGCATCAACGTGCCAGGGAGCTACCAGTGCGCGTGCCCAGAGCGCGGCTACACCATGACGGCCAACGGGAGGTCCTGCAAAGGTGAGTGAGGGGTCCGCCCCACCGGGGCCTGACGCAGCCTCCAAGCAGGCCCAGAAAGCCTCATGAAGCTGGCTGTACTCCCAGAGCTCTGACACCAAGTGCGTAGGCAGAAAATGGCCGATGCCACTGGTGGCCACGTTCACCGAAGTCTACGCCTGGGATGAGGCAGGTGGCAGTCTTTCTGCGGCTTGACCCGGCTTAGAGTCTTCCAGGCTTGGACTCTGCTCTGGGCCCTGCCCTGCGAGCGGGACGGGGGTCCTGTGGGATGGTTCTGAAGACAGGAGACCTACCCAGCCTATACAAGAGAAGCCTCAGGGGTCCCAGAAGCTGGCCAAGGCTTCATGGCTGCAGAGCTGTCTGCTTTTTAATTTAAAAAATAATCAGCCTGGACTCCGTAAAAGTGAGGATCTTACCTGCCGTAAACAGATGTGTGAGAATGATGACTTACGTGCCTAGAGCCTGATTTCAGTTTTGAGCCTGAGGCCCTGTTCTGCTTGATGGTGGGAACACAGCGTGGGCTTCTTGGACAGCTCAGATGCCGCAGCGATCTTGGCTCTTGAAGGCGCTTCAGGCCGGAAACCTGTTCGCGTCCAGGACATCTCCCCCGACCCCTCCTCCCTGGCCATCCTGGCGCGGGGGCTGGGGCACGGCCTGTGCTGGCGGCACAGAGGCTCCCAGGCCCTTGGCTACCGTACAGAGTGGAAGAGACAGGAGTATGTGACGCTCGGGTGGCACGTGAGCTGTGCGCCCACAGGACGAGCTGCTCTGAGACCCAGGCCCCTGGGGCGCGCTGGGGTGGCTCGGACGAGGGTCTCCAGCTCTGGGCATCCCCCCCATCGCCCTCCTCTGCTCCCCCCAGACCTGGACGAGTGTGCACTGGGCACCCACAACTGCTCTGAGGCCGAGACCTGCCATAACATCCAGGGCGGCTTCCGCTGCCTGCGTTTCGAGTGTCCTCCAAACTACGTCCGAGTCTCTGAAACGTGAGTGCCCCCACCCCGGCCTCGGGCCCGGGGACCCTGCACCGATCCACGCTGCCCAGGGCGGAGGCCAGGTGACCCGTGGCGCATGCCTTCACCACCTCCTGCTCTTCACAGGCCCCACTGCCAGGTCTGTGGTCTGATGACCGTAAATGGTACAAAAGAGCACCTTGCAGAAAGCTCGGAGCGTAGACCGTGAAAGGAAGAAGACTCACAAAAAAAAATCTTCTCTTTCTCTCTCTCAAACACACACACACACACACACACGTTATCTTTTGCTGTGTAACGAGTTTTTTCCAACGCTTCGCATCTTAACATGACAAGTAGTTATCATGTCACACGGTTCTGGAGGGTCAGGAGCCAAGGAGCCGCTTCGCTGGGTGGTCCTGGCTAAGGGTCGCAGAGGGCTGGGTCCTCTGAAGGCTCGACCGGGGCCGCTGCCCACTCATGGCTCTGGGCGGGAGGCCTCAGCGCCTCACCATGGGGCCTCTCCATGGGGCCGGAGCTCCCCCAGCACGGGTCATCAAGAAGGCAAGTGATGGTCCTTTGTAACCTAACCTAATCCTAAAGGTGACGTATCATCACCTCTGCCACTGGCCACACAGTCGAGCACCGCACGGGGTGCCCTGGGAGGCAACATTCAAAGCGTGACTGACAGGAGGGGAGACACCGGGGCCATCTCGCAGGCTGGTGACCACACTCCCTAGTGATGCCTCTTGGTGTTTCGCCGTATTTCCCGTCCTTTCCTTACTAAACATACATTTCCGTAGAGTACTTGCTGGAGTGTCCATCTTCTTTGCGCGGTGCTGTCACGTGGACGTGCTCGGCTGTTTGAAGCTTGCTTTCTCTGCTTGGCCGCCGTCTTTTGCGTCTGTGCGTGCGGCCCGCCTGGGGCGGCACTTCTTAGCATGTATGCGCTCGTGATTTACTTGCCGGCTTCCCTGCTCACCCTGTGACATGCTTGCTGATACACACGGTGCCGGGGAGTGTCTATGTGCAGGTGTGTTGGGACGCTTGGGTGAGTGTGTCTGGGTGACCCTGGGCAGGTGACCTCCCTTCCCTGGGTCTCAGCTGCTCCGCCTGCAACGTGGGCGATGGTAGCGCCATCCGCAGGGTGGGTGTCAGCACGGAATGAGTGAAAACACGTCATGGGTTTACACAGTGTGTGGCGTGGCCTGGTGCTGCATCGGTGCCATGTGTCGGCGACGTCGTGCCCCAACCCTGCGTGGCTGTGCACTGTGGCCCCCCAGTTGGGGAACTCTGCTCAGAACATCCTCTAGACCTGCCGAGCCCTGGTACCCATTTTGGAAGCACTGGGCTTTGAGACAGGGATTTAGTGATGGAGGTGACGGCGTCTCATTGCACCCAGAAGAGACCAGATTGTTGCTGAGCTTAGAAATCGAGGCCTTGGGCCCCGTGGGGTTTGGTGCAGGGTCTGTCATCATGGTCCTGCAGCGTGGCCGAGCTGCCGGCGTCCTGTGGAGCAGCTGTGACTCGGAGCTTCTCTGGTACTCGGAGAGGGGAGAGGGCAGGCCATCCCAAGTCAGAAGAGGAAATGGCTCCGAAGGAGGGTCAATTATGGAAGAAAAGGGAGTCTGAGAAAAGGTTACAGCAGTAAAAACACCATGGCCAGGGAATCCGTGCACATAGGCAGTGTGCGAGGGAGAAATGCAGGCAGGGAGGTAACCATGAAGGAAGGTAGGAAGGAGCGCCGGGCCGCGAGAGAGCCGCTGCCAAGCTACCTGGCGCTGTGCTGAGAGCCGCATCTTTATGACCTCACCCCTTCCCACCAATGAAACCGCAAGGCCATTAACCCGTCCTGCGGACACGGAAGCTGAGGTCCAGGGAGGTCAGGTGACCCGGCAGGGGCTGCAAGGCTGCCGAGGGCGGGGCGGGGCTGGGGGCCGGCGGCCGGGCCTGCGCGCGGTCGGTCGGGGCTGGGTGAGTGTGGGTGGGAGCGAGCCCGCCGCTGACGCCCCGCGTGCGCCCCGCAGGAAGTGCGAGCGCGCGCTGTGCCACGACTTCATGGAGTGCCAGAACGCGCCGGCGCGCATCACGTACTACCGGCTCAACTTCCAGACCGGGCTGCTGGTGCCGGCGCACATCTTCCGCATCAGCCCGGTGCCCGCCTTCGCCGGCGACACCATCGCGCTGAGCATCACCAAGGGCAACGAGGAGGGCTACTTCGGCACGCGCCGCCTCAACGCCTACACGGGCGTCGTCTTCCTGCAGCGGTCCGTGCGCGAGCCGCGGGACTTCGCCCTGGACGTGGAGATGAAGCTGTGGCGGCAGGGCTCCGTCACCACCTTCCTGGCCAAGATGCACATCTTCTTCACCTCCTTTGCCCTGTGAGGCGCGGTCGCGGACGAGCGCGTGGAGCCCCCGGTCCCCCGCGGGTCCGGCGCCCCGCCGCACGCCTCCTTCCGTGCTCCCTGCCGGCCGCGTGGGGGGCGGGCGCTGTGGCCAGTTTACTCTGACCCTGTAAATTAACTTAATCTTGCTGACTTGTTCCTCGCGTTTCGGCCTCTCCTGTGCCCCTGGAGGGAGCTTTGCGCAGGCCAGTGCTGGTGCCCCGTGGATGGGGTCGGAGGATCCGAGGCTGGACATGACCAAGACTGGAATCAGCCACCACGTTGGAGATTTTGGACTCAACTGGGTGACCTGTCCCCAGTGACGATATTCTGTTTCACGTTCCGCTGTGATTAGCTCTTCACTTTTTTTTAAAATCGTTTTTAAGTGTTTTTGTTTAATTATAAAAGTAGTACATGTATATTGCAAATATACATATATATTCAAATAGTACAAAAGGGTTATTAAGTAAAAAAGTGAAAACAGAAAAGCCGCTTCCTTCTGTGCAGTGTTCGCGTGTGCCCGCGGTGCCTGAGTGTCTCGGGGCCCTGCCTTGGGCCCCGCCTTGGGTTGCCGAAAGGACGGAAGTAGGAGCGTGCCCGCCTCTGAGCCTCCTCCTCCTGCGTTTCCCTCTTCCCCGCCTCCTTCTCCGAATGTGGGCCTCACCTGGCTTGTCCCTTTGGGCACTGTCCAGAAACTGCACATCTACGTTTACTGTTACTTTTCTCACCTCCTGACCGACCGACTGCTCTTCGCACCTGATGACGAACGTGTGTGAGACTGTTTAGCACAGAAATGAGCTAATGGTTAGCTAAATCCAGTTCTCCCTCGGGCCAGCCGTTTTCCGTTGGTGTCCCGTCCTGCGGAGGCTGTAACTCCGCGTCCCGGTGTATTTGGCCATTGTCGGTATTATAGCTTCACCAGTGGTGCCAGGGCTGTGGGGACACATCACGGTAGGTAGGAGTAACCTGCCAAATGAGACTGGAGTGCCAGCCAGTCATTAGCAATTCATCCAGCGAATCGTCTCTCACGTGACTGCATGTCTTCCAGGACAAGGCCGCTCAGGTCCGCAGCGTCCATTTCACTTTGTCAGGTTCCAAAGGCAGGAGTGAGCTCGGCTTCACCCTTTCAGCCGTCTGGTATAATGGAGCTGAGAGATGGTATCGCCTGTTTCTCCAAGCCTCATGAGATATTAATGTCCCGGACAAACGTAGTCGTTGCGTAACCCATTCATCCTTTCCCTTCAGCTGCGATTCCCTTTCTCTCCGTTTGTGCCCCGGTTCTTCCACGTTGGGAATGGACGTTAGGTTTGGCCGTCGTGCTTGGTCTAGGTGAAAGGCAGCAATGCTCGTCCAGCGAGCACGTCCCCCCCGTCCCCCGGCCCACTCCATTCCTATAGGTGGAGTTGACCAGGGGGCCATCTCAACCAGCAGGCGACACACAGCCGCAGCCCTGAGTTTGCCAGATGGGGTGAAGGCATCGTCCACCCCATCAGGCCCTTAGGAATTCTGACACCAAGGTTTAAAAGTCTAGTTACGGTTTCTTGCTTAGGAATCAGCCCTGCCTCCTGCGTGCACAGTTGCAGCCTTGCTCCTGGGACAGCTGCATCAGGTACAGAAAAAGAAAGTTGAGATGGTGTCATGCCAGCATCCTCCCCCTGTGTGAAGAATTGTGCGGTCACAACAGAATCCTACCCCCACCCCCCGTCCTAGATCACCTAGAAAAGCAGAGGAATCTTTCTAGTGGGGGCCTGCCTTGGCTCCCTGGTGTTGAGGGTGAACATATACTCAGGAAGGCTTGAAAGCCAGCCCTTCGCGCCTTTATCTTCCCCGCCCCATGTTAGACGACTGGTTTCTCAGATGCCATTCTCTCTGCCTAAACATTATTCCAAGGAGGAGGTCTGTCTGCCCGCTGTTGACACTTTGGCGTGTAACGTGTGATCCTCGGTTTGGAGAAATGTGATTTGGTGGTCCAAACTGGCACACTGTCTCTCGTGCCCACACTCTTACAGTATCTTGAGCGTTTGCATCTACCCCTGGGCCGGATGTGCAAAGCCCCTTCCAGGGTAGATGTCTCTTCCTGTCAGGACCCGTTTGTAGGCTCCTGGGGCCTCCATAATCAGTCCGTCCGGCCAGCTATGGGCAGGCCTCCCCCCCGGGGATTCTACCCTATAGCTGTCTGTGGTGTCCATATCTCTAGTTGGTACAACAATTCTGTTGACATACTGTGTCTCAGAGGGTGTGAGAGGAGTCTGTCTACATTCAACCCGTCCCCGTGTTGCTTTGGCCCCCAAACGTCCACTTATTCCATGGACCCAGATGGCCACCTCACAGGAGCACCCCAGGGCACCTCCTTGCCGATTCCAGTCACTTTCTGATCCTGGAATGGGGTTCTCCTGAAGGGCGTCAGCATGTCCCACTTTAGGCACCTCTCCAGTCCCCATAGTGATTTCTATAGGGTGTGCCCATGTGGACGTCCCTGTAATAGGCCAGGTTTTCATTGCCCTCTGCCTGACTGTAGGGCCAGGCCGTCGGCCACCACCTGTCAGTCAATGAAAAGCCAAACGTAGGGGCAAACAGGGTGCAGTTCAGCCCACCAAGCTCGTTTGTTTCTACCTTCTTCCAGCCGAGGGGCAGCCTTCCAAACAGGATGTTGTCCATACACCTTGGTCAGTCAGCAGCTTTCATAGGGCACCGTGCAAGTGACTGTAGGATCTGGCAGCTCCTCGGTTAAGAACCTCACGCGATTCCCGAGTCGGCGCTAGGGGAGGAATCTACCCGCTTGTGATTCTGCTGAGCACCTCGTTGCATTCCCCTTGGAGCATCTTCCTGCACAGACCATTTCCATTTTATTATGGAACTCTTCCGGATACCGCCCTCCCTTTTGGTGTTTCTCTGACATCACCCAAGGCATTATGGGTATTTCAGGTTTCAAGATTACTTTATGGTCTTCAGGCATGAGGGCAGTCTCCATCAAAGTAGCCAGCCAGTAATTGTCTCTCAGATGGAAAGCTTCTGGTCCCAAATCCACGTTTGGCAGGTTGCACAGTTTGAGGAAATAATCCTCTCACAGCTGCCCTTATGTATCAGTCAGTGTTCTCTAGAGAAACAGAACCGATAGCGTATATATATGCATATGTGTGTGTGTTTTTGTGTGTGTGTGTGTGTGTGTGTGTGTGTGTGTGTGTGTGTAGATAGATAGATAGGTAGATAGATAAAATAAGGAATTGGCTTGCACAATTATGGAAGCCGAGAAGTCCCACGATCTGACCCAGGAAAGCTGGTGGAGTGGTTCAGTGTAAGTCTGAAGGCCTGAGAACCAGGAGTACCAAGGGCAGAAGATCGTGTCCCAGCTCAAACAGTCAGGCAGGAAGGGCTGAATTCTTCCTTCCTCTGTCGCTGTGTTCTATTCAGACCCTCAGCAGATCGGGTGACGCCCGTCCACACTGAAGAGGGCAGGCTACTTTACTGAATCCACCAATTCAAACGCTAATTTCTTCCAGAAACACCCTCACAGATACACTCAGAAATAACGTTTAACCAAATATCTGGGCACCCCATGATCCAGGCAAGTTGGTACATAAAGTTAACCATCACGTCTTACTTCAGACCACCTACAATTTCCAAGGACCGCGCTCACTTCAGATCAGCTGGCTGCTGATCCCATGACCACCCTCGGGTTCAGTAATTCACTAGAATGACTCATAGAACTCAGAAAAGTGCTATACTTACCTTTACAGTTTTATTATAGCAACAGGATACACATCAAAATCAGCCGAGGGGGCTTCCCTGGTGGCGCAGTGGTTGAGAGTCCGCCTGCCGATGCAGGGGACGCGGGTTCGTGCCCCGGTCCGGGAGGATCCCGCGTGCCGCGGGGCGGCTGGGCCCGTGAGCCGTGGCCGCCGGGGCTGCGCGCGGCGGGAGAGGCCACGACGGTGAGAGGCCCGCGTACCGCAAAAAAAAAAAAAAAAAAATCAGCCGGGGGAAGAGACACATAGGGCAGGGTCCAGGAGGCGCCCTAACACAGTTTCTGGTTATGCCCTCCCCATGGAGTCCCAGGTGGCATAACCTCCTCCCAGCTTTCAAGTATGAGCATTGCCCACCAGGAAAGCTCCTCTGAGCCTTTGGTGTCCAGAGTTTTTATTGGAGCTGGTTGGTAGTTGGGGCACACCTATTCCCTGACACAAGGGGGCAGCACAATGGCTAATGATTTTACGAGTGGTGACCCGGGAACCTGTCCTGGTGGAGGGGATGCTGCAACAGATGCAGCGATGCAAACATCTGAAAAATATAACAGCAGAACTGGCTGGTGGCCGCTCAGCTGTGTTGCCCTGCAGAGGGGCAGTGAGAAAGTTGGAGCTGTTAACAGGCAGGTATTGGCTAAGGGTGAGAGGCAGGGGCCCTCGGTGGCAGCTCCCAAAGAGGCACCTGGCTCCTGCCGTGGAAGGGCAGGCCGCGCTGTGTCGCAGGCTGAAGACCTGCGTGTGAGAGTCACAGAGATCCAGGGACGTTTGGCCGCTCAGCCAACGTCTGCCATGGGACGTTAAGGGCTGGTGTGGAAAGCTGGGGTCCTCAAAATGGAGGAGACCCTCTGGAGGTGCAGAGGAGGCCAGCCCTTTCAGTAAGAGCCAGCGCTGTTGTGCGTGAAGAGACTGCTGTTAGCCACCACCAGGCCGCAGGTGCCCCCGCAGGAGCTGCCCTCACCTCCTCTGCTGGCTGCCAGGCTGATAACAGATTCAGTCTGTTTGGGAATTTTCATATGTGATGGGCCTGAGCCGGTGGCACCCGTGTTTCCCGACACTGTGATTGGTTCCAGGATGGGCCCCGGAGGTACCCGAGGTCTTTGCGGGGATACTGAGATGGAGGTGGTTCTCTTGACCCCTGCCCTTGAACCTGAGGGGCTGTGGGGCCTGGAGCGGCCACCTCCACGTGGCAGCAGGTGAGAGCCGAGACTGAAGGCTGGGTGGAGCCCCCGAGGTGGCAGCGCGACCGCAGAGCCTGAGCTCTGAAACCTACCAGGCCTGAGGCCTCCCGACCTTTGAATTTTCTGCCTTTACCTTCTCCTTTGTGTAAGCTGGCGTGATTCTTTTCTGTCAAATGCAACGGGCAAAGTCCAACAGAATGCAGTAACAAGTGAGGAAGGGTGTGCCGGGCAAAGGGAATGGCATGTGCAAAGCCTCTGAGCTGGGGAAGAAGGCTGGTGTGCTGGAGACTTGAGGAGGGAGAGGCGTGGTTGGAGGGTGGGGGAAAGGTGGGCAGAGTCACAGCAGACCTCAGATGCGACCCTAATTAATTCTCAGGGCAGTGGGGGGTCTGTTGAAGCACTGGGGGGCCACCTTTGCAGTTTACAGACATCCGTCTGGCTGCAGTCTGGAGGGTAGATGGTAGGCATGAGGGCAAGCCCTGTAGGGGGCTTTTTTTTTTTTTTGGTAGTATTTTTCGTTCTGTAACGGTCTTGTTATAGGTGTCATTCAGTCTCTTAATTGCTTTGCACCGCTTTAAACTTGTATCGTTGTCACTGTGGGTCTGGTCTGTTGCTGCAGAACCCTCCTTGGGGTGCCCCCCTACAGTAAACACCGTGATGCCTCCCAGGCTGCCCTCCAGAAAGGCAGCACCGAGCAGCCTCCTGTGCCCTGGCCCATGGGTGGTCTCACTTGCTGACACGTGCCAAGCGGAGGAGCGGGCAGGGCCGTAGGCCTGTGTGCGGGCAGGGGGGTAGTGGTGGTTCTGAGCATTGTACGTGGGTGCCCAGGCTTGCTTCATCCAAGTCACTGAGCTCCCCCAACATCAGGGCCCCTCCCGGCGAGCTGAGGGCCCGCGGGCTCCATTGCACGGCTGGCACAGTGTTTAGAAAAGTTTTGAGCCAACTTGTAAACGTGGAGAATTTTCACCCAAACTTGTAGGTTTTCAGCTTTTCTGGAAACCCCAGGCCTCTTCCTTCTTGTGGTTTCCCAAGGTAAAGCTATTCTTTTAAAATGTGTCGATTCGGTAGCCCCCGTGGCCCCTTAGAACCTCATGGCCCCTGCGAAACAGACCATGGCAAAGCCACGACAGCCTGGCTGGAGATGGCGAGCATCCCGTCACGGGAGGTGTGCAAGTTGGGCCCAGAAGGTCCGCTGGACATGGGCTGGGGCCCTGGAGTTTCTGTCTTGTCCACGTTCCATGATTTTGTGAGGCAGGCGTTGTCCCCTCCTGCTCTTCTGCAAGCCCCTGGGGTGGAGTAGGTTCTTTCCAACAGGCTGGACGCTGCAGGCACATGAGCCGGGCAACGGTGCCCCCTCGTGGCTGCAGCCCAGCCCAGGACCTCTGCCTATGACCAATGGAGAGGGATGGATTTGGACAGGTGGGATGGGGGAAGGTGTTTCTGGTGGCAGGGAGGGCCGTGGTACCTCACGGCGGCACACGAGAGACCCTGACCATGGCCCAGTGTGGCTGGAGGGAAGGCTGTGGTGGGGGCAGGGGCTGGAGGTCTGCGGGAGGCCAGATGGGGAGGGCACCAGATGCGGAGCAAGGAGTGGTCCTCCAGGGGACATGGGCCTGAGTGGCGCCCTGGCTTTGGCAGCGTGATCACCCCTCCCTTGAACAGCAGGTGTGTCCGTGGCCCCAGTGCTGAGGTCTCCCGGGCTCTGCTCCTCTGCCCTCTCTGTGGGACCAAGAATTCCCACCCGTAAGAATCTTCCTGGCAAGTGGATTTACTGACCTGGCCTGGCCTGCCCTGCCGTGGATGGGACCACCATTGACGGCCAGGTGCTTTAATGGTGGAACTGGGGGCAAATGGTGCCACCCAGGGAACTGACATGCCTGGGCTCCACCAACATCTACCGGGAGACACCACAGGGGTTCAACCGCTGTGCTTGGGGTTCTGCATCGCTAAGATTGCTTTTCACCCTGCTGTGACCTGTGAGGGAGGGCTTCTGTTCCCATTCTACAGAACTGGAAACTGAGGCGCAGAGAGAGCATGGGACTTGCCCAAGGTCATACAGAGACTCAAACCCAGATGTGCCTGACTGCAAAAGCTCATGGCTCAAGGGAATGGGAGGACAAGGGACAAAACCCTTGCAAAAGACACAGATGATAAAGGGCAGTTATCTAAAAAACACAAAGAGCTCAAAATTCAACAACAAGAAAATGAATAGCCTAATTTTAAAATGGGCGAAAGATCTGAACACACACTTCACTGGAGAAGATCTACAGGTGGCAAACGAGCAAAGGTGCTCCACATCATATGTCATTAGGGAATTACAGGTTAAAACAAGGAAATACCACCGCACACCTATTAGAATGGCCAAAATCTTGAATGCCGATAACGCCAAATTCTGGTGAGGATGTGGATCAGCAGGCCCTCTCATTCACTGCTGGTGAGAACACAAAATTGTACAGCTACTCTGGAAGACACTTGGCAGTTTCTTACAAAATTCAAAATAGTCTTTAGGGGCTTCCCTGGTGGCGCAGTGGTTGGGAGTCCGCCTGCCGATGCAGGGGACACGGGTTCGTGCCCCGGTCCAAGAGGATCCCACGTGCCGTGGAGCGGCTGGGCCCGTGAGCCACGGCCGCCGAGCCCGCGCGTCCGGAGCCTGTGCTCCGCAACGGGAGAGGCCACAACAGTGAGAGGCCCGCGTGCTGCAAAAAAAAAAAAAACAAAAAAAAACCACAACTCTTTAACATACAATTCAGCAGTTGCCATCGCTGGTATTTACCCAAATGAGCTGAAAACTTATGTGCACCCAAAAACGAGAACATGGATGTTTATAGCAGCTTTATTCATATTCGCCCAAACTAGGAAGCAACCAAGATGTCCTTCAGTAGGTGAATGGATAAATAAACTGTGGTACCTCCAGACAATGGGTTATTATTCAGCACTAAGAAGAAATGAGCTATCAAGTCATGAAAAGACAGGAGGAACCATAAATGCCTATTACTAAGTGAAAGAAGCGAATCTGAAAACTGTATGATTCCAACTTTTATGACATTCTAGGAAAGCCAGAACTATGGAGACAGTAAAAAGATGAGTAGTCGTGGGCTTCCCCGGTGGCGCAGTGGTTGAGAGTCCGCCTGCCGATGCAGGGGACGCGGGTTCGTGCCCCGGTCCGGGAATATCCCACATGCCGCGGAGCGGCTGGGCCCGTGAGCCATGGCCGCTGCGCCTGCGCGTCCGGAACCTGTGCTCCGCAACGGGAGAGGCCACGACAGTGAGAGGCCCGCGTACCGCAAAACAAAAAAAAAAAATAAAGAAAAATGAGTAGTCCCCCGGAGTTTGGGGGGAGGGAGGGATGAATAGGTGGAGACCAGAGGCTGTTTAAGGGAGTGAAACTATTCTTTATGATATTATAATGGTGGACAGATGTCATTATACGTTTTCTAAACCCATAGGATGTGAACCACCAAGAGTGAACCCTCATATAAATGATGGACATTTGTTACTAGCAGTGCAGCTGGGCTCATCAGTTGTAACAGATGCAGCGCTGTGATGGGGGATGCTGATGGTTAGGCAGACTGTACATGTGTGCAAGGAGGGGGTATGTGGGAACTCTGCACTTCCCACACAATATTGCTGTGAACCTAAAACTGCTCAGAAAAATAAAAAATCACTGAGTTGCCCTAACCAGCCTCTGGAAACTCACAGTCTGGTGGGGTTTGGACAGAAACAGGTACAACCATTTGGAAGTCACTGCAATGACGAGGAAGCCACGGGGGCTGTGGACACTCAGAGGAGCTATACACTGGCATCAGGGAAGGCTCCCTGGAGGAAGTGTTGTCTCCAGTGGGCTTTCACGGCCCAGGTAGAGTAGCAGGGCAAGCATTACAGGCAGAGGAACCAGCACGAAGAAAGGCACGGAGGTGTGAGGCTCTGGGGAAACAGCGGAAGTTCGAGGTGCAGAGTGGGGTTTCGAGGGCAGGAGGTCGGCTAGGCGGGAGGCGAGGTCTGGGTTTGCGGGGGCTCCTCCGGACACGGGGTGGAGGTGTGTGCGTGTGTGTGTCCGCGGCGACACCTGGCGGTAGCGCGCGGAACTGCGGGCGGCCGCGCAGGCGCAGACCGCGGAGAAGCTGTGCTCGCCTGGGCGGGCAGGGCTGGGCAGAGTGCCGGCCCGGACCCGGAGCAGAAATCAGGGGGTCCGTGAATATAGATGCGCAAAATATGACATCTTTTGTTTGTCACTAACCTCTAATGGAAATGAAGCGTTTCCTTTCATTAGGAGCACAGACAACAAACCGCAGTAGCATTAGCTGTGTTCCCATCACATCTCAGGAATCTCAAAACAGCGCTTAGGCGCGTCAGTACTTTGAAATCACCACCTGCCGCTGGATCGTGTTAGGAAGCAGGCCCACATGGTGCCGTAGTATAGACTTCTTTTTAGTATTTTGATAACTATAATTTCAATCTTATTGGCAGTTAAAAACCTACAGTGTCCTCCAGACTGCCAAAGGTGCCTCTGGCACACACACGTACACACAAATATGCACACACAAACACACATGCACACGCAGACACGCACATGCACACACACAGTGTTTGCGACCCCCTCCCAGGAGGAATGACGACACCAGCGAGTGCCCCGTGTGAGGTGCTGACCATATAATTTATCGTCTGCATCTGCACGCTTGGGTGCAAAAGGAGCAGCAGGTGTGCACAGACTCTCCCTCGCGTCGGGGGCCTATGGGGCATCAGTGGTTGTGTGTGTGGGTGAGTGAACCTGAGTGTGGAGGAGCCAGTGGAGTGCATCAGATGTGGGGGGTGCCGTGTGTGTGAGTGTGTGTGTGTGTGTGTGTGTGTGTGTGTGTGTGTGTGTGTAGGGGGTCCGTCTCTGGTGTTTGGGTTCTGGCAGCCGCCTGACCTACAGCCCCGTGTTCAGCCTGGTCATTCTGGCCCTCAGAGGCGATTTTGCTCAGGTGTTTCCAGGGGTGGCACGTGGTATTGGGGGGGGATCTGCCCTGCCTCGTCTGAGGGAGACAGGTGGGCTCCGTGTCGCCTTCTTGCGTCACCAAACTCATCCTCCCTCCCGTGATCACCCCCATTTTACAGATGCAGAAACTGAGGCCCAGAGAGGTTGAGTATTTTGCCCAGGCCACACAGGGAGTGCAGCCATGGATGATGACAGGCAGGATTCCTGATCTTTCTGAACCTCGGCGTCCTTGCCTGTCATTTCAGGAGAGGAAGATGCCTGAGGCCGAGACAGAAGGGGGGTCTCAGCGTTGGCCCCTCTCCTGTGCAATTCCCATCCCGACTCCTCATCCTTCCCAGCTTCAAGTCCAAGTTCCACGGCCTGGTGTCACTCCCAGTGCATCCTGGTGCTCCAGCCACCCCAGCACTAGCCCTTCCTGTTTCCCTTGAGCGCCGTCACACCTCCAGGCCTCTGCGCATTCTGTTCCCTGTGCTGGGGGTGCCTGGCAGACTCACTCATCCTGCAGACCTCTGCTCTGACCACCCCACATGGAGTTGGTACGTCCTGCTCTGCTCCCCACCTGCCTTCACACAGCCCCGGGGGCAGCCCTCCTCAGGATTTACCCAGATAAACATGATCTCTGTTTCCCCAGCCCTTAGCACCAGGCACAGCATAAAGTAGGCACGAATAAATGTTTATTGAATGAATAAACAAACATGTTTGCACACCCCCGCACCCACCCATGAGCTGCTCGAGAGAAAGGCTGGGTCCTTTCCAGCTATTCAGGTGGTAATCAGAGTTGGTTCAGCTGTCTAGGCTGGGCCCAGAGCTGCAGGAGGAGCAGGGCCGGCTGGTGGTGACGGCAGCGTTGGGCGGGGTCCCAGGCTGGGGTCTGGGAGCTGCACACCCGCCGCGTGCTCCTTGGGGGGGTCCCCCCGAGGGTCCCCGGTGGGCTCAGCCCTTTGTGGTGCTTTCACTCTCGGCCCTAAAAGGTCAGTGCTGGGCCACACCTTATCCTCTCCTCTGTCCATTTATCAGGTCGGAAGCTCAAGGCTGGTCCGGCCCAGCTGGGGCCAAGGTTTATGTGCTTGTCCTCCCTACCCAGCCACTCTGACCCTGTGAAACACACCAGGAAGGGCGGGGACAGGAAGGGGACAGTGGGTCTCTGCGCCTGCCCCGGGACCATGTCAGCCACGTCAGGATTTATGCTTCGATGCCCCCACCCTGAGAGCTGGTCACCGGGCTGACGCCCTTGGGCTGACACTGGGCCATCCCTGCAGGGGGCCTGGCCAGGCCTGCGGACCGGGAGCTGGCCAGGAGGGGGAGCATCTGAGCGAGGGGGCCTGAGCTGAGCCCAGCCTGGTCCAGCTGAGACATTGGCAGGACATTGGTTAAGGGTTCAGTTTCCTCAGCCGTCAATGGGCATAAATCTTAGCAGCCATCCCTTGGGCCCCTCGGACAGTGTACGTCCACATTGGTTAACGTGGGGACACCGGCTGTTTGTGTCTGTCTGGGAGGCTCTTCCCTACTTGTTGTACCAGCCACCCCAACCCCATATTCTTTTGGGGAGCTCCCCTCCCCTATCCACGTGGTCTTCTCCGAACGCCTTCCCGTCCATCCCTCCAGGCATGGGGGTTGAAGAGGGACCCTCCTCAGCAGGGGTCCTCAGGCGCTGGCTGTGGCTCAGATGTTCCAAGGAGTCAAGGGAGAGGTGGTGTTAGGGGGCTTGCTGGCTGCAAACTGAGTTCCAGAAGTCACAGTGGACAGGGTCGGGGGAAAGGGGCAGGTGAGCCAGAGTTGGATCAGGGGGTGCACGGAGGTGGCGTCTCAGGTCACCCAGTTGCTCAGTTAGAAATCTGGAGTGGCTGGACTCCTCTCAGTCCCCACATGCTAGCCATCAGTGAGCCCTGCCTGCTGGACCCTCAGAACATTCCAGAACCCGACCTCTTCCCCGGCCTCTCCGCCTCCCTAACCCTCAGAACACTTCAGAACCCAGCCAGCTCCTCTGCCTCTCCTGTCAGCAGCCCGGCTCCAGCCGCCAGCATCTCTCACCTGGGTCCTGGCAGTGGCCTCGGCCTCACCCCTGAGCCACAGCCCTCCCGTCTGCACAACCCTTTCTCCTCACTGCCTGAGCAGTTATCTTAAGTAACTTGCCTGCTCTCAGTCTCTCCCGCAACCCCCTCCCGGCCCCCACGGTTTGCCATCACACCCAGGATAAATGTCAGTTCCTCACTGTAGCCTGTTAAGACCCTCCTAGTTCTGGCTCCCACCCAGCCCCTGACCTGACCTCGCACCCTTCACTCCCTTCCACGTCCACCTCGCTGTTCCTGATCCCGCTTAGTGCGTCATGGCCTTTGCACTGCTGTTTCCTCTGACTGGAACGCTTGATTCCCAGGTACTCATAGGACTCCTGTCCTCCCGTCGTGCGGGTCTTTCCTCAACTGTCACCTCGCCACAGAGATCTTCCCTGACCCCACATCTGCAATAAACCCCCGACCCACTGCCTTGCATTCCTTATCTTCTTAGCCTTCTTAACTTACCTTTAAAGCACAAGCACTGGTAATATTTTGTATATTCAGTTGTGTGATTACCGTCTGGGGTCCCTGCTAGACCGACCCAGTGGTGTGATGAGTGCTACGATGGGGGCTACTCGGGGCTCTGGGGGTGGACTCGGAGCATGGCGCGGCCCCTCTCTCGGCCTCAGTTTCTCCTCTGTACCCTAAGGCCTGGGCCCTCCCTCTGGTACCGCCTGCTAATGTGATGTGGGTAATTCTGAGTCTTCGCTTTGTCCTGGAAGAGAGGTTGCCATGGAAACAGAGGCTGAGGCTCCAGCGAAGGGAGCATCCACCTCCCTTTGTTAGATCCAGGGAAGGCTGCCTTCTGGGGGCCCCGCTGCCTGGTTTCGGGGAAGAATGCTGCCTGAGGTCTGTGCTTGTTGAGGGGCAAGGCCGGCCATCCTCCTCACCCTCCAGCCGGCCCTTCACTCCATCAGTTTGTGAGACACCTGATGGAAGAAGTCACCGGGTGGAGTGGAGGATCAGGGGCCCAGGGACCCAAGGCATCTGGACCCAACCCTGTGTTTAGGCAGGCCCCCCGCGCCCTTCTCTGCACCCCCAGCCCTGGCATTTCCATCAGCTCACAGCTCTGCTTTGACCAGGCCTACGTGGCAGTATGCCGTTATGGTGGGGGCCGGGGGGGGGCGGTCCCCGCTAGGTTCCACCAAAGGCGTGCCCTGAGAGGTCAGGGCGCCGGCGCTGCAGGAAGCCCTGCTCTGCCTCCCGGCCAATCGCGGCCGGAAGGTCCCTGACCCCGGGCTGGGGTGTGGCCGCTCTCTTCCCCGCCCCGCGCCCCATCCCCGCTCCCCTGCCACCTGGCGCCCCGCCGGGCTCCCCGCTGGGCTCCCCGGTACCGCAGGAAGGTCGGAGCCGCACCGCCAGACGCCGCCAGGGGGCGCTGCGGGTCTCCCGGCCGCTCCCCAGGCCCGGGCGATGGACCGCCCACCTCACCCCTTGGTCTGGCTGCTCATCGCTGCCCGGGGAGGCGGGCCGGCGGCTCAGACCCCGACACCGCCGCGGCTCCCGCTTGAGCGCCCCCCGACAGGTGCCCGTGGTGGAAGCCGCCCCGTCAAGGCATCCTGGGCCACTCCTCCGGAGGGCACGGGTGCGCAGAGATCTCTGGGCACCGATGTTTTCCTGGAGAGCCGAAGGCTGAGTTCTCGAAGACGTTCCATGAAGGAGCTTGCAGTCTCTTCGGTGTCTGTAATACTGCGTTTTCCAAATCCCGGCACCAGAATTCTGGGCTCCATGCGCTCTAAATTTTAGCGCAGAGCCTGGAGCCGGCTGTCTTGGCTTCAAATTCCCAGTCTGCCACTAAGCAGCTCGTGCCGGTGGGCAAGCCCTGCACTTCTCTGTGCCTTGTTTCCTCACCTGAGAGACGGCTGCACGCCACCATCTCTGTGAAGTGGGGATTATTATCGCTCATCACAGCGTGTCTGACTCCTGGGCTCAGAAACCCAGAGACCCAGTTGGAGGTGCAGAGTCAGGAAGCTGAGAGATGCAGTTTGTGTGAACCCTGAAGGCTGGGGGCGTCCACGAGACATTTGGCCCAGACTTTTCTGTTGCTGGGAAGAAAAGGACCAGAGGCCCTAGGAGGTTGAGCCGTAGAAGGTGAAGTCGTGTGGCGTCCAGACCGTGGCCTGGGAGACGCCGGCCAGCTGGGTGCTGTGTGCACGTTGTGGGGTGCTCCGAACCTGTCTCCCCACCCGCAGACGGGATGCAGATACCTCTCATGTAGGGCTGAGGAGGCGCATCCAGGATGCCTCGTGGCACACAGTAGGTGCTTCATAAACGTGGGTGGCTGCGTCTTCCAGTTCCGTCACACAGCAGGAGAGGGGCTCGTATGGGGAGGCCTGGGACAGGCCAGCCCATTCCCCCGGAGGAAGGCAATGGCAGCTGCTGTCGGGCCATCTTGGAAGGGTGCTGGGCAGCTGGATGGCAGCCCTCACTTCCACTGGCTGTCCGCCTCGCCTGGGCACAGCCCCCTGCTGAGGCTGCCATCCCCTGAGCAGCAGGGCGCCGTGGGCAGTCGCTGCAGGACCAGGAAAGCACATCAGGGGCAGGTTCTTGTGAAAGGCACAGATTCAGCATGGGGACAGGATCACTGGCAATGGGATGGGGGCTACCAGGGTCCTAGGGAGCTTCGTGACCATCTCACTAGCCCCACACTGTACCTAAGAGGAGCTGAAGCCAGCGAGGATAAAGGACTTGCCCAGGGTCACGTGGCTAGACGGAGGAGGGTGGGACGAAGCGGGGCTGAGCCCATGTGCCTCTCCCGCAGACAATATCCAGGCCAGGTTCACTTCTGCAGACCTTTCAGCGTGAAGATTTGCTTGTTGAGTGAATGACTGTGTCTGTCGGGCCACATTACCAAAGGTCTATGCTTGTAACGAGGGAGGGGATGTCCAGTTCTGCTTTGCTCTTCTCTGAGCTTCTTGGTTCCTGTGCCGAGCTCCAGATCCTTCAGTGGACTCTGAGATGGAGAGCAACTCCTGGAGACTCCTTCCTGTGAACAGACGCAGTGGCTCAGCCAGGAGAAGCACAGCCTCAGGGCTTCCAGCTGCTGTCCCTAATTCTCTGCAGGGTTGTCCTGGGGCAGGAGGGCCTGGGAGGCCTCTGGGTTGGCACCCTTGGGCTGGGACCCTTGGGAAGATAGGGCCCAAACCTGTGAGGAAGTGCCCCCATTTTACTCATAGCTGCCCCATAATGGGGGTTAGGAGGTTGGGATGGCCATTTGACAGGAATGCTCATGCAGCTGTTTGTTCAAAAGTCATTATTGAGCACCTACTGTATGCCAGACACTGGAGCTGACATTATTTTGCTGGAGAAAGGGACAGTGAACAAAAGAAATTAGAATGTGATGGCAGGTGGTGACAAGTATGAAGAGGGATAACAGAGCAGAGTCTGGGGCACAGAGAACACGGGGGCCTGGGTTGGAGAGCAGAGGTGTCACAGGACCAGACGTCTGGATGATGGGAAGGTGGCTGCCATGTGAAAGGCCGGAAGGGTCCCAAGCAGAGGGATCTATCTGCAAGGGCAAAAGCCGGGAAGTAAGAATGTGCCGGTGTGGCTGGAGTGGGCTGGGTGAGACTCCAGAGAAGGGCTGTGCCCCATGCCCCAGGGGCCCCTTGCCTCCTGCCCAGTCCAGTCACCCCTTCCTCACTCAAGCTGGCTCCAAGACCCCAAAGCCGTCTCCAAGAGGCTGTGTCGACTCCTTTGGCCACATGGGGGCAACAGAGAACACCACTGGGAAGGACTGGGGAGGCTGGGCTGGATGCGGGCGCCTTGCGGGCTCTCGGGACCCCCATCGGGCACCAGGGCTGAATACTGGACCCCTCCCTCTCCGCTTCTCTGCACCCATCCTGCTACTCTCTTCTCAGGCTCCTCCCTTCGAACTAGCAGGGACACATGCTACAGTCCTGGCTCCAGCTCTTGAGGTAAGGTGGGTCCCCCTGGAGACTGGAATCTGCATCTATGAGGTGGGAGCAGAGTTCCATCTCGAGGAGCGCGTGGGTCCCAGTAACAGTGTCTGTTTGCCGTCCTGTGTGCCTCGGCCAATTAGCTATGTGGCCTGGGGCCACCTGCCTACACTCTTTGAGCCTCAGTCTCCCAACTGTAAAACGGGGATGATGGCAGAGCATGGCTGGGAATCTTGTGCAAGAAAACTGACAAAAGGCATCATGCACGCCAGGGACCCAGCACAGAGCCTGGCTGTTAGCAAATGCTCCATGGTGATACTGAGTCACGACCAGCGCATTCATGACTGGGGGGCTCAGGGCCGAGAGAGACCTGCAGCTCAGATGAGAAGCTGAAGCTTATGAAGAGGGAGGGTGGTTTGCCCAGCTTTACTAGCCAGGAACGAGGCGGAGAGCCCCGCCAAGACTGCCTGTCAGCCTGGCCACGGCCGTCCCGCAGCTGACACAGGACTGGAATCCAGGACGCCCGCTTTGTGGCCACAGCTCATCCTGCCCTTCCAGAGAGCCTCCGCCTTCAAGGCCCCCGTCCGCAGCCTATCACCCAGCTCTGGACACTCCTCCCCGCGGTGGCTGTCCAGGCCCTGCTTGCACACCCCCAGGGAGGTCACCTCTCTCCCTGACAAGCCGGTGCTGGGCCTCTGTAGAACTCCAGGAAGGAGCTTGCGAGGGTGGGCACTTTTCAGGCCGGGGCGCCTGGGTTCCTTTTTCTCCCCAGCTTCCCCTGTGCCAGACTGTGGAGGACTAGAGACCCGGAAATCTTGGAATGCCACATTCTTGGAAACCTGGTTCCTTCCCGCGTTTGAATTCTTAGAGCTTCCTCTTGGAGCTGGGGCCCCTCATTTCCGATGGAGCCTGTGGGAGCGCCCCTTGATTTTGATGTCCTTTGGGGTGAAGGAGGTGTTTCTGGAGGGTGGGCCGTCGGTGGGGGGGGGCAGCTGGAGGTGATGGGGGGGCGGCAGTTGGAACAAGAGAAGGAGGGGGTTTGGGGGAGCGGCGTGTGGACCCCCGTGCGGTAAACCCTTCTCCCAGTGGGTGCGCTTCTCCCTGTGGTGTTTTGTGGGCAGTTTTCCGAGCCCCTTCTTCTCCACGTCCTTGTGAAACACCACAGCCCTCTTGGAGTAATTCCTCCGAAACCTCGAATACCTCCAGCGTCTCCCAGGGTATTTTTCTTGTGGTTAAGGTGGTATTTACAGTGAAAACAGCTATTGAAGCGAATCGCGAAAATAATGTCAGTGTTTCCACTTTTGACAAAAATGGGAAGGCAGGTGGTTTCTTGTCTGCGATAAGCGCATCTGCTCCTGCAATAATTACTATTTGAGATAATTATGAAAAAGAATTTAAATACTTAAGGCATGCACAGGGGCCAGGACAACTTTCTTTCGCCTTATTCATAATTTCTCCTGCAAGTCGGGGTCTTGTCCCGACGTGGGCCGAGGGAGGGGCCCTGGGAGGCCTTGGGCCAGGGCCCAGACCCGACCGCTGGGGCTGGGTCAGGAAGAGCGTGGGTCTTGGAATAGGATCCACCTGGGTTGCATCTGGATTTGTCAGGGGAGTGACTGTGGACAGTTTCCTCCGCGCCTCAGTTTCCTTATCTATGAAATGGGGTTAATAGCTGAGTGTGCCTTAGAGGATTGTGATGAAGCAGCACTCTGTACGGTGCACAGCAGGGCTCGGCGTGGGCTGGGTCCCGTCCCATGCTGTGCGAGGCCTGGGCCAGCTCCTGCAGCTCCCTTGCCCACAGAGATAGAAACCCAGTCCTCGAGAAGCCCAGTGAGTTTGCGTTCCCTCCCTCCAGTCTCCTGCAGGACATCTTCCTGGGATGCAGACTTCAGAAGTGGCAGGTCAGCAAATACCCGTGAGCTCGGAGAGGAGCAGCCTCGGGGAGTCCTGGTCCCCGTCCCCAGGTGAGCCCGGAGAGCGCCTCGGTGTCCCCGTCAGAGCTCAGCAGGGCTGGGCTGAGCTAAGATGTTGGGGAAGAAGTGTTCTTTCTGTCACCTGAGGTGTCTCAGCCGGACCTGAGTGACCATGTGCCAGGGGTGCCAGGGGAGGGACAGGGTTTGGGTCAGAGGACTCCTGAGGACCTCTGGTCTTAAGATTTAAGGGCAAATCAGAACCCAGGAATCCTGGGTCCTGGGGGAGGCTCGGGAGAACAGACGTGGAGGGTAGTGCCAGGGCTGGTGAAGCACACACGCGGCCCAGAGAGGGGAAGGGCCTTGCCCGGGCTCACGTAGATGCCCTGGCAGAGCCCAGGCCTCCAGTGCCTCCACACAGGGCTGCCTCTAGGGACCTTGGGATCACCGAGGGTGAGAATGAGGCAGCGGGCTGGCCTGGGCGACCTTGGGCGAAGAAGGTCCCGTGACCCACTGGAGCAGAAATCAGAGGAGCTGGCCCAGGCCTCACAGGAAGACAAGGCAGGTGCCTCAGTTCCGCGCTGGCCCTGCCCTGACTCATCGTCTGGCCTTGCACAGCTCCATGCGTAACTCCATTCCCCTTGCCCCGTCTAGGCAGTAAGAGGGTTGGACTGTAAATGAAAACCCCAAAGAGCAATGGCTTAAACAAGAGAGAAATTTCTCCCTCTTTCATATCTAAACCTAGGGGTACGTGGTACGGGTCGTGTGAGGACCAGCCTCCCTCTAGCTCCTGGCCCTACCAAAGAGAGGTGGAGATCTGGTCCTTGGGGTCCAAGATGGCTGCCAGAGTTCCAGCTATCACATCTGATTTCTAAGCAGCAGAAAGGAGGAAGGAGGAAAGAAGAAAAGGGGGCAAAGTGTGGGTATGAGATGTCTTTTAAGAAAGGCTCATGCAAGTTGATGCTGGACGCTGTTTCTTACATCCCGCTGGTCAGAGCTGAGTCATATGACCAGTCCTAGATGTGCAGAGGCTGGGAATGAGGTCTTCATACTGGGAGCCCAGCTGAAAATCAGAGAAAGAAGGGGAGGGTGGTGCTGGGGGCCACCAGCTGACTCTGTCGTGGGGTGATCTCGTGGGGCCTTTCTGCTTTGACTCTTGAGGGGTCTGAGGGTCTGGAATTGTGCAATCTGCCACGTCCAGACTTTCAAGCAAAGAACGTGGGCTAAATTGAAATAAGCTTTCAAAATTCTGAGATTCTAGCATTTCCAAATGGAGTGCCTGTGTGTGTGCGTGCCCAGGTGCCGAGGAGCAGGGCTCAGGTAGCAGATTCGGGGAGCTTGGGGACGGGGGCTGGTGGTGCCCCACGGCGGGCTGCTCCCTCGGCTCCTGGAATCCCCTCGTGCCGGCCTGTCTGCACATGTGCCTCGTGCACCGGAGGCCCGGGGCAGGGGCGGCAGGAGGGGGCCGCCCAGGAATGCCTGCTCTTTTTAAGGCAGAGTTGTCCGTGCAGACTCCGGAGGTCTGGCGCCATGGCCGGCTCGGGCGCTGGGGGGCGCCCGAGAGCAGGCTCCAGGCACTGGGTGGGGTGGGGGTGGGGTCAGAGCCAGAGCTTCTACCTGGAGGCCTCCTGGTTTTGATTCAGGTATGTTTTGCAGCTATTCCGAGTACGATTCTGTTCTAGGCACTGGGCACTCAGCAGAGAAGCTCCCGGCCCCCGGGGAGCTGCCGTCAGTTAACAAAAGATATAAGTGAATAAACGGGAGCAAAACCAAGCAAGAAAGGGGGTTGGGGTGAGGGCAGGGTTTGCAGTTTTAGATCTGGGTGGTCAAGGAGGGACTTGCTGGGAGGGTGACACTTGGGCAAAAAGACTTGAAGTAGAGGAGGGAGTGGGCCAAGTAAGCATCTGCAGAAGGCGTGCTGGGCAGAGGGCACAGCCCACGCAAAGGCCCTGAGGCAGGTGTGTGCCTGGCGCATTTGAGTTACAGAGCAGGGCCAGGGTGGAGTGGGCTGGGCGGAGGGGAAGGCGGCAGGAGGCGAGGTCAGGGAGAGGTCACGGAGCCAGGTCGTGTGGGCCTGGCAACCATTGTAAGGCCTTTGGCTCTTGCTGGGCGTGAGGCGGGAGCCGGCGGTCTGAGCAGTGGAGGGTCACAGCCTGACCTCGGTCTTCATGGGGTGCCCCTTGCTGCTGTGGGCAGAAGGTAGCTGAGATGCTGGCGGCTGGTTTCCTGCGGGCTGTCCCCCTGCCCCGGCAGCATGGAGCTTCAGCTTCCCATCCCGTCGCCTGAGTCTGCCTCCTTGTGGCCCCTCTGCCTTCTCCGCCGCCGTGCCCTCTCAAGGCCAGCATGCGGCCCTGGCGGTGTGGCCCTCGGGGGAGGCCGGGCTAGTGGGAGTGAGGTGTGTGGTGAGGGGTGTGTGCCCTGGCCAGAACGCACAGGACCGGACCTGGGACTTGCTCCGTGACCTTCGGCGCTCCCTTGACCTTGCTGGGCCTCGGTTGGTTTTCCCACCTGGGAACGAGGAGGGGGCAGGTGACATGTTGTTTCAGAGGCTTTCCAGCCCGGGCGCTTAAATGCAGCCCTGAGCTGCAGTTTGAAGTCAGAAAGTGCTGGGTTCCAAATCTGTTTCCATATGTCCCTCCCTGAACCTCCACTTTCCCATCTGTAAAGTGGAGTGCTTTGTCCCCACCCTGCCTCCTCCTCATGGTCGCTGCCAAGAGTCATCATGGCCCTGAACATGCTTTATTAAGCTCCAGGCTGAAGGGAGCATTTATTGAGCACCTGCTGTTTGCCAGGCACCGTAAGCCACTCTGTAAGCTGGATTCATCACCGGCTTTCACGAACGAAGAAACTGAGCCCCCAGGCGACCGTGTGAGCTGCCTGATGGGGCGGCAAGTGTGGGAAGGATCTGGATTTGAACAGACAGCGCAGCCTGGGGGAGCTGCGGGGCAGGAGGATCAGGTGTAACCCGTTGGAGATCTCCGGGTCACCTCCAACCTGCGGTGAGCGGTGGTAGCTCCGACCTGACTCCCCGCCTGGGAGCAGGAGGTGGGCGGAAGGCTGATGTGCTTCTGGGTAGGGCCGCCTGGGAGGGGCCGGCAGGAAGACAAGGGGGCCTCAGGCCCTGCCAAGGGGTATTGATTCCAGGCACCAGGCGCTGTGCTGGGGCCCAGCCAAGAGATGAGGTCATGAAGGACGGGGACGGAGACTCCGGGGGCCGGCGTCCCGGCCGATGACGTGATCGCCAGACGTGAGGAATCTCTCTCTGCCTGGAAGATGCAGCTCCTCTCCTTCCTTCTCCTTGACAACCCCCTTACTCCAGCCTGTGGTGCCTGGGGAGGGGGCCCACCTTGCTGTTGTGCTTTGTGACCTTGGGCAAGTCACTGCCCCCTCTGGGCTTCCTCCTGGGACCCCATGGCTCTGAGAGCACCTCCAGTGGATACTTTGACCAGTTCCCACTCAAGATCCTCGGGCTCTGGAGGGTCGGGCAGGGAGGCTGGCATGCCCCAGAAGGGGGTCATCAGCAGCTGCCAAGAACCACCCACAACTGCCTCAGTTTCCCCACCAAGTCCTTAGGGACAGGAGGTGGCTGTCTTGCCAGCTCCCTCTGGCCTGTTCCCATTGTGGAAGCCGAAGTGTGCAGTGGGGGTTGGAGCCCCAGGTTCTGCCACTTACAGGCTGTGTGGCCTCTGGTAAGTTGCTTAACCTCTCTGTGCCTGGTCTCCCATCGTGAGGCTGTGGCAGTAGCTGAGAGATGTTGAAATGGGCAGGTGGACACCGGCTGTAAGTTGACCCTCTCATCCAATCACACGTCCTCACAGCTTGAGTTTGGGTCCTGGCTTTGGTGCTGCTGAGCTGTGAGACCCAGGGTAGTTTGGTGCCTTTCTCTGAGCCTCAGTTTCCCCATCTGTAAAGTGGGGCCCACAGTATCCCCCAGATTGGGTTGCTGGGGACGTGAAGGCAGGCTGTGTGGGGCAAGCTCTGGCACAGGGCTGGGCACCCACGGTCACCGCCCCACGGATGCTGTGACCACTGATGTCCTGGCTGCCCGGCGGGCCCAGCCCTGCCGCCACACCTCCCCTCCCCTTGGGCTGGCCCAGGGTCAGCCCCGCCGGGTTCCCCAAGAGTGCGCTGTTTGAGAACTCAGCTGGGGGTCAGCACATCACCAGCCCGGGCTGAGGACGGCAGACTTACCCATGGAGGTGACAACCATATCTGTCACGTCTCCCAGAGCCATGGCCCAGCACCCACCAGCTATAGAACCACAAAGCCATGCATCTCTTTGAAGTTCCCGTTTTAACTCAGGGGAATTGAAGTAACTTTTGAGGGAAAACGCCCAGATAAACAAAAGGAAAACAAGAAAACTTGCCTGCAGCTTCCTCCCCCAGAGACGGCCATTGGCATTTCTAGTCTCTTCTGCTATGCCTTTGTGTATCTATATTTAGATAAAAGGGACCACGCCGCTTTTCCTTTTAATGGAACACGGTGCACGTCTTTCTGTGCTGGGAATCATTTCTCCGCAGCATCATTTCACATGGCCACCACGTAACACTGAGGCCTTGATGCAGTGTGATGATCCACCCAGCCAAACCCTCCATTGACACAAAGTGTTGACTAGATTCCATACCCTTCCGCCGCCCCACCACCTCGTGCCCGCCGTGATTAAATGCATCTGATCACTCTTGCAGCTAAAATTGCCTGGTCAAAGGATGTGCATTTTTTTAAAAATAAATAAATATTTTAAAAATTTATCGGGCTGCACCGGGTCTTAGTTGTGGCACACGGGAGCTTCGTTGCCGCGCGTGGGATCTTTAGTTGCGGCATGTGAACTATTAGTTGTGGCATGTGGACTCTTAGTTGCGGCATGCATATGGGATCTAGTTCCCTGACCAGGGATCGAACCCGGGCCCCCTGCATTGGGAGCGTAGAGTCTGACCCACTGGACCACCAGGGAAGTCCCAGGATGTGCTTTTTTTTTTTTTTTTTTTTTTTTTGCGGTACGCGGGCCTCTCGCTGTTGCGGCCTCTCCCGTTGCGGAGCACAGGCTCCGGACGCGCAGGCTCAGCGGCCACGGCTCACGGGCCCAGCCGCTCCGCGGCACGTGGGATCCTCCCGGACCGGGGCACGAACCCGCGTCCCCTGCATGGGCAGGCGGACTCTCAACCGCTGCGCCACCAGGGAAGCCCAGGGTGTGCATTTTTTAATGTTTGATTCTTGATACCCGTTCATATTCCCAGCAGCTGTGTGTTAGTTTTTATGCAAAATGTCCTGGGATCAAAAGTGATTGTGTCTTGTTTGTTTCCTCCTTCAAACACGATCTCCCCTGCTCCGGGAGAATTGATACCTCCTGAGAGGCAGACTTCATTCCTAGGGATCCTTTGTGTCAGCCTCACACTGTCTGCCTCTTCTAGTTCATTCTAGCCGGGCTGGCCACCTCACTGTTCCTCCAACTTGCCAAACACATGCCTGCCTCGGGGCCTTTGCACCTGCTGTTTCCGCTTTCTGGAATCCTTCCCTCAGACAGCCAATTTGAGTTGTTTCCTCAACAACTCAAATTGTATTTACTGAGAGGTCTTTCTTGGCTGTCCTAGCTAATAAATACCTGCCCACCCTCATCTCTTTATTCTTCTATTTATTCTCATCATAGCACTTTCACTTTTGGAATTTGTTTTTTTTAGGTATTTGTTTACTTGCATAAGGGGTGCCGGGGGCACTAAAGGCAGGCAGTGGATTGGCTGAAGGTCAGCCCTGGTCTCTGCAGGACAGACGAAGCAGGGCCTCCCCTGTGCCCTTCCCTGCCGTCTCCCGAGAGCCCAGTGCCTGGAAATGAGAATGAGAATGACCAGGAGCTGGGAGGCAGGTGGGCAGTGACCTGAGAGTGGACCCTCTGGCCTCTTGTTCAACAGAACACATGGGGCAGTTTGAGGGGCAGGGAGGGCAGCAGGCCTGGTGCCTTCTCCGAATCTCAGTTTCCTCAGCTGTGAAATGGGAATAATGCTTTCTAACTAGCATGTGCGTTGTGAGGAAGAAAGGCGATGATGTATGTCAGGTGCCCGGCGCCATGTCTGGTACCCAGTCGTGGAAATATGCAGCGTTTCATCTTGGCCGTTTCCATGTCTGGGGCTCTGTTCTTTGCACCTGCATAGGGTACCTCATTTAATCCTCATATCACCTGAGTGGTATGTGGTTAAGTCCTATAATACAGCGGCGGTCCCCAGCCTTTTTGGCATCAGGGACCGCTTTCACTGAAGACAGTTTTTCTACGGACGGAGGAGGGGGAGGGTTCAGGCGGTAACGCGAGCGATGGGAAGCGGCAGATGAAGCTTCGCTCCGCTCGCCCACCGCTCACCTCCTGCTGTGCGGCCCCGTCCCTAACAGAATAAACATCCCTATTTTACAGCCAGGTGGACTGAGCCCGGAGACGTCATTGGCCAAGGTCATGGAGGCTGGGGCTGGGGTTCCACCGCAGAAACTCACCCCCTTGTAGAACCACTGTGTGGCCCTGCCTGTTTCGTTTGTTTGTTATTTGTAGTTTCATTTTTTCATTTTAATTTTTAAATTTTTCTTAATTATTTTACTTTTATTTATTTAAACAATTTTTATTGACGTATAGTTGATTTCCAATGTTGTGTCAACTTCTGTACAGCGAAGAGATTGTTATACGTACGTATACCTTCTTTTTTAAATATTCTTTTACATTACGGTTTTTCATAGGATATTGAATATAGTTGCCTGTGCTATACAGGAGGACCTTGTTGTTTATCTATTCTATATATAATAGCTTTCATCTGCTAACCCCAAGCTCCCACTCCAGCCCTCCTCCAATCTCCTCCCCCTTGGCAACCACCAGTCTGTTCTCTATGTCCGTGATTCTGTTTCCATT
>NC_041231.1:7335220-7338582 GCF_002837175.3 Physeter macrocephalus
CCATCCATCCATCCACCCACACATCCATCCATCCACCCGTCCGTCCATCCGTCCGTCCATCCATCCATCCACCCATCCATCCATCCATCCACCCATCCATCCATCCATCCATCCACCCACCCATCCGTCCGTCCACCCACCCACCCACCCATCCATCCACCTTGCATTAGGCTGATCACAGCAATGGAAACAGGCTCCATTTCTGCCCTTGCAAAGCTCACAGTCTGGAGTGAAGACTAAACAGGCAACAACACCTAGAGGGGTGAGAGTCAGGAGAGAGAGTGGGTGCTCTGACCCTGAAGGTGTGAAGGAGAGTGGAGAGACCATTTCCTGGGGAGGGCTTTAGCTGTCACATGGGAGGTGGGGTAGGATGACCTTGGGGTCTGTCAGCGGGAACGCGCAGGTTGGCGCGGTTGCCCTGATCTCAGGCTGTTGTTGGCGGTACAGACTGCGAGTCCTAGCCCCCGAGGCCATGGAAGCATCTCTTCTAGGGAGCTGGATGGGTCTTTGAACGTCCCTGCTGGGATGCACGGAGGAGGGGAAGGCAGCGTGTGAGCAGGTCTTGGACCACCCAATTCCTTCCACCAAAGCGACCTGAGCTTTCTCGTGCATTGGGTGTTGAGGTCAGGGTTTCGTGCTTACACGAGCTGGACCCCACGTCTCTCTAGGGTCCTCTGTAGATGTGGTCTTCCGCAGACGTGAGCTATGACCCAGACCTGGCCATTCAGAGAAGAGCATGTCCTGACCACACTGAATGTGGCTCAGGGTTAGTCACATGACATTAGACACATGAGGTCACATGACAGGCCAGTCAGCACCGGTGCTGAGATTGGCTCCATCAGGGGGCCACCTTCTGGGGACTTGGGGCTGCTGGTCGGCTTCTTGCCGCCGCAGGAGAGATCCTGCCTGAGGACGAGCCACACAGATCAAAACAGTGCTGAAACAGGCAAAGAGATCGTCCTGAGGACACCTTTTGGAAGATGTTCATCCTTGCCTGAGTCCGAATCCATCACTAAGCTTTTCATTTACGTGCACCAGTATTCCCTACTTCTCCATTTCTCATCTTTCATTTATTTTTCCAGCTTTATTGAGGTATAATTGGCAAATAGAATTGTAAGATACTTAAAGTGTACACCATGATTATTTGCTGTACGTATACATGGTGCCTCCCATCTGGTTGATTTACACGTGGTCACCTCACGTGTATGTGTTTGTTCTGTGTGTGTGTGGTGAGAACGTTTACATTCTACCGTCTTAGCAAGTTTCAATTATGCAACACAGTGCTGTCAACATAGGCACTACATTATACATTAGGTCCTTATTGATCTTATCGCCAAAGGTTTGTACCCTTTAACCAAGCTCTCCCTAATCCCCGCATGCCCAGCCCCAGGCAACCACTTGTCTCCTCTCTGATGCTATGAGTTTGACTTCTTTTTTTAAAGATTCTCCATATAAGAGAGATCGTACAATATTTGTCTTTCTCTGTCTGGCCTCTTTCACTTAACATAATGCCTTTAAGGTCCATCCATGGTATTGCAAATGGTAGGATTTCCTTCATTATAATGACTGAGTAATATTCCATTGTATGTATCTAAACCTCATCTCCTTTATCCGTTCATGCGTCGATGGACACTTACCTTGTTTCCATATATTGGCTATTGTAAATAATAGTGGGATTGCTGGGTTATATGGTAGCTCTAATTCTAATTTTCTGAGGGACCTCCTTACTGTTTTCCATAGTGGCTGCACCAGTTTACATTCCCACCAACAGTGCACAAGGGTTCCTATTTCTGCATTTTTTTTAAAGCCAGTTTGCACTGGCTGCTCTTTGTACCTGAAGTAATCCTGCCCGGTATACCCTCTGGCCTTGTACTTGTAGAGAAACCAGGAAGGGAGACCCAGAGAGGGAGACCTTGCCTAAAGTCACCCAGTGAGCTGGCAACTGACGGGAGCTGACCCAAGGCCCTGCCTCTCCGAGCCTCTTTGCCCTGCTTAGAATGGCCTCTGGGAGGGTAAGCTGGTAGGGGGCTGGGAGCCTCCAGAATCAGGCAAGGTGGGTGGGCCAGTTCTTTTGCCTCCCAGCAGGGCCCCATCTCTGTACTGGGGGCCCTGGGGCAGTACCTGAAGCTAGAGCTGGGGAGGGTTGCTGTGCTATTGCCGAGGACCAGTACAGGAGGAATTCAGCTCAGGGGCAAAGGAATAGCTTCCCACAAACATAGAACCAGATTCCACATCGGAAGAGCCTCAGTCTCAACTCATGCCTGAAGCTCAAACAAGCTTCTGTGTAGCCCAGAGTTTCTGGGGTCCCTCGGCCTTGATGGTTCATGGGCCAGGAGGAAAATGACAGCATTTTTCATCTTTTTTTGTTTGTTTGTTTTATGTTTTGGGGATTCTTTAATGGTTTCACTTGAAAAATAAATAGGAATTCAACCACTAAAAAAGTCTGAAAGACGCTGAACTCATGTCCACAGCCGTTTTACAGATGGAAAAACAGGCTCCAAGCAGAGTCAGAACTTTGCCAGGGACCTTCAGGGCGGGCGGCACTGGCCTGGGACTCTGGTTTTCTGCCACCCCACCCCCAACCTTGGGCCACAGGCTTGCTGTGTGACGACTGCCAGGCTCCATGCCCTCTCTGAGCCTCCCGTGGGATCAGGTGGTCTCTGGGAGCTCTCCATCCTCGTGCTTTGCATCCCCAGCCACCTCCTGGGTTCTCCGGTCCTCACAGCCACCTTCAGTGAAACAAAAAGTCATTTCTGTCTTTACAGAAAGGACGGATGAATCAGAGGGTTGATCAGTGAGGGACTAATGCAGCACCCCAGCCAACTTCGTCACTCCTGTGTGCCTTGAATGAAATTCCTCTTCTGTATGTGCCTTTCAGAAAAAGAAAAAAATAGAAGAACATAGGGTAAAGAATTCAGAGAGATGAATTGACCCTGATAATATCAAAGAGTTAATTTCTGAGCTGTCAGGGGTCTGGAAGACTTTCTGTAAGCCATAAATAACGCATTTTAATAACGGGGACTTTGATTCCTCTCTGGTGGCTGAAACTGTATTGTGATTCAGGTGGCAGCTTGTCAGGCGCCGGCACAGGGTTTCTCCAGCGCTTCTTAAGGGATTACATATTTTGGGTATGTTCAGGTCTTCATGGTCTACTGGAAACCCATCCTGCTGAAATGCCTTTGACCCAAGGAAATGGACTTGTAGTGGAAAACATTTTTTTCCAACTCTCAAGTTCATTGTTTAGCAGTTTCACCCTGCATTTGGTTGAAAGTTTTTTTTTTTTTTTTTTTTTTTTTTTTTTTCAGTACACGGGCCTCTCACTGTTGTGGCCTCTCCTGTTGCGGAGCACAGGCTCCGGACGC
>NC_041231.1:7339931-7343205 GCF_002837175.3 Physeter macrocephalus
TCTATCCATCCATCCATCCACCCATCCATCCATCCATCCACCCATCCATCCAATATTTATCGATCCTCCTTGCATTAGGCTGATCACAGCAATGGAAACAGGCTCCATTTCTGCCCTTGCAAAGCTCACAGTCTGGAGTGAAGACTAAACAGGCAACAACACCTAGAGGGGTGAGAGTCAGGAGAGAGAGTGGGTGCTCTGACCCTGAAGGTGTGAAGGAGAGTGGAGAGACCATTTCCTGGGGAGGGATTTAGCTGTCACATGGGAGGTGGGGTAGGATGACCTTGGGGTCTGTCAGCGGGAACGCGCAGGTTGGCGCGGTTGCCCTGATCTCTGGCTGTTGTTGGCGGTACAGACTGCGAGTCCTAGCCCCCGAGGCCATGGAAGCATCTCTTCTAGGGAGCTGGATGGGTCTTTGAACGTCCCTGCTGGGATGCACGGAGGAGGGGAAGGCAGCGTGTGAGCAGGTCTTGGACCACCCAATTCCTTCCACCAAAGCGACCTGAGCTTTCTCGTGCATTGGGTGTTGAGGTCAGGGTTTCGTGCTTACACGAGCTGGACCCCACGTCTCTCTAGGGTCCTCTGTAGATGTGGTCTTCCGCAGACGTGAGCTATGACCCAGACCTGGCCATTCAGAGAAGAGCATGTCCTGACCACACTGAATGTGGCTCAGGGTTAGTCACATGACATTAGACACATGAGGTCACATGACAGGCCAGTCAGCACCGGTGCTGAGATTGGCTCCATCAGGGGGCCACCTTCTGGGGACTTGGGGCTGCTGGTCGGCTTCTTGCCGCCGCAGGAGAGATCCTGCCTGAGGACGAGCCACACAGATCAAAACAGTGCTGAAACAGGCAAAGAGATCGTCCTGAGGACACCTTTTGGAAGATGTTCATCCTTGCCTGAGTCCGAATCCATCACTAAGCTTTTCATTTACGTGCACCAGTATTCCCTACTTCTCCATTTCTCATCTTTCATTTATTTTTCCAGCTTTATTGAGGTATAATTGGCAAATAGAATTGTAAGATACTTAAAGTGTACACCATGATTATTTGCTGTACGTATACATGGTGCCTCCCATCTGGTTGATTTGCACGTGGTCACCTCACATGTGTATGTTTGTGTTCTGTGTGTGTGTGTGGTGAGAACGTTTACATTCTACCGTCTTAGCAAGTTTCAATTATGCAACACAGTGCTGTCAACATAGGCACTACATTATACATTAGGTCCTTATTGATCTTATCGCCAAAGGTTTGTACCCTTTAACCAAGCTCTCCCTAATCCCCGCATGCCCAGCCCCAGGCAACCACTTGTCTCCTCTCTGATGCTATGAGTTTGACTTCTTTTTTTAAAGATTCTCCATATAAGAGAGATCGTACAATATTTGTCTTTCTCTGTCTGGCCTCTTTCACTTAACATAATGCCTTTAAGGTCCATCCATGGTGTTGCAAATGGTAGGATTTCCTTCATTATAATGACTGAGTAATATTCCATTGTATGTATCTAAACCTCATCTCCTTTATCCGTTCATGCGTCGATGGACACTTACCTTGTTTCCATATATTGGCTATTGTAAATAATAGTGGGATTGCTGGGTTATATGGTAGCTCTAATTCTAATTTTCTGAGGGACCTCCTTACTGTTTTCCATAGTGGCTGCACCAGTTTACATTCCCACCAACAGTGCACAAGGGTTCCTATTTCTGCATTTTTTTTAAAGCCAGTTTGCACTGGCTGCTCTTTGTACCTGAAGTAATCCTGCCCAGTATACCCTCTGGCCTTGTACTTGTAGAGAAACCAGGAAGGGAGACCCAGAGAGGGAGACCTTGCCTAAAGTCACCCAGTGAGCTGGCAACTGACGGGAGCTGACCCAAGGCCCTGCCTCTCCGAGCCTCTTTGCCCTGCTTAGAATGGCCTCTGGGAGGGTAAGCTGGTAGGGGGCTGGGAGCCTCCAGAATCAGGCAAGGTGGGTGGGCCAGTTCTTTTGCCTCCCAGCAGGGCCCCATCTCTGTACTGGGGGCCCTGGGGCAGTACCTGAAGCTAGAGCTGGGGAGGGTTGCTGTGCTATTGCCGAGGACCAGTACAGGAGGAATTCAGCTCAGGGGCAAAGGAATAGCTTCCCACAAACATAGAACCAGATTCCACATCGGAAGAGCCTCAGTCTCAACTCATGCCTGAAGCTCAAACAAGCTTCTGTGTAGCCCAGAGTTTCTGGGGTCCCTCGGCCTTGATGGTTCATGGGCCAGGAGGAAAATGACAGCATTTTTCATCTTTTTTTGTTTGTTTGTTTTATGTTTTGGGGATTCTTTAATGGTTTCACTTGAAAAATAAATAGGAATTCAACCACTAAAAAAGTCTGAAAGACGCTGAACTCATGTCCACAGCCGTTTTACAGATGGAAAAACAGGCTCCAAGCAGAGTCAGAACTTTGCCAGGGACCTTCAGGGCGGGCGGCACTGGCCTGGGACTCTGGTTTTCTGCCACCCCACCCCCAACCTTGGGCCACAGGCTTGCTGTGTGACGACTGCCAGGCTCCATGCCCTCTCTGAGCCTCCCGTGGGATCAGGTGGTCTCTGGGAGCTCTCCATCCTCGTGCTTTGCATCCCCAGCCACCTCCTGGGTTCTCCGGTCCTCACAGCCACCTTCAGTGAAACAAAAAGTCATTTCTGTCTTTACAGAAAGGACGGATGAATCAGAGGGTTGATCAGTGAGGGACTAATGCAGCACCCCAGCCAACTTCGTCACTCCTGTGTGCCTTGAATGAAATTCCTCTTCTGTATGTGCCTTTCAGAAAAAGAAAAAAATAGAAGAACATAGGGTAAAGAATTCAGAGAGATGAATTGACCCTGATAATATCAAAGAGTTAATTTCTGAGCTGTCAGGGGTCTGGAAGACTTTCTGTAAGCCATAAATAACGCATTTTAATAACGGGGACTTTGATTCCTCTCTGGTGGCTGAAACTGTATTGTGATTCAGGTGGCAGCTTGTCAGGCGCCGGCACAGGGTTTCTCCAGCGCTTCTTAAGGGATTACATATTTTGGGTATGTTCAGGTCTTCATGGTCTACTGGAAACCCATCCTGCTGAAATGCCTTTGACCCAAGGAAATGGACTTGTAGTGGAAAACATTTTTTTCCAACTCTCAAGTTCATTGTTTAGCAGTTTCACCCTGCATTTGGTTGAAAGTTTTTTTTTTTTTTTTTTTTTTTTTTTTTTTCAGTACACGGGCCTCTCACTGTTGTGGCCTCTCCTGTTGCGGAGCACAGGCTCCGGACGC
>NC_041231.1:7343309-7346054 GCF_002837175.3 Physeter macrocephalus
CCCTGCATCGGCAGGCGGACTCTCAACCACTGCGCCACCAGGGAAGCCCTGGTTGAAAGTTTTGATTAATTATTTTCCCCATTCCCCTGACCTTACAGCAGCTGCAGGACTCAAAGGCGACTCTGGTCTCCCACCTCACTGGGACCCATGTCTAAGGCTACTGTGGATAGTGGAATTTCAGCATCTCGGGGAGTAAGAAACCCTGCCTTGGACAACCTTCAGGGCTGAGATCTGTCCAGACCAGGTTCAATCTGAAATGTATCTTCAAAGATCTGGGCTCTAGTCTTTGCCATGGATGTGCTGTGTGATCCTGAGCAAGTCACTTAATGTCTCTGGGCCACGTCTCCTCCTCTGTGGAATAATAACTTTAAGCCCAGTGATTCTGTGGTTTGATGTTCTTTGAGTTCTGGAGAAGAGCTGTTTCCTCTCCTATGAAGGGATAATGACACCTCCATGCAAGAGGCACTTGGTTCCTTTTCATGGAGCTGAAGACAGAGCTACAGACACAGAGCTTATAGCTACACTAAAAACTGTAGGGCTTTAATGCTCCATTCCAACCTTTGTATATTTTTTAATTCTGTAAAGAATGAAAGAGAAAAATATAGATAACCATGATAGATAACTGCCATTTATCTAACCAATAACCATATCCCCCTTTTCTCAATAATAGGAATGTGATTTTGTTCAGAGCAGCACTATGCCAAGGCAAAGAACTACTTTTCTCGGCTTCCCTTGCAGCTAGGAGTGGTCATGGGAAACAGTCCTAGCCAGTGGTTTCTAAGCAGGTGCTGTTGGGAGGGACTTCTGGGAAACTCATTTTGCTGCTCATCCTCTGGCAATTCTTTTCCTTTCTGCTTGGGATTTGGATGTAATGGCTGGAGCTCTACAGCTACTTTGTGAGCATGAGGACAAGGAACATACCTGAAGGAAGGTAGAGGATAGTGTGGAGTAGCTGCCTAGGCCTGGCCTATATACCTCCTGGTTTTTAGTTATAAGAGAGAAAAGCAAATCAGCGTCATGTTTTAAGTCACAGTTATTTAGATTTTCTATCAAGTGCAGCCCCACAAACAAAAGCAATGACAACCAAGAACTTCCAGGCAAGGCAAAATGAAAACCTTCTAGAGATCAAGTCTGGGAAGAAAGTAAGAATGCAGCTGTATGGGCCACAGAATTCTACACAGCTTTAGAAGCTGACCTTAAAATTTGGCTTGAGCTTCCTAGTAGCCAAGTAAAGGAGGGAACACTGCCACTGACATGATTCTCATTATTCTCTGGCAGCCTCTGTGAGTTACCCCCTCTCCTGTGTCTTGAACCCCTCTTTCTCTGCTGGCTCACTTCCTTCCCTGGCAGGCTGTTTCTTTTCTCCCTTTCTCCACACTTCCTGAATGAGTCCTCTACACCCCGGTCTCTGCTCCCCATCTTCCACTTTCTGGATTCATGGCCAGAAAAGACTGTTGCAGACCTCTCACACTGGATCCTCATTCATCCATTCATTCTACAGATCTTCACTGACTACTTACTGTAGCCCAGGGGTAACCACGGTGAAGAGAATCTCAGACCCTATCTCCGCCTCTGCTTCGAGCTGATGGACACAGCAGCATCTAAAGGCTGTGCACATTTCTGGTGTCCTGCACGTGCCCGCGGAGGAGGATGACAGCACAGGGTGAGGGTGCAGAGCACGGTGGGAGGGGCCAGATCATATAAATATAAGGTAGCCAGGGAAGACCTCGCCCAAGGAGGGGAGGGAATGATGTCCAGGAGATGTGCTCTGTTAGTGAGCACAGCAAGTGCAAAGGCCCAGAGGCACAGGTACGTTTGGCTTGTTTGAGGACCAGCACAGAGGCAGAGTGGCTGAAGCTGAAGAGGGAGAGAGTAGTTGAAGATGAGGTTGGAGTGGGGGGTGGGTGTTTCTGGAACATCAGAGGCGGCTGTGAGCCAAGGGAGGGTGTGGAGCAGGGGAGGGCCGTGACCTGGCTTAGGCTTTGTCAGGCGCCCAGCTTCCTCCTGGAAACCCACTTTGCATTTTCCTCCTGCCTTTCCTCTGAGCCCTCTCTGTTCCCTCAGGGCTGGTTTCCTTCCTCTCTCAGGTGTCGAGGTTCCAAGGGCTCTGTCCTCGATTCTCCTCTGCCTCTGACTCCTTCCCCTTGCATCACCTCAAGATTGCCTGCTTCTCCCTTCCTCCCTCTCCATCATCTCACCTCCTGTCACCCTGTCCCTCCTGTCACTCCCCGGCTCTCACACTCTCAGCTCTCAGTCAGCCTCCTCTCTAGCCTCCCTGCATCCAGTGTCTCCCTGCCAGCCTGTCCATACCCACAGTTCACCCTGTAACTCAAAACCAACTGTTCCTTTAAAAACGCTGCAATGTTCTGCCTCCCCTGCCCCCCACGACCTTCCTGCAGGTGGAGACCAAACTCCAGCACTTGTCCCTGGGTGCAAACCCAACCCTCCACCCTTGTCAGCTCCAGCCATAGCCACGCCCACCAGGAGATTCTCTCACTTCCCTGCAGGGGGCATCCCCTCCCGCACCTCTGCACCCTCACACACCTCGTCCTCTCTGCTCAGAATGTACGTGTGCATCTTGCTGACCTGAAAACTCTGACTCTTTTTTTTTTTTTTTTTTTTTTTGCGGTACGCGGTCCTCTCACTGTTGTGGCCTCTCCCGTTGCGGAGCGCAGGCTCCGGACGCGCAGGCTCAGCGGCCACGGCTCACGGGCCCAGCCGCTCCGCGGCATGTGGGATCCTCCC
>NC_041231.1:7346072-7383792 GCF_002837175.3 Physeter macrocephalus
GCGAACCCGTGTCCCCTGCATCGGCAGGCGGACTCTCAACCACTGCGCCACCAGGGAAGCCCTGACTCACTCCTGAATGAGAGTCAATCAGGATGATTCTGACTGCATGAAAGCTATCCGTCAAGGACATTTATTTTTACCTTACAGAGAGTCTGGAGGTGAGGGAGGCAGTGTGTGTGTTCAGGGGTTCAACACAGACATCAGGGTCCTAGTTCCTGCCGTCCTTCCAAGTGGACTCCTCTGCATGTTCACTTTCCCTTCGGGGTGGTGCCTCATGGTCCCAACATGGCCGCCAAAACCCCAGCCAGGCACCGTAGACCCAAAGCAGGAAGTGAGAGAGCAGGGTACCAAGGGACTCTCTCCTCATGTGCTAGTCCCTTATCAGGGAGGAAACATTTTCCCAGAAGCCTCCAGCGGACTTCTCCTGGTGTCACATGGTCGCCCCTTGGCCAGTCACAGGCAAATGACGATAGGAATGTCATGATTAGCATGGCGCAATCATCCTTTGTTCTCTGGGTCGATGTGTTTTAGCCCCACTGAGAAGTGAGGGCCTTGTTACTAAACAGAGAGGAGGCATGACTGTTGTGTGGACACCCAGCCAAGTCTGCCTTGTGAAGTCTGCTCAGATGGCCCCTCCCCTGTCGCATTTCTTCCGCCCACCTCCCAACCTTGGAGTTGGAGAGAGCCTAAACTCCAGACCATGTTCCAGTGACTACTGGACCTGGATTCAGTATTTCCTAGCCCTTATCTCATGCATCTATTTCTATAAGCTCTATTTCTATGAGCCCTGACACCCCCATTTTACAGAGGAGGAAGCTGAGGCTCGGAGCTGGAAAGGGCAGGTAGGCACTGAGGGTCAGAGGAGAGGAGGGACTGGCCTGAGGTCTCCCATCGAATTTCTACTGGAGATAGGCTGGACAGTGGAGCTTTCTGCAGTGATGGAGCTGTTACATGTCTGCACTGTCCAATTTGGTAGCCACTAGCCACATGGCTGCAGAGAGCTTGAATTAGGGCTAGTGCGACAGAAGACAGAATTTTTTATTGAAACAGACGTGTGGCTAGCGACTGCTCTACGGGGCGGTGCTGGAACCAGGCCTGGAACTGCAGTGCAGCTGCAGACGGGGGGGGTAGGCGGGCCACCGACAGACAGATGGCCTCAAAACCTGTGAACTGGAGTGTACCACATCCTGGCCCTCGCTGGGGGCCCCAGTTGAGAATGTGTCACTAGAAATGCAATTATAGTCTTGGAAAGGGCTTGGCAGGGCGAGGAAATCATTCACCCACCCTAATAAGCTCTGGAAGTCATTTACCCCGAGGAGAATGAGAAAGAAGGCCCTGAAATGGTTCTGCTCAGAGCATTTGCCTGTGGAGTCCAGTCCACCCCCCGAGTGGCAGGCAGATGCAGACTAGCTCATCGGGACCTGAACGCCAGGAGTTGGGGTGGGGCGGAGGTCTGGAGACGCCATCCAGGCAGCCCCTCTTATCATTGCAAGGGAGACGGAGGCCCAGACAGGGGTATGCTCCTGACGGAGCTGGTGGTACCTTACCCATCTGTCATAGGACTGGGCACTTGCCAAGGACCTCATTGCGGCCACCTCAGCATCCACCCCTCCCTCCTTCCCGCTAAGCAGCGGTCATGAGGTGTGGGAGGTCACTGTCTCCACCTTAGCTCTGCCATGGGCACTCCAAGCCAGCAGGCACAATCCCATCTCTTTTACCGTAGTGGTGGACCACTAATGGGTGCCTAAAGCAACTGGTGCACAGGGACAAGTCACCCTGAGGGCAAAGCCAGCATCCAAAGGACTGTGGAGAAGAAAGAGTCACAGAGAAACACAAAGACAGAGCCTTGGTCAAACCATGCTCAAAGTCATCTGTTTTTGGAATTTTCCATTATGTGATCTAGTAAACCCGCCGTATAGGTTTAGATGAGTTAAAATTGGGTTTTCGGTTACTTGCCACCAAAAGCATCCTTCCTGACGCAACGTGTGACATCCGTTCTGTCATCACTCCGCAAATTCTCCCGAAGTAGTAGTGAGTAATCCCAAACTGTAGGTGAAGAGGTCTGGAAAGTGACAGGTGCTTGTCCCAGGTTACTCAGTCCGTGGGGTAGTGGACCTGAAAGACAGCAGCCGTGTGGTGTCCTGTTCTTTCATTTAATTCTCACAACATGCCGGTGCATCAGGGATTAGTGCCCTATCTTACAGACAGGAATATTGAGACCCAGAGACAGAAAGGGACTTGCCTACTTCTCACGATGACATGATACCGGAGGAGAGCTGGGACAACGCATCAGTTATTCCGAGCCCCGGTTTAGAGATGTTACGTGAAGCGCTCTGATGGCCCCCCCTTTTTTTTTTTTTGCATGAGGATGCCCTAACTGTCTTCACGGGGCTACTTTGGTGTTGTGTATTCCTTCTCTCCATCTTGGAGAACTTGTATCTAAGGAGCTGGATGTATGTTTTTTAGTTGGGAGCTGCACTGAGTTGGCCCTCTGGGTCAGCGTTTGCCGTGTAACAAACCACCCCCAAGTTAGCAACTTAAATCTGCACCCATTTATTCTTGTTCCCAGGTCTGTGGTCGGCTGGTTGGTTCTCATCTAGACCAGACGCCACTCTGGGTGACTTGAGAGAAGGGAGTTTACTGAAGGGCTAGTGAAGCTCACAGAATCACTGGGGTCAGGAGGACCTAGTTTGGAACGTGGGCCAGAATATCCAGGAAAGTTGATGGCGCTCAAACTCTACTCCCTAACTGACACCACCTCTGAGGGAATTTCTCAGAGTTGCTCATATTAGTGGACACTCTGAGACACACAGGACTGGATTCTGCTCTGCTGCCCGTGGTGGTGAAATCCAAAGGCACCTGCGCTGGTATCCGTCAGCTGTTGCAGCGTAACAAAACGACCCCAAACTCAGCTTCTTCAAACATAAGCTTGTGTTATTGCTCTCGAGTCTCTGGTTCAGCTGGGCAGTTCTGACATACTCACATTTTGGAATACTCCCATAGCTCTTAAAATGAATGAACTTGAACGACAGATGTCAACATGGATAAATATAATGTTGCCAGAGAAGCAAGTACAGAAAGGATGCTTACAATGATACATTTGTATAAAATGCAAGAACAGTGTTTATAAAAAGGGAGGTATCTGGAGGGCTCTCTGGAGAGCTGGCAGAAACCGTGCTGTCAGCTGACCGCTTGCCTGCCAGCTCCTCCTTGTTCAGAGTTCGTCAGCCTGTGGGGCTGCCCTGGGCAGGAGAGGGGAAAGCCGGGGGGGAGAAGTGGGTATCCCCTTCTGCCTAAGGGGACCTCCAGAATGCGGGAGGGGGCCTCTGAAGGACATCTGGGAGCGTTAGGGGAGAGCCTGGACACTGCCTGCCCCAAATGACAGCCCTGTCCTCCCCGACACCCAGATCCCCTCCTCGTGTCGCCCCTCTCCTCCCAAAGCCTTCTCCACCTGCCTTGCCGCCTGACTCAGTACCTCCCTCTTCTGGGCTATTCTAGAGCTCTTTGTCCTCTCTTCCTCTCTTAGGGTCCCCAGAACTTTCCGCTGTTCTGTGTGCGTCAAATCTACTGTAAACAGGATCTGGAAGGATGGAGGGGCTGAGAGATGGTCTGGAAAGAGAGGAAGGAGGGAAGGAAGGAGGGATGGGAAGGAGGGAGAAAGGAGGGATGGGAGGGAGGGAAGGGCTAAAGGGCTGAAACCTCCCGGCCACGTGTGTTCCCTGCAGCATCCCAGCCCAGAGGAGGCTTGCCTAATCTTGGTGACTGGCTGGCTGTGGGATTTCTTAGGGAAAATGGTGATGATGACGGTCCCCCAAGTTTTCTCCACGTTGACACCAAATGTCCTTTGACTTGGTGTCTTCTGACACCATGGAGAGTGAAGGACACTCCTCCCTGGGGGCGCCCCCCACCCACGCTCCCAGCAGCCTCCTTCTCTGTCACCCGTCTCCTTCCTCTGGGCTCAGATGTGCTCAGACCGCTGTTGTCTGTGGCCTGCAGGTCCCTCTGCCGTTGTCTCCACCTGCGTTCCTGCTGCCAGCCTCCCTGCTCCCTGCAGGCAGAGCCTGAGGCGAGGATTGGGTGCCTGGGGTTTCTTGAGAGAGCTCTCAGGGGAACCTGGGAGGGAGAGGAGCAGGGTCAGGCGGGGGAAGAGACAGAGCAAGGACGCGTCTCAGGAGAGGTGTGGGCTCAGCCTGACCCAAGGAGAGCTCTGCAGAGGAGAGGGTGCTGCGGAGCTGCCCCCTTGGGGGGACTGGACCTCGTAAGGTCCATCACTGGTCAGTCAGCGCTCCTGAGGGCGCGTGTGGGATGGGCAGAAATCTCCCCGCTATTCATTTCCAGGTTCTTAGGGTACTTTCTCAGTAAAGGCACGGCTACGAGCTGTTAGTAGGGCCCTCGCAGTAGCTGGGGCATGGGTGCCGGCCGGTCAGGGGATCTGCTCCCTGGGACCTGGGCTGTGCAGCAGGCGGAGGGCTGCCTCGACTTCTGCCTCCTCTGGGCACTGCTGGGCCACTACTTTTGCTTGGTCTAGATGAGAGGCTCTCCGTGTGAGCCCACTGAGGGGATTTTAACAATTGGGAAATGTCACACACTGCCCTGGATTTCTGGCCTCTCTTGGAATTGGGGAGATCCAGCCCCTTGGGTCCACACTCCTGCAGGGCCGTAGGTCAGCTGGTGCCGGGCACGGAGCCACCGTATCTGGGTCACTGGCTCCCCGCCCCGCACAACCCCCTGACCCACTCCCCTCATTTATGGCGGCTTCTGGGCCCCTGTGGGCCTCTGAGGTTTGCGTTCAAGACCTAACTGACCCCGCTGGCCTCTGAGCTCACACTTTCTGTGTCTCCGTGTTTTCAGTGACGTTCTCCTTACTGAGAGCCTACGGTGTGTGGCACTGCAGCTACTTTATGTCCAAAGGTGACAAGCAATTCTCAGTCTCTTACCAAAAAAAAAAGAAAAAGAAAAAGCTTTCACTCTGCTGGGGACGAGCAGGGGACTAGACGGGGACGGACACAGAACCTGGCTTGAGCAGTGCCACAGTGAGGCTGGCTTGGGAAGGGGTCTGTGAGTGCCTGTTGAAGGCCTGGTGGGCACACGTGTCTGTGGGTGTGTGTTTGTCAGCGGGCAGGACTGGGTAGGAGCCCAGGAAGGAGGATGCTGTGTCGTCCAGGTGGGAGGTGATGGTGGCTTTAACTCCAGTGGTTGCCATGGCAACTGAGAGCTGGAACTGCATCACAGAGAGACCAAGAGGGCTTGGCTACGGTAGTTGGATGGGGGGCCAGAGGAGGTGGGCAGGACAGGATGGCTTCCAGGTGTTGGCCGGTGTCCCAGGCTGACTCACGGATAAGCAGGTGAGGGTTCTAGAAGGAGCAGGCCTCGCCCCAACTGCCCTCTTGGCCGGCCGGCCATGTCCAGCCCCGCAGGGGGAGAGCTCGCTGACCCAGACCAGGCAGCCGGGCGGCGAGCCCTTGCCGTGCCGGACGGGGTGTGAACAGCCCGCTTCTGGGGTGCAGAGGTGCTGAGGCCTGTCTGGGGTCATGCAGTCAGGCTCAGAGTCTCAGCCCTACTGCTACCCTCTGTGCTGTCTCCCCCGGCCCGAGAGCCCCGGGATCCTGGGGAGTCAGGAGCCAGGCCCTTCCCTCTGCCCTCGAGGCCCTGGTGGTCCCTGGGCTGAGGTACATGTGCGCCCTCCCCGCAGCCCGCCATCACCGTCCCGAGCCGGCTTCTCGGATCCGCCTCCAGGAGATGAGCTCAGGGGCTATTCCTGCCCAGTGACGGCACCTGGCCCGGGGCTGTCCCCTGGGGCTGGGGCCCACAGCCCTCAGACACCCCTAGCCTCGCCCCATCACACTCCCACTCCCACACCTGTGCTTTCCCCCCTTGACACACCCTGTACTCAGTGTCCTGCCCCGCTGGCCACAGAGCACGCGCTCCCCGGTCTCGTACACACACACCCCCGACACGCATTCCCACGCGCGCACGTGCCCCGCTGCACGCTCTCCCTCAGGTCCGTGTTCTCACGTGCCAAGGGCCATGCTGGGGTCGCACACACCACGCTCGCTTCTGACCCCCCCGCCCCCGACGTGCACTCTCCCCATCCCTGATCCGCGAGCCCACCCGTGAGCCCACGGCCCTGAGTGCAAATCTCCACGTGCATCCTTGTCCCCAGGTTCACACCTTCAAACCCGTAGGTTCCCCATGACCACCCCCAGTACCTCTGAGACAACGAGAGCCACCCAAGAGGGCCGTGTTGTCTGCCATCTCCGCAGGGACGAGGAGGCCTGTGACCCAGAGCGTGGGGCCAGCCCACAGGAGCAGAGATGGGGAAGCCAGCCCCAAGCCTGTGGAAGGGATAGCTTTCTCTGGGTCGAAGCTGGCTAAGTGTGGGAGTGAGCTCCCCATCACAGGAGGTGCGCAAACATGGGCAAACTACTCCTGGTGGAGAAGGGGTGGAAGGGCCTCAACCCAGAGACCCTGGGAGGCGGAGGGGATGGAGGAGCTGGGTCAGGCAGCGGGCTCTGGGGTGATGAAGGGGCCGGCCAGGGAACGAAGGGGGCAGGAGGGGGCTGGAGGGGCAGGTAAGGGTGGGGCCGGCTGGCCCAGAGGGTGAGGGCTGTCTCGCCATGGCCACCATAACTCAGCTGGGGTGGACAGTTTCCTTTCTCCTGCCTGATTTACTGCCTGCTTCGGAGGGGCGAGGCCCATTCTTTGAACTTCAAAGGGAGCAGTGAGGGAAGCCGGGGCAGTGGTGACAGCCCACTGAGCCCGGGCGCCTGTCCGCAGTCGGCCAGGAGGCTCCCGGGCCTGAGTCCGCCGGCCACTCAGCAAGGCTTGCTAAGCCGCAGCCTCTCGGCCTGTGAATGTGGTCCCAGAGAGGAGGAAGAAAGGTCTAGTCCTGCACGTGTTTTCAGTGCCGGGGGCTGTGACACCGGGGTCACAGCGGTCCATTCCACAGGGGTCCGTTCCAGCGTCTCAGGCCTGGAAGGTCTGTCCAGGACCGAGAGGGGACGTGTCCCTTCTTAGGTTTTTAGCCCACTGCTCTGTTGTCATCTTCACAAAGACAGAAACGAGGAGAGACATTCTTAGGTTTCCCTTTCCGCATTTTCAGGTGGGTAAATCAAGGCCCAGAGACATTAGGTCTGCCTTCCAGCCGCACAGGAAGGCCTCTGGCCCCAGTCCCTGGTCTCTCCCACACACTGCCCCACGGCTTGTGCACCTGGGTCCAGAGTCAGGCAGCATTTGTCTGTTGGGATTTTCATCCCTTTTGCTGAAGGCCTGGCTGGCCTGGGCTCTGCCGCGGTGACTGTAACCGCAGGCCGCCGTTTCCATCTCTGGGCCTCAGTTTCCTCCTGAGGATCCCAAGCTCCGTGGCAGTGGCCTTAGTGCTTGATCAGACCAGCGTTTTCTTTGTTGTGCCCTGTGTTACATCGAGCGTTCAGAGCAGGTGTGGGTCAATGTTCAAAATAGGAGGCTTCCCATAAAAATCTTGGTTTCCACCTTCTCTTAAAGAATCAGAAACTTTGGTCATGTTGATGTTCCCATCTGCTGGTCACAGGCCGGCCAGAGCTGGAAGTGGTTCCCCGTTAGGTGGAGGGCACGGCACGTTCTCCAGCCCCCGCAGCCCCTTCCACACAGTGCCCTTGTTGATGTGCTCTGCTGGCCCCTGGGACGCCTGAGTTCGAGACCCCCTAACTTGCCTAAATGGACCTGCTTTGGAATTCCTGCCTCATTTTCTTATCTGCTGTGTGACCTTGGGCAAGTCACTTAGCCTCTCTGATCCTCAGAATGGGCTGAAGCATGCGGCACCTGGAGAGGTTCTCAGCAAGGCCCCCTCGGCATTTCGTCTGTGCTTTGGGAGCATCTTGGCTGACGGCAGCTCGCTGCTGGGGCCGGTAGGAGAGCTCAGTGCTTCCCCTCACAGTGCACACAGGAGGCGAGCGGCAATGCAGGAAACGTCAGAGGGAGGCGGTGGGCGTGGGAGCAGCTTGGCAGAGGGACCTGGATTTGAGTCCTGCTTCCAGCACTTTCTAGCTAAGTGACCTTGGGAAAGTTACTTAACCTCTCGGGCCCCTGCTTCTGTGGGCTCCTCTTCCCTGGAGGCCTCACCTCAGTGTGGTTGTGGGGAGGTCGGGGGTTAGTGCAGAAAAGTGCCTGGTATGTAGCTGGTGCTTCATGATCCAGGGCAGTCAGGGCCCCAAGAGGCACCGCTGAAGGGAGTGCCAGGCATCGAGAGAACCTCCTGGAAGAGCAGGGAGTTGACGGTCTGCACAGGAGGTCTAAAGATGGGGGGGGGCGGAGTATGGGAAAGAGCGAGGGGCACCTGGGAAGACTGCAGCTAGTCTGGGAAGGGCCATAGGGGTGACTGGGGGCTGGCAAAGGGCCGAGGAAGTGAGCTCAGGTGCCCAGACCACACCGTGGCGTGTGAGGAGCCATGCGGGGTCTTGAGCAAGGGGGCACCTGTCTCTCAGTGACGTCAGTTGTGACATAAAAGGATGCACTTACCCTCGTGCCCCTCCTGTTGAGGTGGATACACATACTGTCCTCAAAGTTCCTACCCTGGGGCCGTGGAGAGAGCAGGGCCACTGCAGCCTGGGTCTGGGTCCTTGGACTCAAATCCCTGCCTGCTACCCGGCCTCACCCTGGGGGTCAAGCACTTCCGGAAGACCTGCTGGGCTGAAATGAGCCAGGCCTTTGGGTTCAGTTGAGCAGGGCCCAGACCCCAGCTCCACCCTGTGTGGCCATGGAAGGGTTCCTCGACACCTTGAGCCTGGGTTTCCCCATCTGTGCAACTCAGGGATGAAGCTTCTAGAAGTTTACAAGTTCCCTTTCAGTGTAGACATGTTCGAAGGCAAAAGCGGTTTTTTGTAGGGGAGGGGGATGGCGCAGGTCCCTCCTCGCCTGTGGGTGAGCATGCGGCTTGAGCTGGGATCCCATCTGTGTGGCAGGTAGGGACGGGAGAAGGGGACCCTCCCACACTGTCCTCTGGTGCTGCCCCTGGACAGACACGCAGGAAGACAGACGTTTGTCGAGTGCTTACTGTGTGCAGGGGCTTCCCCAGGGCCCCACCGGACAGACACTTCAGGCAGAAATGCGTGACTGGCACCCAGAACGCAGCTGCGTGGAGAGAGAGGTTGGCCGTGCAGAGGACAGCCCTCAGCTGGGAATGCGCACTGTCTTTCAGGAATGATTTGGGGGCCATAAATTTTCGGTAGCACGGCAATCTGCAGAGTTTTCATAACGCTGAAGAGTTTAGACTTGTCTCGAGGGGTAACAGTTTCACCCAAGTAATACACCAGCTCCAACTATTTGTGATTGCAAAGGTGGATTTTTTTTTTTTTCCCCTTGAGGTGGAATCCTCCTCAGATTTCATGCTCTGCTTTAACATGTTTTCTTTCACCCGAAATATGAATTAAAATAGCCCACGAGATGTACAGATGGAGGAGGAAAGAAACAGGGCAGAATGTGTGCTGAGCGTGTGTTCTGCGCCGGCGCCTGGCAGGGCACGCACTTCGGCCGGGCCCCCGGCCTTGACCGTCCCCCCCGCCACCTTGGCAGCCCTTCCTGCGCTGGGTGGGGCAGGACGGACCCCCCCCCCTTTCCGTCTCCGTGGTCCTCACGACAGCTGCCTTAGGTGCAGCCATGTGACATACCAGGAAAGGGAGCCTCAGGCATCCAGCAGGCTGCCCAGAGTCTCACAGGTGGGCCTTCGGGAGCAAGGTTCACACTCAGGGCTGTGTGACTTGAAAGTGTGTTTTGGGGGAGAGAAACCTCTTTGGGGGCAGATCTCTTGAATCCCTGCTTATCTCCAGTGGCCAAGAGAGTGCTCTCTCTGGCTGGAGTGCCTGCTTCGAGTGTGGACGAGATTGCAGGGAGGGGATGTTTTACATAGTTGATTCCGGGGTGATTTGACGGCTCCTCAAGCACCCTAGAAGCCCCGTTTCCATGGCGACTGTTGCTGTGCCGCTCACGGGCATTTTGATCCACTCAGTAAAACGGGCCCTGAAAGGATGCCAAAGAGGATACTTTCTGCTTAGAAGTGGGTCATTTGCATGGCATTTGCATATTTGGGGGGTGTTCTTCCCAAACTGGGGCCAGCTGACACAGGGAGTGCGTTGTCTGCAGAGCCTGACTTGACAGAATAAAAAGGGTCAGAATTCGGCTCTGTGTTGACAGAGGGTCTGAGGCTGAGCTGGAGGAGGGCAGGCTCGGGGCCCCATTGCGGAGCCCAGGTCCCTGCAGGCTGTCCCGTCCTGCAGGGCTGGGTCCACTGGTGGGGGGTTGAGGGGGCACCCCAGGAAGGCAAAGTCCCACTCGGCCAGCCAGAAGGTTCTCTGAGCAGGGCTGTCGAGATGAAGCCCTTTGCTTTTGCCTTTATTAGAACACTGGGTGCTTTATACGCGTTAGCTCTGTTCTCTAGTGAGTAGGGAGGGTTTATGCTGTTCTCCAGGTGCAGAAAGGGGCCGCCACTTGCTCCACGCCAGGTATGAGGACCAAGTAGAGATGGGTATGTGAACTCTGGGGGAAGGCAGGATCTGGTGAGCTCAGGAGGCATGCAGAGGGTGTTCCAGAATGGGGAGAAAGCCGCGGAGGTGGGTGTATTGGTCAGCTTGGGCTGCGTGACGAATACCACATGCTGGGCAGTCTCAATAACAGACACTTATTTTCTCACAGTTCCAGAGGCCGGGAGTCCGGGATAAGGTATCCGCAGAGCCGGCTCCTCCTGAGGCCTCCCTTCTTGGCATGTAGACGGCCGTCTTCTCCCTGTGTCCTCATGCGCTCATCCCCCTGGGCTGTCAGTGTCTTCCTCTCTTGTAATAAGGACACCAGTCAGATTGGAGTAGGGCCCACCCACATGACCCCATTTTAACGTCATTACCTCTTAAAGAGCCCCATCTCCAAATACAGTCCCATTCTGAGGTCCTGGGGGGTCAGGACTTCAGCATGTGAATTTGGGGGGACACAGCTCACCCGCAAATGGTGGAGGTTGTTATGGGGGTGTCCGTGGGCACACTGAGAAGGGAACGAAGAAGTAAGAGGGTGGGTGAGTGAGAGCGTGGCTTGCGGAGCTTTGAATGCCTGGCTGAGGGTCTGTGTGATGGACACATGCCACAGTCCCCAGAGCAGGGAGCTTCAGGATGCAGTGGACATCTGGGGCCAGGAGCTTCAGGATGCAGTGGACATCTGGGGCCAGCCGGGCTGTTGCGGCTGGGACGGACTGGGTTGGAGGGCCTGGGGGAATGACATCCCTTCCAGCACACAGCTCAAGTGTGAGGTCCTCCTGTGCAGGCCAGCTTTCTGGGGGCTGATGGGCCTTCCAGTGCAGGGAGCGTCACTTGGTCTTTTAGCCTGGCTTTCCCCCCAGAGGGTGAGCCTCAAGCGAGGGTTTAGGACCTGGTAGTTTATTTTGGGGTGGGATCCCAGGGACCAGGAGTAGAAGACTGGGGTGAGAGATGCAGGGAGGGGGACAGGCCATCCAAGGGGTGCGCTGAGCTGCTCTGGCACCAGGGACCCATCCTGCTGGTGTCCCGGGGGATTGTGCCCGAGGGTGAAGAGGGGCCCCTGGCGCTCGTGGTCAAGTCCGCCGTGGTGGGGGGCAGTGCTCCCTGCCCTCCCAGGTTTGCCCTGTGCCAGCGTGGCTCTGGGTTGGCCGTGCCCCACGTGGTAGCTTCAGGAAAGCCCACGAGAGTGAAGCCGGGACAGCCTGTGAGGGGCTCCGGTTACACCTTTACGGAGCTGGTGGTCGTGCTGCGGCCGGAGCGAACGTGTGGCCGGAGCATGAGGTGGGGGCCGGGGTGTCCGAGGCACCTTCCAAACTGGCAAGAAGTCTAAGCGATGGAACCACCTGCTTCAGGGAGCCAGAGTCCCTGCCAGTGTTCAGCTTTTGGACAGAGGCTACGAGTGCGTCTCCCGGGCCAGGCTCCGTGCTGTGCCATGTTGGGCACCAGGCGATGATAGGGGCCGTGGGAGACCACCCAGGGGACCCTGCTCCCCTCAGTGAGGAGGGGGCAGAAGGGATGCCTGCCAGAAAAGGCGTCCTCCTCCACGTGGTTCATCTCCACTCACTGGCTGGATGATGCCAGGGCAGCCGCCAGGCTGCACAGGTGCTGGTGCCCAAGATGGGTCCCCGAGTGAATGCGTGAAGCTGAGCTCCTTGGCCAGTGACAAGAGTGAGAAAAGGCCTTTGTCACGATGAGCCGCTGAAACTTCGGGGCTGTTTGTTACAGCTGTCAGTCTTCCCTGACTAACACAGAGAGTGCTTATCGGAAGTGCAGCGTCACTGTAATGACCTCAAGGGTATGGCATTGGCGTGGCTGTTGAATGGCCGACCGTGTGGAAACTGATCAGAGTCTTTGAAATCTGGCATCCATGTGACGAAGTGGTGAACCCTTTGGGAGCACTGCCGCCCGGGATAACTTGGAAGGCCGAGCACGTGGGCGCTGAGCCTATAGCTCTGGGGGAAGTGATTGAAAAGAATTAACGGATTAGTGTGTCTTGGCCACTATTGGCTGCACTTGGCAAGATGTTACAGGAAAGAGAGCAGCTCAGGATAGCAACAGCTGGTTTGAAGCAGAAACAAAAGGGAATAGAGAGGAGGTTTTCAGTGCTGGAAAAGCCAACGGCTTCTGGATCTGAAACACTAGGAAATCAGGTTGAGAAAAACTTCAGGCTGCCTGAAGATTAGCTGAAGGATGTGACATTTCCACTCAATTACGTGGCCTCAGGATTGTCATGAGGAAGGGGAGAGGGAGAGACAGGAAGACAAGGAAGCAGAAGAGAAATGACCAGGGCTTGCCAGTTACGTCTAGGAGAGAACGTGGGCCTGGCCCTGGGCACATACAATTGCCTGGAAGCAGGTGCATCAGAAACCTGGGTTTGGAAGGAATCGTATTGCTAAAGGAGCATTGATCCTGGACTAAAAGGAGTTTTGTGTTTTCTTTTTGCGGTACGCGGGCCTCTCACTGCTGTGGCCTCTCCCGTCGCGGAGCGCAGGCTCCGGACACGCAGGCGCAGCGGCCACGGCTCACGGGCCCAGCCGCTCCGCGGCACGTGGGATCCTCCCGGACCGGGGCGCGAACCCGTGTCCCCTGCATCGGCAGGCGGACTCTCAACCACTGCGCCACCGGGGAAGCCCCATTCCTTTTTTTAAATTTTATTTTATTTATTTATTTATTTATTTATTTTGTGTGGTACACGGGCCTCCCTCTGTTGTGGCCTCTCCCGTTGCGGAGCGCAGGCTCCGGACGCGCAGGCTCAGCGGCCACGGCTCACGGGCCCAGCCGCTCCGCGGCACGTGGGATCCTCCCGGACCGGGGCGCGAACCCGGTTCCCCTGCATCGGCAGGCGGACGCGCCCCATTCCTTTTTATTGATGAATAATATTCCACTGTATGGATAGAGACCACATTTTGTTTATTCATTCATCAGCTGATGGACATCCTAGTCTCTGCCTTTGTGTGTGTGTGTGTGTGTGTGTGTGTGTGTGTGTAGGGGGGCAGCAAACATGTTTCCTCTCTAGTTCAGAGGCCACCAGGCCATGCCGTGACTGGACGGGACGTTGGGTACGGGGACATCTCTGTTACTTCCTGCCCCCCGGGTGCTCCCTGAGGCCATATCCCCTTGCACTTAGCCAGGGTCGTGTGACTGAGTTATGGCCAAAGGAATGTGCACAGAGGGGTGCACACCACCTCCCGGCCTGGCCCCCAGACCCTGCATTATCCTCTGTATCCAGGCCCAAGCTGGATGAGGCCAAGGTGACCTTGGTGACCACATGTTGAAGAATGGAAGGAGCCTGCCTGGGTTCCTGGGTGACCACGTGGAGCTGAGCCCTGGGCCCCCTGCGTGAGCTGACGTGATGGACAAGGATGTGACCTGGGGGCTCTCTGTTACAGGGTTGACTCATCCTGACTAATGTACACACCTATCTTGCCCATCTCCAAACCTGGCTGGTCTGTAAAAGCCACACTCTCCTCCTACGGAAACCTCGGGGATAGTTCCATTGCTCACAGGGCCATCACGTCCCCGCGCCACAGCCCCCGGGGCCCGCACGCCAGCCCTCTCCTGCCTTTCTGAGCCTTTGTCCCCTCTCGCTGCCCCTTGCTTTCTCTTCGGGTCACATTTTCTTCTCCTCAAATATCCTGTGCTGTCTTCTCCCTCAGGCCTTCCTCCTGTGCCTTCTGCCTGGAAACCTCCAGCACTGCTTTATTGTGTTCACCCCGCTACCCGTCAGATCGTACCTCGGATGTCGCGCCCTCAGGGGAGGGTTCCCGGCGCTGGCAGACTGGATTAGGTCCCCCTCCCCGCCCATATGTCAGTTGTGGATCTGAGTTACAATCTCCCAGAAGCCACCCTGGCTCGGGCAGAAGAGGAATGTTCTGGAAGTTGTGCTAATTAGATGCTGCTGATTGTCCCCCCCTTGGTTCTCCTCCTCCCGCCCTACAACGGAGCCCCCGTTTGGTTCAGAGGGACCGTGTACCCTTGCAGCTCCTTTCCCGGACTCTCTGGCCTTGGGTCCCAGTTCTGGCCAATGTGATGTGAGTGGAAGTCTACTTGGCGGGTTCTTAAAAGGCTATTGTTTTCCTAAAATTGCCAGCCAGGCCTTGCCCCTTCCTGTCCCGTCTTCCTCCTGCGGCCTCTGCGAGGATGCTGGTCCAGGAGCTGGCAGGAGCCCGTGCCCTTGCAGGCGTCCTCCGGCGACTATCCTCCCTGCAAAGGAACACAAACCCTGTCTAGTCCTGCATGCAAATGGGACTTTGTTACATGCAGCCGAACACATCGTACCTAATGCAGAAGGCTTTTAGAGGTCCAACAGAATGGACGGGAAGTCCAGAGAACCACGCCTGGGACGCTCGGTACCCAAGGCCACTGCTGCCGGAGAACACAGCCTCCGTCAGGGCCTCAGGGACCGTGTGAGGACGCTGCTCCTAGGTTCTTGGCATAAATCCAAAACCTCTTGCCTCTCAAGACATGTTTCAGATCCAGAGCCCTGGGCAGGGCAGTCCAGTCCTGCCTCTGTCAGGGCAGGGGGAGGGGACACCTGGGCCCCTGGTTCCTCCAGTGGGAGGTCAGGGCCTGGCGACCACCCGCTTTGTACTCTGCTAACTTCCCCTGCTTTCATCCTGGTGATTCTAAGCCAGATCGTGAGGCAGGGGGATGGGCACAGTATACAGCATACAGTACAGCGTTATTATACTGTAGCATAGTCGGTATAGCATAGTGCTGTGTATCACATCGCCAGGACTTATCCATCTTATAACTGGAAGTTTGTCCCTTTTGACCCCCTTCACCCACTTTCCCCACCCTCCCATCCCTCACCTCTGGCAACCATCAGTCTCTCTCTGTTTCCATGAGCTCAGCTTTTTTGTTGATTCCGTATATAAGAAAGATCATACGGTAATTGTCTTTCTCTGTCTGACTTATTTCACTTAGCACAGTGCCCTCAAGGTCCATCCATGTTGTCACAGATGGCAAGATTTCATTCTTTTTAATGGCGGAGTAATATTCCAGTGTGTGTGTGTGTGTGTGTGTGTGTGTGTGTGTGTGTGTATACACACACACGTGTATCTGTACAAACACACACACACACACACACATATATATATACACACACACACACATACTTATATCTCCACAACTTCTTTATCCATGTATTTGCCGGTGGACTCTGAGGTTGTTTCCATGTCTTGGCTGTTGTGAATAACACCGTGATGAGCGTAGGGGTGCAGGTATCTTTTTGAGTTCGTTTTTTTTTTTGTTTCCTTAAGATAAATACCCAGAAGTGGAATTGCTGGGTCATAGGATAGTTCTCTTTTTAGTTTTCTGAGGAACCTCCATGCTGTTCTCCACAGTGGCTGCACCAGTTTACACGCCCACCGACAGTGCACGAGGGTTCCCTTCTCTCCACGTCGTCACCAGCGCTTGTTATCTGTTGTCTTTTGATGCTAGTGGTTCTAACAGGTGTGAGGTTATACGTCGTTGTGGTTTTCTTTTGTATTTCCCTGACGATTAGCGATGTTGAGCATCTTTTCATGTACCCGTTGGCCAGCTGTATGTCTTCTTTGAGAAAACGCCTATTCAGAGCCTCTGCCCATTTTTTAATTGGGTTGTTCAGTTTTGTTGCTATTGGGTTGTCCGAGTTCTTACATATTTTGGATATTAGCCCCTTCTCAGATATGTGATTTGCAAATATCTTCTCTCATTAGATGGTTTGCCTTTTTATGTCCCTGAGGGTTCCTTCGCCGTACAGAAGCTTTTGAGTTTGATCTGGGGGGCACACCTTGAAGGCCCACCTGCCGCTTGGGCTGCTGCCGTGTTCCTGAGACCACTCCGGGGACCCCACCCTCCCTGGAACCGGCTTTCCTCACGTACCTGCCGGCCTCCGGACCCCAGCAGCCCCGCAGGCTCGTCCAGCCTCCACACAGAGGTTCAGGCGGGGGCCGCCGGATTCGGAGACGGGTTTGCCGAGCCCCCCCGTTCTCAGAAGATGCAGTGGGGGAGCTGTGAACCGCCGGGCAGGGAGGCTGGCGCCGTGCTGGGGTGCGTCCTGGCCTCAAGTCCTGGCTCTGCAGCGTGAGCGCCGCAGAAGTAGCGCCGCGCACGCGGAGGGAGCCCGGAGTCCCCAGCAGCCTCGCCCGACCCGCGGTGGGGTTGCCCCAGCCAGGGGGGGCTCAGGCCCCCGGCTCGGGGCGGGCTGGTGGGCCCTGATAGCAGGCGGCCTGCCACCCCACGGGAGCAGTGGCTGGCGGGCTGTCCGCGCGCAGGCGAGTGCTGGTGTGGCAAGGGGACGGGGGCAGGCACGCGGGGGCGGTGCAGGAGAGCTGCCGGCCCGTGGGCCCTGGAGGCGGCCCGGAGGGGCCTCCCGAAGACAGGGCCGGATAGAAGGGTGCACGTCTCCGGGCTCCTGGGAGAGGGGGCATCCCCACGTTGACTGTAATTCACCTTCTGTCAGAGGAGGACTCAGAAGTGAATGTGGGACACCGAAAAATCTTTTAAAAAGTGGCTTGAGCATCGGGGTTGTGGATTAGGTATCATCCAGGCGCCACGCTCGGCTGTGGCCATGGTTATTTTCTCATGGCTGTTTCTGTTCAGCTCTGGAGGAGGCAAAATGGGAGTGTGTGTGCGTGTGCGTGTGTGTGTGTGTGTCCCACGCATGTGTGCGCCTCTGTGTGTGTGTGTCTGTGTTTGCTTTTAATGTGCACCTGCAGGTGTGCGTGTCTGTGCTTACACGTCTTTGTGTGTGCGTGTACGTGTGTATACACCCTCCTATGTGTGTGCGTGTGTTTCCCGGTGAGTGTGCTGCCTACACCCAGCCTGGCTGTGCACAGCTGCCCTCCCTCCATCCCCAGCCCCAGAATGCCGTTTTGTTTCTCACCCTTTCATATTCAAATGCCAGCCTGGCTCCCAGCATCCCGGGGCATTTATGGGCCGATTGTGTATTGTTGAGCAGGGGTGAGTGGGTGAGCTCATCACTGGCTTGTGATGGTAATTCCTGCCTGGACCGGGGACCAGGGCCCCCGTCTGCTTCAGAGGGGCCTGCCTGGGTCCTGCCCCCCCCACCACGCCCTTCATTGCCCGGGTGCCCGAGCTGTTCATTCAGTCCAGAAACAGGGACTAAGACGAGTGACAACAGCAACAGCAGCGACATTTATTTATCGGGGCTAACTGTGCTGGACATGGCTCTCAGCCCTTTCAAGGTTCACCTCGCTTTAGGTCGATTTGAATGGGTGAGGAAGCAGAGGCAGAGGAAGATGCCCCCACGGGCAGACAGCTACCACCGCACTGGGTGCCTGGCTGGTGGGGGGTGGGAAGGGCAGAGCCCCTGGGCGGCGGGGTGCCCTCCTCCCTGCTCCCCACCAGCCCCATCTCCTGTCCAGGCTCTCTCCCTCATCCGCGCCATTCTTCTTTATCATGTGGCTTACCTTAGCCCTGGTCTCATCTCCTGTGTCCTGGACGCTGTCCTCTCTGCCTCCTGGAAGCTCCCCCACCCTCAGCACAGCTGCTGGGATGTCTTTCCTAAAACCTCCTCCACTCCTGGCCGTACGCCTTCCGTGCCTCCCCACTGTGCTTCAGCCGAAGCTCAAATTTCTCCTGGCATTTAGAACCCACTGGCATCTGGTCCTATCGCCCCGCTTCAGCAGGGCTGTTCTGGGGCGGGTGGAGCAGGCAGAGAGCAGAGCTGGGGCCGGTACTGAGCTCCTCAGTGGGAGAGGCGTGTAAGTGGGGCTTTGACCGGACTTGGATCTGACCCAGGTGTCCGTGGTGGGAGGTAGGCATTCAGGCAGGAGTAGCTGGGAACAGCTGCTCTCGCCCTCAGCAGCAGGATGGCCCAGCCAGAGGCTGCTCGGGCGCTGACCCTCCATATCCTGGGCTTGTCTGACCTCAGATGCCCCTGCTCCACCCCTGTCTGCAGGGGAAGGGGAGGAGAGAGGCTCTCCTTAGGTCCAGACTGTGGGCCACATAGAGGAAGCCAGAGATTCATGGACGCAAGGGGCCGGGTGGCATTTTACCAGGGGGTGGATGGAAGGATGGATTGGGGTGGAGCTTTGGAGTCAGATTCTCCTGGGTTCGTCTCCCGTCTCTGCCAGCCGCCAAGTCAGCAAACCTCTTGGCTCCTCAGTTTCCCCATCTGAGAAGTGGGGCAACACCACTGAAACACAGAGTTGCTGCTAATACCAAGGGTTCCATCAGAGAAGGGTCTGCATTTAAGGGCTATTTTAAAAAAAAAATAAAAATGGCATTTCTACAGCAGGCAGCTGTGCATTTGGGACCCACGTTTTTCTCAATGGAGTCCTGGGACACTGTCGTTTTCTGCCTTTGTATCTCTCTGAGCCTCAGTTTCCCCATCCGTGAAAAAGGCCTGATGCCGGCCCCAGCCTTCTTACGGGGCTCTGAGCGTTAGCCAGCCAGCCTGCCCACCTCCACCTGCCCGATCCTGAGGCGTGAGCGTCCGAGGGCTGGGAAGAGGGGTTGGGGGATCCTGTTACTTTCGGCGGGTCCAGCTCCCAGACGATGGGAATCGTATTAACCTTGGCCAGGGAGATCACCATCTGTCCAAACAGTGGGCACTAGGCAGCCCGCTGCCCGAGCGTCTGAAGCACCAGGCAGCATCGCCTGCTCCCTCCCAAGTACTTACTCAACAGACCCGCCTGGGGTCCACCCTCCCTGGGGTCCACCCTCCCTGGCCTCAGTCCTCCTCTCTGCACAAAGGGTCTCGACTGGTCTATGCCAGGTGGCAGCCCCGAGCAGTTCCTCCCAGGCCCTTCAGATCTGACTATTTACTACTTCATTCATGTGGACCTATTTTCTGCCCATCCCCGTGCTGTAGGCTGAGGATCCAGGGATGGACCCCCAGCCTCTACCCTGAAGTGCCCCCCGTCTCATTAGGAAGACAGACAGAAAAGCCATCAATGACAGTGTGAGGCGGTGAGGGCTGTGAGGGTGGTTATGAGGATAATAATCCACAAAATATGATAATAATAGTAAGTTACATGCCCACCATGTCCCAAGACGTTTCTAAGCACTTTACATGTACTGTCTCACATAATTCTCACAACAGCCCTGGGAGGAGAGCCTTGTTATTTTCCATTCTCGTTTTTCAGACGAGGAAACCGAGGTACAGAAAGGTTAGAAACGGAAACTTTCCTTGGGTCAGAAAGCCAGTTAGTGGTGGATCTCAGAGCAGTGAGGGAGCCCAGAAAGGGGGTGATTATATCCTTCAGGGGGAAGGGGAAGGCTTTTCTTAGGAGGAGCCATTTGACCTGGCCTTTGAAGGATGTATAGGAGTCCACCAGACAGAGAAGCGGTGGGAACAATGTGTGCAAGCCTGAAGCGACATAAAGAAACCAGACTTGGCCCAACCAGGGCCATCATTCTGGAAACCACAGGGCATCACGGGAGCCAGGCACGGAAGGAACCACAGCCTGAGAGACAGAAGTGGAGCAGGACCCAGGAGGGCCGTGCATGGGCTGAGAAACCATCTCTGTAAATGAGCCGTGGTCTAAGAGGGAAGTAACGGTGAGCGTGCTCAGATGCAGCCCTCCCCAGCCGCTCCAGGATCCTGGTCCTCTGTGAGGGGCAGCCCCACCCCAGGAGAGACACAGGGGCGGGGTGGAGGGTGGTCCTGTGCAGAAGAGCAGCACAGGGGGATGAGGCTTTGGGAGAACGTGGCTCTTGTGTATTCACTGGTTCTTTATTTAATATTTTGATATAGGGCATATATAGGTTTTCCTCCAAACTAGGATAGTTTGAGAACAAATGGGACCTCATTAATCGGTTGCCCCGGGATGAAGGTTGTAAATCAGGACATATGGTCCCACAGCACAGATGTGATCTACCATGCGCTTTACAACTATTAACCCATTTAATCCTGACAGACCTTATAAAGGGGGTTGCTATTGCCCCCCTTTCCAGATGAGGAAACCGAGGCACAGAAAAAAAGAAATGCGCCTACATTAGTACCCACTATGTGTTAGAACTGAGCTGGGCCGTTTCACATAAATCCATCTAACCCTGACAACAGCTGTGTGAAGGATGTTTTGGGAACCCCATTTACAGATGAAGAAACTGAGGCTCTGAGACCCAACCCGAGTCCAGGAGATCCCAAGTCTCAGCCCCTCTTGCTGCCTGACAGAGTCTCCTTGCTCAACATTCCAACTCAAATCTCTTGCCTGCTTTTTTTTCTTTTTCATTTCTCCCGGGTGGATTGCAGCAGGGAGAGAGGTGTGGCGCCAGCAGAAAAATGCGTGTATTCTTTTAGGTGAGACGGGAACAATGAGGGGTGGAGGGGCTTGGCTGCATGGGCCGGGGCTCTGGGTGGGCTGGGGAGTGGACAGTTGGCAGCTGAACTGCCAAGCTGGAAATCTAGGCTCAGTGCGCATTCTCTCTCTCTCTCTCTGTCTCTCTCTCTAAGGGAAGCAGGTGCACAGAGAGCACCCCTGTGGATGGGGCAGTCTTTTCTGAGCAATCCCATCACCCAGGGCTGAGTTCTGGCCTTGTGTCTGTCCTACCCATCACTGACTTGCTGTGTGACTTCGGGCAGGGCCCTTCCCTCTCTGGGCCTCGATGTCCCATTTGAGCTCCAGGGACTGAGATTCAAGGGCCTCTTAGAGCCTTGGGCTCTGTAGCTGGCTCTGTAGTGATTAGGGCCTCTGGATTCAGGGTTAGGTGGCCTGGGTTCAAATGCAGGCTCTGCCTTTTCAGATGTGTGTCCTTGGGTAAGTTATTTAACCTGTGTCTGTGTCCTGCCCTGGAAAATGGGCCGGTGATGGCGATGGTGATACTATGATGATGGTGATGTCTCACTGGGCCCCGGTGCCTGGCCCAGAGCAGGGGCTGGGCTGTGTTTGTTATTTTTACCTTCTAGGGTAAACGTGAGAACAGAGGCTCCAAAGGAGGAGGCGGGCTGCCCTGGATGGGGTCTTGCATCGAATGCCGCCAAGTCCCTGCACAGGAGCTGGGGTTGGCGGGGAGGTGGAGGTCTGGGCGTAAGGACAGGAGGGGGTTCCTGGCCAGGGGCAGGCGCAAGCTGACCAGGCACTGGGCAGACAAGACATTGTGCGGTGACAGGAGCCCTGCCAGCTGAGGGAGCCTCGCCCAGCCCCCTCCTGGGACCCAGTGCCTCCACTCCACGCCCCAGTGGGGGTGGGGCGTGGGCCCTGTGGCCAGAGCTGGAGGGGACCACCGCCCCCGGCCAGCCCGGCGACTCTCCAACCTCAGCCATTTGGGCGCCACCTTGGAGATTTTTGCCCCGTGAGTGAGCATTGCTATAATTTATTTCATGCTTGTCTTAATTTTAAATTTATTTTTCATTTAATTTTGGGGGGATCTGAGTTATGCTCACATGGTTCAAAAATCAAAAAAGTTTCATGAACGCTTTCGGGACAGTCTGCCTCTGGCCCCGTCTCCTACCGCCCGGCCCCTCCCCACGGGCCAAGGCTATTATTCTACATCAGTAAATACAATACAAAGTATGCATTTGATATATTTTCCCCACTTTAAAGACAATTCAAAGCATGCAACGCACACCGTCGTACAAGGTGATTTGTTTCCCTTAATATGATTTTGTAAATCAACTTTCCGACTTAAATGAATTTAAATGAAAAATATATCCCGCCACTTCCTATAAGCAGAAGGTAGCCACGCCACATGGGAACAGAACAAGACTAATAAATCCCGGTGGGGTCCCGTTGTTGGTGAGGACCCTGCACTCGAGTTCTACCTTCCTTCTGTTCCAGAGGGACCAGCAAATGTTAGAGGGAAGCTGAGACATCCATCACCAGGCTGGTTTTTTGGTGAGATAATCAAAAGGACTAAAAAGATTTGGATGGCAAATATCTTTCCCACCTTGGAATCTGGGGTATTTAATGCAGCATTTTCATCCCATCAGTGGTGTAAACTCACACTTCGGGAAAATTTCATCTAGTCCAACAATGTAGTCATCTGAAACAGGAGTAAACTGAGACTCAGAAGGTGGGGAGGACTTAAAATGACCCAGTTCGTTTGTGGCAAAGCCTGGAAGAGACCTTAGATCTCCAGGGCCCCGGCTCTACTCCCTGGGACAGGATGAATGGGGTTTTCTTGGAAAAACTATGCCTGTTCCCTGCCCTACCCCCCAGCTCCTCCCTCACCTCACAACTTCATTTAGCCAACCTCTGCTGTTTAATCTAAGTCATATAATTTGCTGGTGTACAGTTATTCATAGTATTCCATTTTGTTTCTGTGAGGTTGGTAATAATGTCCCGTCTTTCATTTCTGATTCTAGTAATTGAAGTCTTCTCTATTTTTTTTCTGGTCCATCAGTCTAGCAGTTTGTCAATTTTGTTGATTTTTTTTTCAGAGAACCAGCTTTTGGTTTCATTGATTTTCCCTATTTTTCTATTCTCCATTTCATTAATTTCCTTTTTAGTCTTTATTATTTCCTTCCTTCTGCTTACTTCAGAAGAGTTTGTTCTTCTTTTATCAGTGTCTTAAGGTAGAAGATTAGATTATTGATTTGACACCCCCCCTTTTCAAAGTCTAGGCATTTACAACTAAAATTTTTTTCCTTCTAAGCACTGCAGTAGCTGCATCTCACAAGTTTAGGAATGTTGTGTCTTTGTTTTCATTCATATGAAGTATTTTTCATTTCATTCAAAGTATTTTCTAACTTCCCCTATGATTTCTTCTTTGCTATATTGGTTATTAAGGAGTGTGTTGTTTCATTCCCAAATTTCTTTCTGTTATTGATATCTAATTTCAGTCCATTGTGGTTGGAGAGCATAGTTTGTATTCTTTCTATCCTCTTAAATTTGTTGAGGTCTGTTTTGTGGCCTAACGTATAGTCTATCCTGGAAAATGTTCCACGTATCGTTGAGAAAAATGCATACTATGCTGTTGTTGGGTGGAGTGTTCCATAGGTGTCTTATAGGTCTAGTTGGTTTATAGTGTTGTTCAAATAATTTATTTCCTTTTTGCTCTTCTCACTTGTTGTAGTATCCATTTTGAATACGACAATTTTTATCGAAATTTCCAATTTTTATTGACTTGTCTATTTTTTTCCTTCATGTACTTTGGGGCTCTGTTGTTAGATGCACATATCTTTATTTATAATTGTTATATCTTCCTGATGATTGACTTTTTAAAAATCCCTGTTTATTTCTAGTAATGTTTTGTTTTAAAGTCTATTTTTTTCTGATCTTAGTGTACCCCTTTCAGCTTTCTTGTGATTGCTTGTTACATGATATCTTTTTCCTGCCTTTCACTTTCAATCTTTTTGTGTCTTTAAACCTAAGGTGTTTTTCTTGTAGATAGCATGGAGTTGGAACTCATTTTTAAAATCCAGTCTAACAACCCTTGCCTTTTGATTGGATTATCTCAATCACATTTAACGGTATAATTGATACACTTGGATTTACAGTCTGCCGCTTTACTTTTTGTTTTCTATAGGTCTCATGTTTTCCCTGTTCCTCTATTCCTCCTTTACTGGTTTCTTTTTAAGTGAATATTTTCTTATGTAGTATCTATGTTTCTTTGATAATTTTACTATATGTTTTTAAATTATTTCCTTAGTGGTTATTCTAGGGCTTACTAAATACATATTATCTTTTCAAAATCAGCTTCATATTTATACTAACTTAATTCCAGTGAGAAATAGAAATGTTACTTTATGTAGTTCTACTCACTGTTTTCCCTTTTTTGTGATATTGTTGTACGTATATTCATCTAAAACTATTACAAGCCCAAGAATATATTTTTATAATTATTAATTTATAGAATTTTATGTCTTTTAAAGAAGTGAGGAGAAAAAAGAGGGTAAATATATGTTTGTAGCTTTTGTTATGTTAACTTTCTTACTTATCATTTCTAGTTCTTTTCATTTGTTCTGGTGGATATTATTTACTGTTTGGAGTCATTTTCTTAGGCCAGTACAGCTTTGCTTCCACCCACCTTCTTGTACTTTTATTGGCATTTCTACATTTATAAATAAATAAATAAATAAATACATTTATTAACATTGACGTTTCTATATTTTATAGGCCCAACAATACATTATATACATATTACTTTATATAATTGCTTTTAAAATCAATTATTAGAAGAAAGGAGAATAAGTATGAACTTATACTAACTTTGATAATTACACAGTTAGTTTTATCAGTCCTTTTTTTAAAATGTGAATATAGGATTCTTGGTTCAGAGTTTTTTCTTTGAGCACTTTGAATATATTATCCAGTTGCCTTCTGGCTTCCATTATTTCTGATGAGAAATCAGGTGTTAATCTTATTGGGATTCCTTTGTAAATGATGAGTCATTTTTCTATTGCTGCTTTCAAGATTTTCTCTTTGTCTTTGGATTTCAGCATTTTTACTATAATGTGCCTGCTTGTGGATTTCTTTGTGTTTATCCTGTTTGGAGTTTAATGAGATTCCCGGATATATAGATTAATGTTTTTCAAAAAATTGGGGTAGTTTTCAGCTATTTTTTTTTTTGAAATTTTTTTTCTTCCTTTCTGACTCTCCTTTCCTTCTGATACTCCTATTACATGTATGTTGTGCTTAATGATGTCCCATATTTCTCTGAAGCTCTGTTCATTCTTTGTTAGTCTTTTTTCCTTTCTGCTCTTCAGATTTCATGATCTCTATCAGTTTATCTTCAAGTTCACTAATTCTTTCTTGTGCATGTTCAAATATATGGTTGAGCCCCTTTAGTGAATTTTTCATTTCAATTATTGTACTTTTCAACTCCAGAATTTTTACTTGGTTCTTTTTTTTTTTTTTTTTTTTTTTTTTTATAACTTCTATCTCTTTGCTGAAATTCTCAGTTGGGTGTGGCATTGTCATCATACCTTCCTTTACTGCTTTAATCATGGTTTCCTTTAGTTCTTTGAACATATTTGCCATTGCTATTTTGAAGTCTTTGTTAGGTTCAGCAAATCTGGTCATTCTCACAGGCAGTTATAGTCACTTATTTTTTCCTTTCTCTGCTGTATGAGTCATCATGTCCTATTTCTTAGATGTCTCGTGATTTTTTTGTTGTTGTTAGAAACTATACATCTTAAATAATGTATTGTAGCAAATCTGAATGCTAGTCCTAACTTTAAGGGCTTGTTATTGTTATTTCCTTGTTTACTTGTGACTTGCTGTATTATCTCATTGAAGTTTATTTCTCCCAACTCCAACAGTGTGTGCCCTCTGATGTCATTCCTCATAGGGCACAGCCTTGGGTATGCCAGGGTTATCCTGGGATGACATGGTTTTTATAGGACTCTCTTTGACTGTCTGTTTCCCTGGCCACACCCAGCTGTTAAAAGCCACTAATTGCTGGCTGATTGCCCTGTTGTCTTCAGCAATGCCCTGGGGCATACATTTCTTCACAGGCTGATCCAATCAAAACCAGGCTCCTTCGAACAGATAGTTCCTGAGATCAGTGTTGGAGTTTTGTTGTAACACCCAGGAGGGCTCTTCCCAGCTTTCTCTTTCCATGGTTCTCTTCAGCAAAATGGCTGGTATACCATTTAACCTATATCACCAGTGAATTTATCAGTTGCCTCCCAATTGCCGTTCACCACAACTTCCACTGTTTTCGAATGTGCTCTTAGGCTTGAGCTTCTCCACATTGATTGCAAATTAAATCAGTTCCTTTGAAAGAAATTTGGAGCTCTCTTTTCTATGGCCTGCTTCTTCCTCCAACCAGAATCTCTTGATGTGTAGTTCTGGTGCTAGGAGTGGGGCAATGGTGAACTTCTTTTTGAATGACACCCCAAATCTAGGGCCTGAGTGCTTACTGTATGCAGGGAAGCAATCCAAGGTCTTGGCTTACCTCTCTTGGTGTGGAACCCTTGCCCCATGAGCTGGAGCAAGGGTAAGTGGGTCTCCGTGGATCTGTGCCCAGGGCAGAGCCTCCATGCCATGAGTGGGGACTGAGTGAAAGAAGGAAGAAGGAGTCCTTCCCTCTCAGCTGCACTTGCCTGGAACTTAGACTTGGCAACAGGTAGCTGGAGCAAAACAAGAAATGCTGATTCGTTCTCCTCTTGGGAAGATAGCCCCTGACTAGAAGCTGGGGAAAGAGGAAACCCTGTGTTCTTGGCTGTACCGGTTTGTCTCACTGAGCTGGGAGTAGGATGGGATGGAGTGGATCTTGGTTTAAATACTACAGGTTCTTGCTGTTCTTACTAAATCTTAGTATATTTTCTTGAATAAATGTTATTCATTTCCAGATACTTTAAATGTTTTATTTTATTTTTTTTCATTTTCACCTATTTCTCTGGCGAGTGGTCCATGGAAACACTCACGCTGTCAAGCTAGAAGTGGAACTCACAAAGATATTGTCTTAAAATAGTTTCTAGAAGCTATATTGCTTTGCCTTTCATATTTAGGTCCATAGGTCACCTGACTTTGATTTTTGTATATGATGTGAGGTAGGGGTCGAATTTCTTCTTATCCCATATTGAAGAAATGGTCTTTTCCTCATTGTTCAGATGAGTCTTCTTTGTCATAACTCAAATGTCCAAATATGACTGCTCTACTTATCTTTTCATCTCTTCTTGTGCCAATACCACACTGTGTTGATTACCGAGGCTTTGTGATTAGTCTTTATATCTCTCTTGGCTGTTCTAAGCCTCTTGTATATCCATACACACATTACAATTATCGTGTCAGTTTCCACCAAATAATCCTCTTGTACTTTGGAACTGCGTTGATTGATTCTTTAGGAATTAAGAGTGAACTCCTGAACATAGTTTTTTAGGTCAAGAGTTGGCAGACTGTGACTAGCCGGCCATATCTGGCCACAGCCTGCTTTTGTAGGATCCTCAAGCTAAGAATGGGTTTTACATGTTTCAAGAGTTGTTTTAAAATAATATGCAAAGGAGACCAAATTGCTCAGTTTTGATTGCTATTATTTTGTTTAAGAATTTTGCATTTATGTTCATGAGTACTATTGGCCTATAATTTTTCTTTTCTTATGATGCCCTTGTTAAATCCTGGGTGCTGGTATCAAGATTATGTTGACCTCATACAACTAAACTGGAGAGTTTTCTCTCTTTTTCTGTTTTCTGGAACGTTAGTGGAAAGTAAACTTTGCTTCTTTCTTACATATTTGGTAGAAGTTTTCTGGGTTTTCAGGGTGGAAAATATTTAAATACAGATAGACTTTCTATAATAGTTACAGGTCTACTCACATTTCTGTTTCTTCTTATCTCAATTTGACATTTTGCACTTTTCTACGAATTTCTCCATTTTACCTATCTTTTCAAATTTATAGCTATAAAATTGTCCATAACATCACCTTATCACTTTTGAATGTCTGCAGGATCTGTAGAGATGTCCCTTTTTTATTACCAATATTAATAATTTGTGTCTTCGTTCTCTCATTTCCTTGATCAGTCTTTTTTTTTTTTTTTTTTTTTTTTTTTGGTGGTATGCGGGCCTCCCTCTGTTGCGGCCTCTCCCGTTGCGGAGCACAGGCTCCGGACGCGCAGGCCCAGCGGCCATGGCTCACGGGCCCAGCCGCTCCGCGGCACGTGGGATCCTCCCAGCGGTTCCCCTGCATCGGCAGGCAGACGCGCAACCACTGCACCACCAGGGAAGCCCCCCTTGATCAATCTTATGAGGAGTTTATTGGCTTTATTATTAGGCTTTTCAAAAATATAACTTTTGGCATTATTGATCCTCTTTATCATATGTTTCTTGTTTTATTAACTTCTGATATTTTCTTTATTATTTTCCTTCTATTTACTTACTTTGGATTTATTTTTTTTGTTTTTTGTTTTTTGTTTTTTTTGTGTGGTACGCGGGCCTCTCACTGTTGTGGCCTCTCCCGTTGCGGAGCACAGGCTCCGGATGTGCAGGCTCAGCGGCCATGGCTCACGGGCCCAGCCGCTCCGCGGCATGTGGAATCTTCCCGGACCGGGGCACGAACCCGTGTCCCCATGCATCGGCAGGCGGACTCTCAAACATTGCGCAACCAGGGAAGCCCTATTTTGTCATTTTTCATCGAACTTCTTATAATGGTTCACTGATTTCTTTTCAGCCTTTTTTCTTTTTAAATGCTAAAAAATTTTAATTCATGTTTAAGCATTGCATTAGCTTTGGTCAAAAGTTTTGATATGTAACATTTTCATTATCTTGTAGTTAAATATGTTTTCTGATTTTCTTCATGATTTCTTTATTGACCTATTCGTTATTTGGAACTATACATTTTAACTTCCAAAAAATGAGAATTTCCTAGTTATTGATTTCTATCCTAATTGTATTGTGGTCAGAGAGTGTACTCTAGGTGATTTCAGATCTTTTATACGTGTCAAAACTTGCCTTACATCCTAGAGTATGATCAATTTTTTGTCCAACTCTGCTAGAAGAAAGAGAAACATTTTGTACTTGTGTGTGCGGTGTTCTGTATGTGTTAATTAGGTCATGTCTGTTTGCCATGTTGTTCACATCTTATGTATTCTCACTGATTTTTGTGTTTTTGTTTTATCAATTACGGAGAGAGGCACAATCTGCCAATATGATCATGGACTTTTCTGCTTCTCCTTGTATTTCTGACAATTTTTGCTTTATATATTTTGAGGCCAGATTATTAGATGATTTCAAATTTAGAATTGCTATGGAGTTCTGGTATATTGAATTTTTAATATTGTGACGTGCCCTACTTTATATGTCTACTAATGTTTTCTGCTTTAATGTCTACTTTGCTTGGTATTAACCTAATTGTACCTGCTGACTTTGGGTCTTATTGTTTGCCTGCATATGCGCCATTGTTAATTTTCAATCTATTAATTATCTTTTATTTCCTTTATATCTTTTGAAAATAGCATATAGTAATAGTTTTAAAAATCCAGTCTGACAGTGTTTTTCTTATAGTAGGAGGTTTGTAGTCAATTTACATTTTATGTAATTGTTGCTACATTATTGATTTATTTTTGGCCATGCCATGTGACATTCAGGATCTTAGTTCCCAGACCAGGGATCGAACCCGTGCCCCCTGCATGGGGAGTGCCAAGTCTTAACCACTGGACTGCCAGGGAAGTCCCTACATTTAGGTTTAAATTTAACATCTTACCAAGTGCTTTTTAATTGTCCAACATGTGCCATTTTCCTTATTCTCTACTTCAATGATACTTTCATTTATTTAAGAATTCTTAAATTCTTATTTATTTAAGAACTTGAAAAATTATCCCTTGTTAATTTGGAAAGTATATACTGTTTTAATATTCTTTTAGTAGTTACCCTAGAGATTACAATAGGCATCCTTCATTTATCAAAGTCTAATGTTAATTGGTACTTTACCCTTTCCTGGACCGTGCAAGGACTTTGGCATATTTGAATTTAAATTAGCGTCTTGACTTTTATGCTGTTGCTGTCATTTATTTTAATTCCATATATATTTTAACACTGTCATATTAATTGTAGTAGTATTAATATTATCAGTATTCATTTAGACTTATCTGCATATTTTAAAAGTTTTTGTTTTGAGGTATTTTTAGACTTACTTAGTAGTTGCAAAAATAGTTCAGAGAGCTCCCCTGTACCCTTCACCCAGCTACTCCCAATGATAATATCTTTATAACCACAGTACAGTGAACCAGACCAGGTGATTAACAGTGATTCTGTGCAATGAACTAAACTATAGACCTTATTCAAATTCACCAGTTTTTACATACACTCCTTTTATAGGGCGTGGGAAGGAATGTACTTATAGTTCTATGAAATTTTATCACATATGTAAATTCATGTAACCATCATCACAATAAGAATACAGAAATATTCTATTATCTCAAAGAAACTCTCATGCTACCCCTTTATAGTCACACTCTTCCCTCAACCCTAACCCCTGGCAACCACCGATCTTTTCTCCTTAATTATAGTTTTGTCACTTTGAGAATGTTATATAAATGGAATCATATAGTGTGTTACCTGGGATTGGCTTTTTCCTCCCTCAGTGTAATGTCTTTGAAATCTATCCAAGTTGTTGCATGTATCAGTAGTTCATTTCTTTTTATTTCTGAGTAGTATTCCATGATATGAATGTATCATTGTTTGTTTAATCATTCACCTGTTGAGGAACATTCTGGTTGTTTCCAGTTTTTGCCTGTTATTTATAAGCCTGCTATGAACATTTGTGTAAGGTTTTTATGTGGACATAAGTTTTTATTTCTCTGAGGTAAATACCCAGGCGTGTGGTTGTTGAGTTGTATTGTAGTTTTAAAAGAAAGTGCCAAATTGTTTTCCAGAGTAACTATAGTATTTTACACTTCGATGAGCAATGTATGGGAGGTCCAATTTCTCTATATCCTCACCAGCACTTTTCCTTATTTTTAATTTTAGCTGTTATAATAGGTGTGTAGAGATATTTCATCCTGATCTTAGTTTGCTTTTCCCTAATGATAATGATATTGAACAACTTTTCATGTGTTTATTCACCATCCATATTTACTCTTTGGTAAAATATCTCTTCGTGTCTTTTGCCCTTTAAAATTTGATTGCTTGCTTTTCTGTCTGTTTTTTTTTTTTGTTTGTTTGTTTGTTTTTTTGTTTTTGTGGTACGTGGGCCTCTCACCGTTGTGGCCTCTCCCGTTGCGGAGCACAGGCTCCGGACGCGCAGGCTCAGCGGCCATGGCTCACGGGCCCAGCCGCTCCGCGGCATGTGGGATCCTCCCGGACCGGGGCATGAACCCACGTCCCCTGCATTGTCAGGCGGACTCTCAACCATTGCGCCACCAGGGAAGCCCCTCTGTCTGTTTTTTTAATGTGGAGTTTTGAGAATTATTTATATAGTCTCGATATGAGTCCTTTGCCAGATGCATGGTTGCAAATACTCTCTCCTGGTCTGTTAATTTTCTTTTCATCCTCTTAACAAGGTTTTGCAGAGCAAGAGTTTTAAATTTTGATAAAATTCAGTGTATTGATTTTTTTCCTTTTATAGGTCATTCTTTTGGTGTCAATTTAAGTACTATTCACAAAGCCAGGGCTTTCTCCTAGGTTTTCTTCCATAAGCTTTATAGTTTTATGTTTTACAGTTAAGCCTATGATCTGTTTTTGCATTAAGATGTGAGACTTAGGTCTAGATTCATTTTTTCACCTATGGATATCCAGCTTCTGCAGCATTTGTTGAGAAGACTAGCCTTCCTCCACCAAATTGCTTTTTGCGTATTTGTCAAAAATCAGTTGGCTATACTTGTGTGGCTCTATTTCTGAGTTCTGTTTTGTTCCATTGATTGATGTGTCCACCTCTTCACCAAATACCACACCGTCTTGCTTACTGTGGTGATATGGTAATACTTTATCTGATATTAAATAGCTATTCCTGCCTTTTGTTTAGTGTTTGCATAATATAACTTTCTCATCCTTTTACTTTACCTATGTCTTTAAGTGAGGTCCTTGTAGAAAAGCATATAGTTGGGGTCGTGTTTTTATTTACTCTGCCAATCTGTCCTTTAATTTACACGTAATGTAATGCTGTTTCATTTTCTGTTTATTCCCTCTGTTTTTCGTTTCACCATTTCTTTTTCCTGCTTTCCTGTGGGTTACTTGAACAGCTGTTAGAATCCCATTTTGATTTATCTGCAGTGTGCTTGTATCTTCTTGTATAAATTTTTATTGGTTGCTATAGATATTACATTATACATATATAACTTATCAGCACCTGCTCGTGCTGACATTTGACTAGTCTGAGCAAAGTGTAGAAACTTTATCTCTCTTTACATTCCTGTACCCTCCCTTGTTTATAATACAATGGCCTTAAATATTTCCTCTAGGTTCATTGAGAACTACATCAGACAATATTATAGTTTTGTTTCACCCATGTAACGTAATTTTAAAACCCCAAGAGGAGAAAGACCGTCTTTTGTATTTACCCATATTTTTACTCTTTCTGTTCCTCTTTCCTGATGTTCCAAAAGTTCCTTCTTTTATCATTTCCTTTTTCTTCAAGAACTTCCATAAGCCATCCTTTAAACAATTTCTCTTATTTTTCTTCTGAGAATGCCTTGATTTTCCCTTTATTCCTGCAGGATAATTTTTCTGGATACAGGATTCTAGGTTAAGGGTTCTGTTCTTTGAGTGCTTTGAAAAATGTGCTACTTCTTCCTTCTGATCTCTGTGGTTTCTGATGAGAAACCCACTGTCATTTGAATTGTTTTTCTCTTATAGGGAAGGTGTTGTATTTATCCTACGCTTTCAAGATTTTTTTTTTTTGCCTTTAAGTTGAAGCAGTTTCATTGTGGTGTGTCTTGGTGTGAATATCTTTGAGATAATCTTATTTGGGATTTGTTCAGCTTCTTGAATCTGTAGGTTTATGTCTTTACCAAGTGTGGGGATTTTTTAGCTGTTATTTGAATACTTTTCCAATCCCACTGTCTTTCTCCTCTCTTCCTGGGACTTTGATGAAGTGAATGTAAGATCTTTTTTTTTTAATAGTCTCATAGATCTTTTATTCCCCCAGTTTATTTTCTCTGTTGTTCAGATATGGCAGTGTCTACTGTTCTGTCTGCAAGTTCACTGATTATTTCCTCTGTCTTATCCATTCTGCTGTTGAGCCCATCCAGAGGGTCTTTACAATTTCAGTTATAAAATTTCCATTTTGTTCTTTTTTTTTTTTTTTTTTTTTTTGCGGTACACAGGCCTCTCACTGTTGTGACCTCTCCCGTTGCGGAGCACAGGCTCCGGACGCGCAGGCTCAGCTGCCATGGCTCACGGGCCCAGCCGCTCCGCGGCGTGTGGGATCTTCCCGGACCGGGGCAGGAACCCATGTCCCCTTCATCGGCAGGCGGACTCTCAACCACTGCGCCACCAGGGAAGCCCCCATTTTGTTCTTTTATATCTCTTCTATTTCTTTGTTGAGACTTTGTATTTCTTCACTGAAGCTTTGTGTTTTTTCATTTGTTTCAAGTGTGTTCACAATTGCTTGTTGAAGCACTTTTATAATGGCTGCTTTAAAATACTTGTCAGGTCATTCTAACATCTGTGTCATGTTGCTATTGGAATCTGCTCTTGTCTTTTCTCATTCAAGTTGAGATTTTTCTGGTTGGGATTTTCTAGATATGGTGAGTTATTTTCAATGGTATCTGGGACATTTGTGTGTTATGTTAGGAGTCTCTGGACCTCACTTAACTATTTTGTTTCAGCAGGGCTCCTCTGACACTGCACTGCTGGGGTAGGAAGAGTCATCTCAGTGCTGTCAGGTGGGAAAGGGAATCCAGGTTTTCTAATAGGCTTCCGTTGATAACTTCGAGGCTCATGCCTTGTTATTGCTGGGCATTGAAGTTTCCCACTAGACCTCTGCTGACATATGTGGATGTGAGGGAGAGCGAAACTTTGTTCCTGCTCCTCACATGGTCCCCTTCACATTGAGGGGGTGTCTCATCACACCTAGGCAATGGTGAAGATCCTGACTCCTACTTGTCCACCTCTGACACCTCCCCAGAGGGGTGGGGGTGCATGCTCTGGCCTCCCACTCAACCTTTGCTGATAGGAATGGGGATGGGGGCACAGTTTTTTCCATGAAGCAGTAGGCTGGTTTGGCTAGAGGAAGGCAGTTACCTAACAATTTTCTGCCTGGCTAGGTTTGTTCTTTCTTGGTTCCTTTGCTAGAAAAGTCAGACTTTTTGAAGTACTTTTAAATTTCTGTACCCCTTGGTATTTCTGCTGGCTTTTTCAGCACCCACTCTGAGATCTAGAAGACAACAAAGATGACTCGGGAAACTCAATGCCACGTCTTGTTGAGTCTCGAGGTCTCTAGCTGGTCTGCTTTCTTCTCTCCAACTTTAAGATTATTTATTGTCTATATGGAAGAGGGGTTTTAGTTGTACTTAGAGGTATAGGCAGAAGTGCATCTACTCCATCTTGTCCTGTGTGAAATTTTGATTATTAACTCATTTATTTACTTGTTATAATTCTTTCCGATTTTTATTTTTCTTTAATTAGTTTTTGGTAATTTGTGTCTTTTGATAATTTACTCTAAATTGTCTAATTTGTTGGCAAAAAATGGTTCATAATGTTCCCTTATTATCCTTTTAATTATTAAAGGATGAGTAAGAATATCTCTTCTTTCATTCCTGATTTTGTTAATTTGTATCAGTATCTTCCATCTTTTTTTTCTTAGTCAATCTAGCTGAAGTTTTGTCAGTTTTGTTGATCTTTTCAAAGATAAAAATTTTAGATTCATTGGTTTTTCTCTGTTGTCTGCCTATTTTCTATTCCATTGAGTCTGCTCTCATCTTTATTATTTTATTTCTTCTGCGTGCTTTGCATTTAACATGGTCTTCATTTTCTAGTTTCTTAAGACAGAAACTTACGTTATTGATTTGAGATCTTTATGCTTTCCTGATATAGGTGTTTAAAGCTTTCAACATCCCTGTAAGCCCTAGTTTAACTGCATCCCATAAATTTTGATATGTTTTGTTTTTGTTTAATTCAGGTCAAATATTTTCGAACTTCCTTTGTTGCTTCTTCTTTGGCTCATAGGTTATTTAGAAGTGTGTCATTTAATTACTAAATAGTTAGGGATTTCCCATATTTCTTTCTGTGGCTGTTTTCTAATTTAATTTTGTGTTTGGAGAGCATATTTCATATGATTTTCATTTTTAAAAATGTATTGAGGGCTTCCCTGGTGGCGCAGTGGTTGCGCGTCCGCCTGCCGATGCAGGGGAACCGGGTTCGCGCCCCGGTCTGGGAGGATCCCACATGCCGCGGAGCGGCTGGGCCCGTGAGCCATGGCCGCTGAGCCTGCGCGGCCGGGGGAGGCCCGCATACCACAAAAAAAAAAAAAAATGTATTGAGACTTGTTTTGTGTCTTAACACGTGTTCTATCCTGAAGACTATGCCATGTGCACTTGAGAAGAATGAGTATTGTTTTGTTGTTGGGTGGAGTATTCTGTAGATGTCTGTTAGGGCTAGTTGGTTTACATGTTTAGTGTTCTGTTTCCTTTTAGCTCATCTTCCTAGTTGTTCTATCTATTATTGGAAGAGGGGATTGAAGTCCACCTACTATTGCTGAATTTCTATTTCTCCATTCATTTCTTTTAACTTTGTGTATTTTAGGAGTCTACTCTTAGATGCAAACATGTTTGTTTGCTTGTTTTTGATCTGGACCATTTTTAAAGGCTTTATTGCATTTGTTACAATATTGCTTCTGCTTTTTATGTTTTTGGTTTTTTGTCCCTCAGGCATGTGGGATCTTAACTCCCCAACCAGGGATTGAACCCGCATCCCCTGCATTGGAAGGCAAAGTCTTAACCACTGGACGGCCAGGGAAGTCCCTGCAAACATGTTTTTAATTGTCCTCTTCCTGATGGATTGGCCCTTCCACCATCATTAAAATGTTCTTGTTTTTCTCTAGTAAGAAGTTTTGTCTCCAACTATTATTGTTGAATTGCCCATTTTTCTTCCAATTATGTCAGTTTTTGCTTCACGTATTTTGAAGCAATACTGTTTTGAGGCTCTTGTTAGGTATCAATATATTTATAATTGGTATATCTTTAGTTGATCATTTTATTATTCTGACATGTTCCTCTTTGTTCCTTTAGTAATACTTTTTTGCTTTAAGTCTATTTAGTCTGATTTTAACATAGCCACTCTAGCTTTCTATGGTTGCTGTTTGTAGAGTATATATATTTCCATCCTTTTTCTTTTCAACTTGTCTCTTTGCATCTAAGGTTTGTCTCTTGTCAGCAGTTTATAATTGGATCTCACCTTTTTATCCAGTATGACAATCTCTGTCTTTAGATTGGGATGTTTAAACCATTCACATTTAATATAATTATCAACATAGTTGGATTTACATTTGCCATTTTGCTATTTGTTTTCCATGTCTCTTGTCTTTCCTGTTTCTCTGTTTTCCTTGACTGCTGTCATTTGTGTTAAGTAAATATTTTTTAATGTACCATTTTAATTTTTCTGGAGATTTTTCCCCTACATTTATGAGTTATTTTTTTAATGCTTGTTCTAGGGATTTTAATATGCATCTTAACTTATAACAGTCTCCTTCAAATTAATACTAATTTAATGCTAGTAAAATATAAAAGATTTGTTCCAGTATAGCTGTCTTCTTCTCCCCCTACTTTATGCTGGTATTTCCATATATTTTACATCTAGATATGTTGTAAAGCCAAGAATACAGCATTATAATTATTACTTTATGCATTATTTTGTATTTCAAAGGCATTGAAAGAAGACATGAGAAATATATATTAATAGAGTCTTTTATTAAATTATGTATTTACTATTCCAAGTGTTTTTCATTTCTTTCTGTGGATTTGAATTACTCTCTGCAGTCATTTCCTTTCAGCCTGGAAGACTTCTTTCAGAATTTCTTTTAAGGTAGGCCAGTCAGCAGTGAATTCTGTCAGTTTTTGCTTATCTGGGAATGTTTTAACTTTGCCTTAATTTTTGAAGGGTAGGTTTGCTGGACATAGTAATTTTGGTTGACACCATTTTCCTTTTATCACTTGGAATAGGGCATACGACTGCCTCATGATTTCCATCATTTTCTGATGAGAAATCAGCCATTAATCCTATAGTTGCGCCTCTGTACATAATGAGTAAATTTTCTCTTACTGTTTTCAAGATTTTGGCTTTCTCCTTGGCTTTCAACAGCTTTAATGTGATGTGTCTATGTGTGAATATTTTTGTGTTTTCCAACTTGGAATTTGTTGAGCTTCCTGGATGTGTAGTTTAATGTTTTTCATTAAATTTGGGAAGTTTTGGCCACTATTATTTCAAAAAAATTTTTCCTACCTCCTTCTCTTTCTTTGCTTCTTTTGGTGCTCCCATTACACATATGTTGGTATACTTCATATTGCCTTATGCAGGGGTCCCCAACTCCTGGGCTGTGGACTGGTTCCGGTCTGTGGCCTGTTGGGAACAGGGCAGCACAGCAGGAGGTGAGCGGCGGGCGAGCAAGCAAAGCTTCGTCTGCTGCTCCCCATCATTCGTATCACCGCCTGAACCATCCCGCCCCCCCGGTCCATGGAAAAATTGTCTTCCACAAAACTGGTCCCTGGTGCCAAAGAGTTTGTGGACCACTGGCCTTATGGGTCTCTGAGGTTCTCTTTATTTTTCTTCAATCTTTTTTACTCTCAGTTCTTCAGACTGGATAATTTCTCTCGATGTATCTTCAAGTTCACAGATTTTTCTGTCCCCTGAAATCTGCCGTTGAACTCTTTTTTTTTTTTTTCTTTTTGCGGTACGCGGGCCTCTCACTGCCGTGGCCTCTCCCGTTGCGGAGCACAGGCTCCGGACGCGCAGGCTCAGCGG
>NC_041231.1:7383878-7425630 GCF_002837175.3 Physeter macrocephalus
CCGCTCCGCGGCGTGTGGGATCTTCCCGGACCGGGGCACGAACCCGCGTCCCCCGCATCGGCAGGCGGACTCTCAACCACTGCGCCACCAGGGAAGCCCCTGCTGTTGAACTCTTACAGGGATGTTTTTCATTTCAAATATTGTGCTCTTCACCTCCACAGTTTGATCTTGATTTTTTCCTATAATCTGTATCTCCTGATCAGTAATCTTGCTGTTGATTCCTTGTTGTCATACTTTGTTTTAGTTCTTTAAATATGGTTTCTTTAGTTATTTGAACACTTTTGTAATAGTTTCTTTCAAGGACTTTTCTGCTAAATCCAACATCGTTTGGCACAGAGGGTCTTCCGGGGTGGGCCAGGGTTAAGGAGGCTCCCTCAGTCTGGAGCTGTGGGTGACGCCCGTGCCAACGGGCGCTGGTGATGGAAGTGATGATCTCAGAATTGGAAAAACAGGGGGGGCCGATGAGTCTGTTATCCTGAGTTGTGGTTGTTGGTGGGGTGAAGATATCCCTGACCGAGGCTGCACATGTGAAGCAAAGAATGGAGAAGGTCCAAGCTATTCACAGACTCCTGGTCACCTGATTCGAGGAAACAGGAAATGGCCCAAACCCAACGGCCACACAGCCTTCCACTGTTCTTATCTGAATCCCAGCAGTTTTTCAAGCACAAGAGCTTCTTGGGTTTGGGGCAGTAGATGGGGGTAGGAGAGGCAGGGAAGCAGGTTCCCTTAAAGACCTACGTGATCCCGCTGTCCTGGCAGAAAGAATTCCAGGTGATTGGTCTAGAAGGCCCCTCAGGCTGCCCCTTAGGACCACAGATGCCATTTGTGTACCCACAGGACTGAAACCATAGCCGTGGAAACTGAGGCCCAGTGTGGAGAAGGGGATTCCGAGTGGGGTGCAGAACTAGGATGCTGGCCGTTCCCCCAGGCCACAGACCACCTCAGTGGAAACTTCTGTGACCCTTGAAGTGTCTGATCCTTGAGAAGAGCAGATGCCCCTCCTACCCTGGCATCCCCCTGCAGCGTGGATGACACTGCCCCCACCCAGTTCCTTGTAGTTCTCTCTCTGACCCCCGCATGTGTTGGGCTTGTCCAACGCCAAGGCCTCTGCACCTGCTCTTCTCGGCCTGGGGTGCTTCTGTCCAGTTCCCCACAGGCCTCACCTCCCACGTCATCCTCTTGAGAAGCTCTCCTGACCACCCAGCCTAAAGTGCGTCTCCCTGGTTCTCCATCACAAATCTGATTTTTCTTCTTTTTAAGTCTCTAATGCCCATCTGCAGTTAATGAAATTATTTACGTATTTGTTTCTGGTTTGCTTCTCTCTTTATGGAAGGAAGTTCCCTAAGCTCAGGAACCCAGTACTGGGGCTGGTGAGGAGACAACAGTCACACCAACGGATGTGGGGTGAAGGCTCACGGGGGGATGAGTGAGTGAATGCCATGATCCCCGGGGCCTTAGTGTGAAACTCCTCTGTGAGGGGTCAGCCCTGTGTGTCAGGAGGACAGTGGCAGGGCCGAACCCTGCTGAGAATAGGGAGGTGGCTCTGTGTCTGTATAATCCCAGGCCATTTAATTACCCAGCGAAGCTCTACTTACTGGGGGCCTATAATATGCTAGGAGTGAATGCAACCAATAACATTTCCTGCCATTCTGTACACACAGGATAAATAGCTCCATCATATAATATCATTTAATATCTGATATGATAACAGCTGTTAGAAATAAAACAGGGAGATGGAGAAAGAGTCGGGGGGACCAGCTGCAATTTAAGGCAACGTATATACAATGGCAAAATCTCCAGCCAAGGGCAAGAAGGAAACCCTGCCATTTGTGATGGCGTGGGTGGACCTGGAAGGCGTCATGCTAAGTGAGAGAAGCCAGACAGACAAAGACAGCTACTGTGATATCACATATACATGGAATCTAAAAAAGCCTAACTCATAGAAACAGAGAGTAGAAGGGTGCTTACCAGGGGCTGGGGGTGGGGGAAACGGGAGACATTGTTGAAGGTACAAACTTGCAGCCGGTGGATAAATAAGACCCGAGAGCTAATGCACAGTGGAGTGATGAGTTTAGTCAACAATACTCTATTATAAACTCCAGAGTTGCTAAGAGACTAGGTCTTACTAGTTCTCAGTACAAAAAAGAAATGATAATTATGTGACCTGATAGAGGTGTTGGCTGAGACTACTACTGTTGTGATCCTATTGCAAAATGGAAATGTACCAAATCAACAGTGGCACACCTCAAACTTACACAGGGTTTATGTTGATTGTATCTCAATTAAAAACCGTAACTTAATGCGTATACCTCCCTGAGGTTATTAAATACAAACATGGTGATATATAATCATAGACTATTGCATTCATTGCATGCAATGTTATATAAAGTATATTACGTCGTATCTATATATGTTGCAGTGTTGTATCTAGTATATGATACCATGTATGTAATCACAATATAAAATTATATCATATGATAAATTATATGATGATTGCACATACGTGATTATCACATATAACAATATAGGGTATTGTGTGTAAAGAGTACTCAGAATTAGAGAGATGGCATAATCATGTCACAGCAGTACCCCTCTCACACCTCATCAGAGTCAACCAGCATCAAACTCTGTGATCTTATTTTATCCTAATGTCTGTATCTGTGTCTCGTGTGTGTGTGTGTGTGTGTGTGTGTGTGTGTGTGTGTGTGTGTGTTGGGAGTGGGTGGGGGGGCAGGGGGTTACCTGGCATAATTTCAAGGAAAGGAAATCCCAGACTTTAAAGATACGGATTTTTAAAAAGTAACCACAAAACCATCATTGTGTCTGAAAGAATGACAATAATTCCGTAATATTTTCTAACTTGGAGTGTATTCAGTCCTTCCTGTTCATGTTAAGTGGGTTTTTTTTCCCCACACCTGATTTAATCAAATCAGGATCCAAGCAAGACTCACATATTCCATTGGGTTTATAAGTCTCCTATGTGTCTTTGAATCCATAACATATTCTCCCTTTTTATTTTCATGCCATTTATTTTTTAAGCAAACCAGGTTATTTGTCCTTTAGACCGGCACGTGCTTTATTTATTTTTTATTTTTTTTCTTTTTTTTTCTTTTTTTCGGTACGCGGGCCTCTCACCGTTGTGGCCTCTCCCGTTGCGGGGCACAGGCTCCGGACGCGCAGGCTCAGCGGCCACGGCTCACGGGCCCAGCCGCTCCGCGGCACGTGGGATCCTCCCGGACCGGGGCGCGAACCCGCTCCCCCCGCGTCGGCAGGCGGACTCCCAACCACTGCGCCACCAGGGAAGCCCCAGTACGTGCTTTAGAATGAATGAATGAGTTAGCGAACAAATGATCACTCACATCCCCTCAGGCATTCTTTCAGGAAAAGCGGGAGAGTACTGAATTCAAACTCAGGCTTTGCTGGGTGTGTACAGCCCATGGGGCTTGAATTTACTTATTGGTTGTTTTTTCCGGAAATCCTTATTTCCCGAAACTTGTCTAAGCAGCTGACCTCTGGCAGGAAATGTGGAAACGGCAGCATCTCCCGGAGCATCTGCAGCTCCCTGGACTGAGCGGGGCTCCTCTGAGCGGCTGGGCGTTATTTATGGAGATGTCCGAGTGACAGGGGGAACTTCTGGCCAGGGACTGCCCCTGGTGTCACATCCTTAACCCGCTGACATCGGAACGCCCTGGAGGGAGCATTTCTCCAGGAAGGGATAGTGGGTCAGGAGCCCCCGCGGCGTCTTTTCAAAGCGATAATAGAGATATCAAAAGGGCAATCTGTCAGGCGCAGTCGGCTGGGCAGGTGGTGCAGAGGAGAGGGACGGGGCCCAGAACCAGATGTTATGTTGCCTGAAAATAGACATGTCAGGTCTTCGGGGCTGTCAGGTGCCCCCTTCATTAGCCCATCAGCCTGAACGGAGCCACGGAGCACTGACATCTCACTCAGGCGTGGCACCTGGCGGGGACCCGGGTCCAGCCTGGGACCCAGGCCTGGGCTTTGAAGAGGCTGGCGGGGTAGGGCTCCGATGGCCGGTCCTTTCCCCCTTGGGGGAAACTGAGGCTGAGACCCCAGCAGAAGGTACCGCAGAGCCCGATGGGCCAGGGTTCAGCTCGAGGGACCCGGAGGGATGATTCTGTCTGTGACTCGGGACCCACGTGGGAGGCTTTCTAGTGCCCAGTTGTTCAAGGCTCTTCTGAGCGGTCCCTGAGCTGCACGGCCCCTCCCCATTTTTGCCATAGTATGGAGCACTTGTCCTTGGACTGACCTTTCTTTAAGCACATTCAATTTCGTTTTTAATTTAAACAAGTGGAAACTTGATAGACTATCTTAAAAACCCACACAAACCACCACCCCAGCCTCACCTACGAAAAATGAAAGGCAAGGGTCGAAATAAACTCAGTGACTCTTAAGCGACAGTGGTGCCTGAGCCAGCAGGTCGGTCTCAGGACGCCCGGCCTGAGGTCTCGTCTCCGGTTCGGACAGAGGGGGAGGCGTGGAGGGTGCCGATGACAGGCAGGCGCCAGGCTCCCCACGGAGCCGTCGGGGGAAGGAAGAGCCACGGGGACGGCGTGCTTGCCATGCACGACGCCAGCGACACCTAATAGCCAGGTCCCACCCGATGCCACGGTCCGGACGGGAAGCTCCGAGGCCGGCGAGGACCCCAGTCGAGGCCGCGCGGCCACAGTGCTACCGCTCAGGGTCTCGTGTCCAGGGAGGCCCGTCTGCTTCCCTGCGGCCCGCCGGGCTGTAGTGACTGCTGTGTGGCCGTGACCCCGGGAGGCCTGCCCGCCCTCTCTGGGCCTCGGTTTTCTCTTCTGTCCGGTAGGAACAAGAACCCTCCCTTTTCCAGGTTGGTTGTGAGATGTTAAGAGGAACCCATTCATTCAGCAGATACTGACTCAGCATCATGCGTCCGGCACCTACTAGGTGCACAACACACAGAAGCCCTTGACTTCTAAAAAGTGACTTTGTGGCATAATAAACACCAAGTACCAGCACCTTCTCCCCGCCAGCACCTGCCTTGGGGCATCACCCGTGCGCCACTCAACAGGTATCACGTGACCATTTAACGGATGAGGAAGTGGAGGGTCCGCCTGGCACAGAGCAGCGCTGGGACTCGGACCCTGACACAGGCCCAGGGAGACCAGACCCGCCCGCGGCCTTGATTCGAACGTCCAAGCCGCCTGCCAGCGATGGCAGAGGCAGGTTCTGAATTTCCAGACCCCAGAGAAGAGCGAGCCTGTCTCCAGCCTCTTGGGGGAGAAGATGTATAATTATTTCGGGCAGATTGAATGCCTCTGACAGAAAGAAGGAGGGAGGAGGAAACACTTAGCCCCACGTTGCAGGCCGCCGGTATTTCTCTTGCAACGAGCGCTGCAGCCCGAGACGCTGTAATTAGGACCTGGTAATAACAGGCTCGGTATCTCCTGCACCCTGTCAGGGAGAAGAATCCATCTTATCGGTAATTGTAGGGTTGGCGGTTTCTGAACGTCTCTTTCCGCTAGGCCGGGCCTTTCCTGGGGTGGGGGGAGCTGGCAGGGCTTTCTGAGCGAACGCTGCCTGGGCTGGGGTGAAGGAGGGTGGGGGGAGGAGCCTCTCTCTGAGCTGAGCTCAGGGCCCCGAAGCCACTGCCTGGATCCTGGCCCCGGCCTCCCAGTCTGGGTTCTCGGTCCCCCCACCCTCCCACAACCCACCCTCCACGAGCAGCCAGAAGGCTGCAGCTACCCTGGGAGTCATACCACGTCCCTCCTCTGCCCCGCACCCTCCCTCAGAGGCAGCCACAAAGCCCTCCAGTGGTCTGCAGGCCTGCATCATCCGGCCCGGCCCTCTCTGTCTCCTACCTTCCGCCAGCTCACTCTGCCCAGGGCCACTGGCCTGCTTCCTGGGCTCGTGCCTACACAGTCCTGCCTCAGGGCCTTTGCACTTGCTGTTCCCTCCTCCTGGAACGCTTTTCCTCTAGAGACGTGCTCCCTCGCCTCCCTCACATCCTGGCTTGGATGCTCCCGTCTCAGGATCATCCACTCCAGGGCCTCCAGCACCTCCTTTGTTTTTCGTTCTGTGTTTCTCCTTGCTCTCTGTTTCCCCACAAGCCTCTCAGCTCCAGGAGGCCAAGGAGTTTTGTCTGGCCGGCTCACTGCTGTGCCCCGAGTGGCTGAAACAGTGCCTGTCACACAGTGGGTGCCCAATAAGTGGTTCACAGCTGGCTTGGCTCTCAGCCCACGTGTTCTCTGCTTCACATGAAGTTCTGATCATCACCGAGGATGCACCCACAGGCCCCCTCCTCTAGGAAGCCTCCCTGGAATCTCCTCTAGGAAGGCACACCCTCCCTGCCCAGGCCTGTCGAAGACACTTGACCTCCCCGCACTCAGTCACCGTCTTTTCCTGAATCGGTCGCCATGGACTCCCCGGGGCCGGGGCCAAGGCTGATGTCCTCTGGGTGTCTAGGGACCGGCCGTGGCCCTGGATCCTAGCAGGTGCTAAATAGATATTTCTGACAAAATGTGGGCCTGAAGGGGGTGAGTGGCTGGGGAGGTGGGTGACCAGGGAGAACAAACAGTAATGACCACTGAAGTTAATCGAGAACGTCCCGTGGCCAGGCGCTGCCGTGTGCGCCCTGCCTGCACCTGCTCACTCCTCCTCAGAATAGCCCCGTGAAGCAGCTATGGTTAGCATCTTGCCCATTTTACCGAGAACAGAGGTTATTTTAACAGGTGAGGTCCAAACTGTTTTGGTAGCACACCCTTATTGGTAAAAAAAAAAAAAAAAAAAAAAAAATGAGTATAGATCTCATTTTTGCCATCTTTTCATTTATAAATTATATATATTAATATTTATACCTACGCATGCACAAAAATAGACATATTAAGGAGATGGATGTTGATAAAGAGATGGTTTTATGTGTTCTTCCTTTCCACAACGGATCTTGCACAGCCTCTGGGTCTGCACATCTCATTTTGGAACCGAATATGCCACAGATGCGTGATGCAATGAACAAGGGAATGAGTGAATGCCCGTGAACCATGGTGTGCAAGAGCCGAGGCTCTGGGCTCAGGTTACTTGGTTGCCTTCTTCACTTATTAACTGTGTGTCCTTGGGCAAGTTTCTTAACCTCTCTGAGCCACAGTTTTCTTCTCTATAAAGCGGAGTTGGAAATAGTCTTGGCTTCACAGGCCTGTGGTGAGGACTAGATGAGACGGTCTATATAAAGTACTTAGAACAGGGCCTGGTACCTCGTTAGCTGTTGCTCTTGGGAAGATAGTTCTTCCCGGAAACAAGGCTGAAAAGGTGGCCAGGGTCAGAAAGTCAAAGACCGAGAATGCTGGGGAGAAAGCTCGTCATCAAGTCCCCTCTGCTCTTCGTCTACACTGACATGGGCTGGAGTTGAAACCCCTCTTTGCAAACAGCATGTGAGGGGAGAGTGTGGAGATTGGGGAAGACTCAGCCCCGCCTCTGACTTGTGTGTGGCCAGATCGGGCTCTCGTCTGCACCGTGGGATGGATAGCAGTGCACAGCGGCTGGATGACTTAATGGCGTGAATGTGCTCTGCCAGCCGGAGGAGAACGCGCTGGGCTCTGGGCTGCTTGACGGGGTCATAACTCGTTCATCTTCTGCCCAAATGGACATCCTCAATTCCTGGTTTACAGGGATAATTTTTCCTCAGCCCAACTGTGGACAGAGTACGTCAGGATCACCTGGAAGGCTATACACATTTAAAACCAGCAACCCTGGCCTTATTACAGAGGGGTAGACTCAGAACTTGGAATTTATAACAAGCTCCTCCGGGCTGTACAGAACAGCCGATTTGGAAATGGTTGTATTACATGATCCACATTGCCTACTTTATAATGTTTAAGGGACTCAGAATTTCTCTCTGTGGGGGGTTATAGACCAGTAGGCAGGGTCAGACAGGGCTAGGGTTCAAATTTACCAGCAGTGTGACTTTGGATGATTTCCTTTGTGGCTGAGCCTCGGTTTTCTCATCTGTAAACAGGGATCGTAAGAGCACCTGTTTTCCTAAAGCCTCTAGCAGAGGCCTACCTGGTAAGAGCTCGACAAGTAGTGAGTATGCTTATTGCTATAATAATAATAAAAAATTGTTATTTGATGTAAGTATATATAAAATATAATTTTTTAATTATAACGTAATTGTATATAATTGCTATGATTAATAATAAATCAGTGGCTCTAATTAATACAGCAGAATCGACCCCTCCTCTGTCTTCAGGCACCTCTAAGAGTATAACATACTGTGCGTACGTTAACCACTCTGTCTTTCTGTTCAGTAAGGGGATGGCTGCATACCCAGCAGCTGAAGCTGAAAGAATGATACAGCAAATTATTAAAACAGACATTTTTCAATGCAAATACACTCAAAATTTTTCACATTAAAATCGTTTTCTTTAATTACTTTAAAAGACAGCAGTGCTCTGTAGTTCACATAGTATTTTTTAAAAAGCAGTTAAAAAGCCCTCTAATGAGTACTTAATGAAAATAAATTGACTGAAGGGTAGCAATGATGCCTTTTGCATTAACAATAATATTTGGAGGGCAGGTGGAGAAAATATCCAACAAGCATACAGACATTTAAAACTGCATTTTATCCAGCCTTTATCTGTTTACTAAATCTTGTGTGTATTAGAAGAGGTAATTCAAGATACTCAGCTTCAGTCGTACTTCAGACGCCCAATAGACTTTGGCATCATTTGACATCAGCAAAATCATCGATTGACACATATAATAGGAACTCTCAGATGTTTAGGTTTTTGATTGGCTAGAGTCTCTCAGCTGAGGACTCTGGCCTTATAAACCTTTTTTTTGGTCCTCATTGGTGTGTTTTAATTTTTAATTAGATAAAAGGGCATCTTATTGTGGGTACTGTGATGGCAGTTGTTAATGATAAAATAAGAACACACTTAAGAAAAATTGGAACGTGCGACTCACTATCACAAGAACACTCTGAGCAGACTCAAGGGTGGTTTGAAGTTTCTCTATGTGATTTTTTAAGTGTTTCATGCAAAGCGGTCATTGCCTTTGTAATTACCCTGATAGTTCATTTGAACATCTTCTTGTCCTTTCAAAGCTAATACAATTGGAGTGAAATTGCAAAAAAAAAAAAAAAAAAAAAATACTTAGCCCTTGAAATCTTGTTCAAATGAGTGTATTTACAAAATCAAATGTTCAGTGAAAAATGCCTTGAAAACTTAGCCTAAGACCAGGGATTTGGCATCTGGGCTTTCCCCGGGTTACTGCGCAGAATTAGACGATGCGAGACATTTCTGTGGGCGTTTTATCTTGAAGGGTGTTTGCTGGTTTCTGTAGTGAAAGAGCTGCGTTTAATACCAGACGAGACTCATGATCTCAGCTACCCAAACTGATAATCAGAGAACCTGGGTTTAAAGAACAATGCAGGAAGGATGGACAAGTAGAATCTGCAGACATTTTTCGTGATTATTTCTAGTACTGCATTTTTCATCGTTCATGGGCTGATGGTCATTTATGAAAGATGCCGGGAGTCCTAGGAAATCACCGCCACCAACTAGAAGAATGATCAGGGTGTGTGATTAACCAGGATTAAATCGAGCCTTTAGCAACAGAGGGACCGACAGATACCACCTCAGTATGACCTTTTATTAGACCCTAACGTCTTTGGGCCCTTGCAAAGTGACTTGAACATTTAAAAATAGAAATAAATTCCGGCCTTAAAGACTAACCAAAAAGAAAAAAAAAAAAATTCCTGTGACATCATCAGAGCTTATCAGAATTTTGACCAAGAGAATTTGGGATATGGGAAACACACATTTAAAAAGCTGTTTTCCACATGTTTCTCAGAAAGGCAATGCTTTTGTTCTTCAGGTGTCCATGATTTCACCAAGTCCTGTCCATCCCTTTAGCAAAATGTCTTGTCTATTGGCTTTCAACATCCGTGGATCAGTCTGTCTTTTCCCATATTTTAAAAGCGTTCTAAATCCTTTAGGCCTTCCACATGCTGGAGAAATACACATCCCAAGTATTTGCATCTTAAAGAAATGCAGGCAGGCTACTTTCCTCTCGAATGATCTTCAGAGGAGTTGGAGCCCTAGATTGAGTAGGATTAACTTGATCAGTGCAGCATCCACCGTCATAACCTTCACAGCGTGGTCCTGAAACCTCACCCCACAGGAGACTCCCAGCGCAGGAGGCCACGGACCCCACTTTGAGAAACAGCTATTTACAGCTCTTGTCTGTTTTTCCTTCGGTGCTAGGTGCGCCACTGACAGCATGATTTATTACCTTGTGGGTCACTGGAATGAGAGGCACACAGACATTTGTGGAATGTCATCGGTGGTATTTTCACGGAGGCTCATCACTAACGTGGTCACGCTGGCGCCAGATTTCACTGAAACCCCAGGCATCCCTGTCTTGATCACTGGAGTTCTTAACACATCCTGGTATCTGATAAGGCAGGTCCTTGACCCTCTTCTTCAGGCATGTCCCGATTCTTCTTGCATTCCACGTAATTTTTGTGTGTGTTACTTATTCGTGTTTTAAATTGATATCTAATTCACATATAATAAAAATCCATCGTCTTAAAGTGTTCAATTCAGGGTTTTGTATTATATTCACAGGGTTATGCTTCCATCACCGTTATCTACTTCCAGAATGTCGTCACCCCCAAAATAAACCCTGAGCCCTTTAGCAGTCACTGCCTATTGCCCCTCTCCCCAGGCAACTGCAAATCCACTTTCTGTCCCTATGGATTTACCTATCCTGGACATTTCATATAAAAGGAATCACACAATACATGGCCTTGGTGTCTGATCTCTTTCGCTGAGCGTAGGGTTTTCCAGGTTCATTCCTGTTGTAGCAGGTACCAGTACTTCATTCCTTTTTTATGGCTGAATAATATTCCACTGCGTGGATAGACTACATCTTGTTTATCTGTTCATCGGTTGATGGGCGTTTGGGCTGTTTCCACCATTTGACTGCTGTGAATAGTGCTGTAATGACATCCATGTACAAGCTTTTGTGTGAACATATGTTTTCAATATATACCCAGGAGTGGAATTGCTGAGAGATACGATAACTTACGTTTAATTTTGTGAGGCCCCTCCAAACTTTTTACCACAGTAGCTGCACCATTTTGCATTCCCACTAGCAATGTCTGAGGTTTTCAGTTTCTCCACATCCTCACCAGCACTCTTCATTGTCTGTTTTTTTATGAAAGCTGTCGTCGTGGGTGTGAAGTGGAATCTTCTTGTGATTTTGATTTACTTTGCCTTATGACCAAGGATGTTGAGCATCTTTCATGTGCTGTTGACCCTCTGTACATCTTCTCTGGAGAAACGTCTCTTTAGATCCTTTGCACGTTTTTAATTGGGTTGTCTTTTTATTGTAAGAGTTCTTTATAAGTTCTGAATACTAGACCCTTGCCCGTCTGTTTGTGGATGTCCTCTTCTCCTGTATCAGTGATTTGTACCAGGATTTATCTTCCTGACTACGTAAGAAGCTTCAGTAAAGACTTAGAGTGGCCACATGATCTGCTGGAGCCGGGAGGTTGACTTTGAACGTATACAGCTGGGGGATATTGGGAAAGTTATGTACGGTACCTGTGCCTCAGTTTCCCCTCTCTGTAAAACGGAGATGATAATAATAGTGCCGACCCCCATCTGTGGCCAAGGGGATTGCATGAGACAAGGAATGTGAGAATGCCCGGAGGAGTACCTGGCCGGTGGCAAGGTCTCAGTCACTGTTCGGTTGGAGTTGCCATCCTCCTCCTCATCGTCACCTCCAGCCTTCTCCGCAGTGTGAAACAGACGGTTGTGGATTCAGTGGATGTGTGTCTGAATAGTGGACAAACCTCTCTGGGGCCCCCCCTTACCCCTTCTCTGCTAAGTGCCAATCTTCACCTGTGAATTCACGCCTCTCCAGGGGTCAGCCCCATGGTCCTGGTGGGTCCACCCTAACTCCAACCCTGACACATGTCCGTCTGTGCATGACTGTCCCAGCCACAGCGATTGGGTCCCTGGTTATCACATGACCGAGGCCTGGCCAATCAGAAATAACCAGGCTCGACTCTAGGTCTTTGAGTTCTCTTGGCCCCAAGGACCTAAAGCTGGAAGGGGTGGGGTGTTGACACCTCTGCATCCCTCTCGTCACCACAGCAGGGGACCTGCCTGGGCAAAGAGCCAGTGCAGAGTGGGTGACCCCATAGAGGAGGTGAGAGAAATCAGTAGCAGTGACATACCTTGACCCCTGCATTAAGCCTCACCTGAAGGCGGATCTACTCTTTGCCTTTTCAATTAGTGAGAAAAAAAATCCCCCTTATACTTAAGGCAGCTTGGGATAGGCACCTGAAAGTTTCCTAAACCATAGTTCTTCCAAGCCTGTGTGACATACAGATTTACATGTATTGCTGCTTGCGTTTTTAAAAAGAATTTATTCCGCAAGTGTGAAATACAGTGCAGCCAGTGCTGAAATCACAAGATACTTGGCCTTTGACGAGCTTTTGAATGCCTGTCTCCGCACCTCCCCCCTTCTGAAAACTGTTGGGTCACCTGCTTCCCTCTTCACCCTCCACGCATCCTGGGCTGCAACCAAGCTGTCTTGTGCCAACACTGCCATCCTGTGGCCAAGCAGTGTCAGACTCAGTGTTTTCCTATGCCTTTTTCCTGTCCCAGGAAGGAATTATTATCACCTCTCCCCTTGTATCTCTTTTTGTTAATAGTCAATTCAGCTCAATTCAGGCAGTTTCCTTCTGACCCACACACTGCCCTTCTCCTTGTCGAATCCCTTCTGGAAATCACACCCCCCAAGCCCTTGATCCGTCCCTCTGTTTCTCTATCCACCTGTGTGTCTCCCCTCACCCCAGAGAGGCTCTACTTTCCTCATTATGACCAGGGAGCCTCGAAGATGCTAGTGATGTTGGCAGAGATGTGATTTCTTTTAGGAGCTCACCACACCTCCCCCCAGTCTATGATTAACCATCTGTGTACCCCCTCCCGCACGGGCAGAAGGCCTGATCCAGAGGAGATCCTAAAAGTGTTTGTTGAGGGAACACACTGCAAGGCTCTACGTGAGGCATATACAGTGAGCCTTCCTCTGGGCCAAGGCCCTGTGGCTTGGAGCTGAGACCCGCTGCCCTCCCCCTCCCCGCCACTTATAAGTATATTGCAATGGTTCCTCTTCTCTCCTGAAATCGAATTCGTAGATATTATTAACTACTTGCAACCCATAATCTAAACAAATCAATGTAATGCCCTAGTTGTAATATTAAAGAGAAATAAAAGGAAAATCATTTGTAACAAAATTATACATATTTCATCACGTGAGTGCTCCAGCAGGACTATACCAGCAGAGAGGATAAAGTTGTCAAGTGATTGTGCCTATTTGTAGTGAACACGTCTAGATTTAAGAGAAATAGGACGCTCTTTAACTGAAAAATGTAATACTTTCAAACAAGGGCTAACACATGTATTTACACATACGCATAGAATGTACCATGTATACAGCAGCTGCAGATGCAGACGGACACAGGTGTGGTTTATAGTAACTGGGGAATGCAAGTGATGTTATGAAACAGTGAACAACTCTTGGCAAAGTCCTGGGAGATAGAAAGCATCGCCTTCCCTTGATTTACACCGTGGTTCCACCCCTGGCAAGATCATATGTATTAAAAAAAAAAAAAAAAGAACCTTGCAAAAACTAATAAAACTGCTTTTTGTTTAAATGCAAAATAGAGTGAGATTCTAGACTCTGGGAATCACGAAGAGGGGTGCCGACAGCTCTTCCTGGTGGGACAGTCCTGTGTGTTGAGATGTCCAGCTTCTGGGATCCTGTCTGCTAAGTAGGAGTAGCTCCACCCCCCAACTACCGGGATGAACATAAACACCCCATAAAAGTCCACATGCCCCTGGGAGATAAAACTCCCTTTGAGAAATCCTAGTTTAGAAAAAAGTCTGGCAGCTGCAGGGGCCAGAGTTGACTCTGTACAGCCTCGGGTAAAGGGCTCCCTGAGCCTCGGTTTTGTCCTCTGTTGAATGGGGCTCTTTGATGTGAGGTAATATGGTGAGTTGGCGCGTGACAGGTACCCAACAGGTAGGAGCTCTCTCATCCCTCTCCTGTAGTCCTAGGCCAGGCCTCGAAGCCCTCACTCTTCCTCCCACTCCAGGAAGCTGGGCTGCAGGCCCACCTAGCCCTGTTTGCTTCCAGAAGCTTCTGTGGGTTGGCCTTGCATTGCATCTGAGATCCCTTGCCCTCCTAAAGCCTCTGCCAGCCAGAAGCCTGAACCTCTATAGCCCTCTGATTCCTTCACTCAAATGTTGGTAGAGCACCTGCTTGCTGTGGGCATGGGAAAGCCTGGGAAGGGTATGAAAGGAGCACAGACTGGGGCTCAGATTTAAGGCGCAGCTGAAGCCCTGTGCTGTCCGAAGGCAGCACAGAGGGCTTCTTGGAGGAGGGGGTACCTGAGCAGGGCCCAGCAGGTGGGGAAGGTTTGGACATGGAGCTCTGAGGACAGGAGCATCGTGGGTAGAAAAAGTGTTGGGGTCAGCGGCTGAGAGGCCGGGACATGGGAGGTGGTCAGAAAGTCACTCAGTTTGTCAGGGGCCGAGTTTAGGTCTGCTGTGCTCTGGCCTGTGCCATATGGCACCACACCTCCCTGGTCTCCTGGCTTCCAGCGTGCTCCTCCAATCCTTCTCTGATGCCTCTGCTAAGGGCAAGCTTTCCCAGTTTGCTGTTAACCTTGTCTAGCCCTGCTCAGACCCTCCATGGCTCCTGTCTCCCGCAGGGTGTTCAGGTCCTTGGTGACTTGGACCCACCTCCATGCTTGTTCATACCCTTTAATTTATTTGTTTCTTCATTCAGTACATACTGAGCACCTACCATGTGCCAGATCCTGCTCTAGAGGCCAGGCAATGAGTAAAACCCCAACACAAAGGTTCCTGATCTGATGGGACTGACATTTTGGTAGGGAAACAGACAAAAAAGAAAACACAAAGTTATAAGATGATGCAGTTAAGAGCAGGTAAGAAAAATATAGCAGGGTCAGGAAACAGAGAGCAAGGAAGGAGTTTTCTTAAATATGTCTATTTTAAATGTTAAGGGTTGATCAGATACCATTTTGTCATTCGTGGTTTTTTAAAAAATCCATATTTTGTTCCTGTGAAAGTTTTGTGTCTAATTCTGAAGATGAATTCTGACTGGACTTGGTTGATCTTGGCTGTGCCACTCCCCTTGGCCGGGGATTTGTTCAGGGATGGGCACAGGTCCATTTTGGCCAATAGTATTTAATGGAAGGACTGCCAGGGGCTTCTGGGAACAATTTTACTAGAAAGAGATATGCATGGAGAAAGCCTTTTGGCCATAGCTTCCCTTACTTTTTGCTTGAGCTGCTATCATGAGAGGATGTGATACTGGGAACTGTGGCAGCCATCTTGTGACCATGAGTAGAGATAGCATGGCATGCAAAGAGTGGCAGAGTGGCAAAGTAGAAAAACTTGTGACCTCAGTGACATCACTGAACCCCTGAACAAGAGCAAGGCCTTTATTCAGTCAACACTAATGTTTTAGATAACACTTTTTTATTAGCGGGTGTTACTGGTTATAGGTGTGCTGAATTATGGCTTCCCGCAGGCCTCAGGCAGTGGAGCAGGCTGAGTGGCTGGAGTCCCAGGCTGGTAGCTTCTGACCTCAAAAGTGCCTTCTATTTCCCCCGGGAGCCAACCCACAGTATCACCCCTCTGCACACCCTAGAGGGATGGGGCGAAGGTTGGGAAACCCTGCTTGAGGCCCAGCAAGTCCAGCATCCTACTGTTGTCAACCGTGCCCATCTTCAGTGATCACCCTCTGCTCCCGTTGTTTGGAATTACTCATGGTTCCCCAGACAACCCCAGGCCCTGTCTAGCTCCATGCTTTTGCACTTGCTGTTCTCTCCTCCTGAATTCCCTATTTGCTCAGCTCTTTCTGGCAAACTCCTACTCACCCTTCAAAGCCCAGTTTGAGATTCGGTGTTGCCTCTTGTGTGAAACTTCTCCAGACCTCTGCTCCAGTGTCTCTTTTGTGCTGCCCTGCCACTCCCTCCCATTGGTGGATGGTCTCTCCGGTTGAGGGCCTTCCAGGGACTGGGTTTCATTTCTACCTGTGGTCCCTCTTCCTAATTCAAGGACCAGAGGGCTCAGACCAGAAGCTAATGGTTCTTGTTGGTGAGTGAGCGAGCGAGTGAATGAATGTTCTCAGCTGCCAGACTGAGGGCAGAGGCTGGGTTGGCCTCTCCTCTGCAGAGCACAGCGCAGAGGTGGTGCTGGCACCGTGGTTGTTCCTATGATCTGGAGGTGATGCCCCAGGAAGGTGGGGCAGCTGGAGGCCTGCCTGCTCCCAGCCCTCCTGCTTTCTCTAATCTCCACTCTCTCCCTGCATCTCGGGTGGGCAGCTTCCCAGGGGCCAGTTCCACCCTAGTTCTTCCCCAGGCCTCTGCCAGCTGAGTTATCCTCTCTGCCATCTCTGGGATTCCGGGAGCAGCACCCCCCTTCCTTTGGGTGTGCTTGGGGGGTGGAGTGGGACACTGCAGAGGAGCCAGGTGACAGTCCTTGCTGCTCTGGGGAAAATTAATTAGCCTGGGTTCCACAAAGCACTTTGAAGACAAAATAAAAGAAAGAAAGGAAATTCACGCAGTAGTCCCTTATCGGGACAGCTCCTACCTGGAGGCTTACCTCTCCCCTCTGCTAGGGCAGGCTGTGTCCCCATTCCACTACATACCTGTTTTTCTAGAAAATCCAACTTCTGAAATCCAGGCACTTCGGTGCACAGAGCAAGGAGAGGCGCATTTGGGTTCCCTCTAGGTGGGGCCCCAGCTGCTGAAAACCGGTTCCCAGTTGCCGCTGGGATGCTGGGCTTCCGATAGGATTTAGGATTCCAAGGCCAGCGACCCTGGCCGGGCCTCGCCCATTTGAGCCTCCGGATTTCAGCAAAATGAGGGTGGTGATGCGTCCCTTGGAACCAGCGTATGACAAGTACTCGGTACACCGAGCTCCCGGCCTCTCCTGTCGGGACAGAGCAGACAAAGTCCGCGCAGCCCGCAGGTAAAGGCTGGGCCTGGTGTCTGGGCTTGCTTCCCCACAGGCCACCCAGCCAGCCTGCCCGCTACGGGGCGGACTCCAGCTCTGAACCGCAGGGCCAGCTGCCCGCTGCCAGGTTGCCAGCTTCCTCCACACTGTAGGAAAGGCCTCGCCGGGCCACAGGCAGGCAACATAGTGGACTCTTGGATGACCGGAGTCATCTCCTTGAGATACCCTGGAATGTCCCCTCTGCCCTTTCCTGAATTGGAAGCAGGGGCTCGGAGAGGTCCGGTCTCTGGTGAAGGGATCCCCAGCTGGGCTTCCCGGCTTCACACCCCAGCTGGGCTGGGGGAGGGGGGAAGCTCTGTGAGCTTTTATGGGGCTTCAAAAGTTTGGCACGGTTCAGCTCAAGGTGGGTGACGCTTCCTTCTTGGGGACCCCTCCCCTTCTCGGGTCCTGGCGTACCTGTCAGGCAACAGGTGGGCCTCAGAACCAGCTCATTTATGGTTCCAGGTGAGTGATGGGGGGCCCCCCCAACTGAGGACTGGGGAGGAGGGGCCTCGGGCTCCAGATGAAAGGCCAGAGGTGCCCCCCATCTCCGCCCCTCCCCACCTGGAGCTCAGGACCCAAGAGCATTCTGGGAAACCAAGGTGCTTCTCTTTCATTCTGTGCCCCACGGGGGCCCGCCTCTCCAGCTGGGTCCCTTCTGCCTTGGAAGGGGCATCACAGGTGCCTGGTGGGTGCAGGCCTGCACAGGGCGCCTCAGGGGCCCCTGGATAGGATGCACTGCTGGCGGGCATGGTCTAGAGCAGGTCCCTCACCTCGCTGAGCCTCAGTGTCCTCTTCTGTAAAATGGGGGTAAGAGCGAACGTCCCCCGGCCCCCCAACAGCATCACTGAGAAGATTAAGTGAGATGAGAAGTAGCTGAATCAGGGGCTCGGGATGGAGAGGGAGTGAGGGCAGGCGACAGGGCGGCTGTTGTTGGCGTCTGCCTGCTGACAGACTCTGAGCCCGTCTTTGGCCCCAAGGAAGCCTGGAAGCAATGTGGGAGATTAAGGCAGGGAGGGTGACCGGTGATGGCGTGATAGCAGGGACCATGTTTCTCGAGCGCTCGCTATGTGCCAGCCCCCGTTTTAAATGCTTCACCTGTTCTGAGTCATCTAATGCCTCCACCACACCACCCAGGAGGCTGGTATTTTATGGCCATTCTCAACCCTGGGGTGAGGGACTGAAGCCCAGGGAGGTTGGGGCGTGGTCTGAGGGTGCCACACGCAGCTGCAGAGTGCAGCCCTCGGATCCGAACCTGTCAGGCTCTGAAGCCACTACTTCTAACCGTGGAATCACCCTGCCTTCCAGAGAGCAAACGCTCGGGATCTTTATACAGCCAAGAAGTGTAGGATCAGCGTCATAAAGCAGAGGGAAGAGGGATCTAGGAGATGCCCGTTGTTCTTTCCAAACTACAGCTTCACCTGCTCACACACCATCAGTGGCTCCCCAGTGCCTATGGGACCAATGCAGCGCCCTGGGTCCCCTGACCCCTGTGTCCTCCTCACCCTCCACCGCCCACGTCACCTGCAGGCCACTCCTTGTCCGGCCTGATCTCGCTGACCCCGTTGCTCCACCGGCACTGCTCTCTGCCCGGCCCCTCTCTCCCTTTCCACAGGCCCAGCTCCCCGGGTCCCCGTTGCCCCCCATCCCTCCTTGGCTGGTGGGTTCCTGGTCCTGCCAGCGAGACACAGTCGCTGCAGGACGTTCTCAGACGTGCCAGGTTTAATACTGTGATTGTTTTATCACATTTTTGTTTCTTCTTTTTAAACCCTTGAGGGTACCGTAGACACGTAAGTATCATATAAAGTCAGGAAAATAGAAAAGCAGAAAGCAGAGAAGGGCTCTTAATCTGCACCCCTCCCCAGGGGATGGCTGCTATTACTGTACCTGGGGTCTGGCCAGCAGGCCTCCTCCCTTTTTTCTACTCATGTGTGGTTTCAAAGCGTTTCCTTAAACTTCCGCAGGCAATGGGAGGTCCCACCTTTTCCTTTCTCATTTCAGGGCCTATCCCCAGGGGATGAGTAAGTCCTCCTGCATATCGCATCTACCCTACATCCCTCTTTTGGGGTTCACTGCGGGTCCTGCCCTCCCAAGCAGTGGACCCCCGAGAAGCTGCCGTCCTGGGTTGCAGTGGTGGGCAAGGAAGAGGGTCTTCACTGGAATCTGGTCAGAGGGTCAGGGGCTCCAGGAGCCCCATAAAATGAGGGGTGGAGGGTCACTAAGTAACCTTGGCAACCTGGAAGACCGGCTCCAGGGAGGCAGGTGCCTCTCTGCCTATCCTGTCCGCTCGCTCCGTATCCCCATGGCCCGCAGCAGGGCTCCCAGGGCAGGTGCTCCTGCTTGTGGAACGAAAGAGGCAAGAAGTGCCATGTGGAGAGGCGGGGAGATGGACCAGACCAGGGAGGAGGAGGCCTCGCCCACCGTCTGGGGCTTGGACATCAGAGGCTGGGCTGTCCCTGCAGGGTCGGGGGCCAGGGTAGAGTGCAGGGGCTTCCTGGCAGCCACCCAGCCGTCATCTCAGAGGAAGTGGAGGCTACCAAGTCAGAAGGCCTGAGGGCAGCCTGGCTTTGGAGCCATTTATCACCTGCAGCAATTCCAAGAATGCGGAGCCAGAGGAGGGAGGGAGGCTAGGGGAGCGGGGTGCTGGGGGGGGATGCCCCGCCTTTCTCCAAGAAGCAGAGAACCCAGACCCTTGGCATCTGGAGAAGGCAAGTCTCGCCCGAAGACTCAGACTCACAGAGCAGTGGGGGACGCTGGCTTTTAGGGGGTGCCCACCGCATGCCAGGCACTGTCGTGACCCTTATGGCACTAAGTGCTGCCACAAGCCCCGAAGGTCACACCCCTGGGGCCCGGCAGAGCCAGGACTCACGCCCAGAGCTCACACATTGATGGAGAGTGCTCCGCTGGAACCCAAGCCAGGCAGGGCCTGCTGTCTGCTCAACTGCCTGCATGGCTCCCACCTGCTCAGAGGAGAAGCCAAAGCCCTCACAGTGGCCACAGCGCCCAGGTGCTGCCTCAGGGCCTTTGCACTTGCTGACCCCACTGCCTGGGATGCTCCTCTCCTGTTACCTGCTTGGCTCACTCCCTCTCCTCCAGGTCCCTGCTCAGAAATCCCCTCCTCCAAGAGGCCTTCCTTGACCACCGTGATGTGACCTGCTCTCAGACAGCAGCCACCAGTTACTTAAAATGTGCGACTCAGAATCCAGGCGTGTCATGACTGTCAAATAGGCACCCGATTTCCAAGACCCGGTGTTTAAAAAAAATGTAAAACGAATCACTAATAATTGTTTGTATTGATTACATGTTGCCATGATAATATTTTGGATCTATTGGGTTAAATTAAATACATTATTTGTATTAATTTTGTCTTTCTTTTCACTTTTTTCCAAGCGGCTGGAGAAAATTGAGAATGACGTGGCGCTGCCTTCACTCTGACCTCTTTTCTCCCAGCGCTCACCCGCCTGCCTGTTACAGGTGCCCCTGCCTGTCTGTCTACGATCTGGGCCTCCCAGGAGGAGGACGGATCCGCTCCTGTTCCCTCGGCTGTAGCCCAGCACACGGGGCAGTAGCTGTTGTTGAACGAGGTGCCTGCTCTGTGTCTGGCGTTGCCCCGGGCTTTGTTTGCCCTGGGGTGGAGAGTCAGGGGAGGAGGGCTGGGGTCCACAGGGGTGCGGGGACAGAGCACGACGGGGACTGGGGTCCAGGCAGTGCCCCTGGCTCGCTTTGTCCCTCTGCATTTTACCGTCTGTCCTCTGAGGCCCTCGTTCTGCGCAGAGGTTCTGATAGGCTCCCTGGGGTTGCGCCGTGAGCTCCGGCGGGCGGGAGAGGCTGGGGAGGCTGCCGTCTCCGCTGATTCACACCTGAACCGGGCAGCATGGTTGAGCGACCGGTGCCCCGGGGGACCGCCACCTTTACCGTGACCCCGCGGCGGGCAGTGTGAACGGAGGAGCCGGCGATTTGGGCAGGAGGTCCCCGCACCTTCTGGGGTCTGGGGCCAGGGGCCGGACAGAGGGGCCTGGGGACACACACAGGTGGACCTGGCCTGGTGCTCCTCCTTGACAGGGGTCTCGAGAATTCCAAAGAGGTGAGGCAAGGGCAGGGGCTCCGCAGAGAGCGACAGCGGGATTCCAGAGGCGAGTGTGGCCTCTGCCTGGCTTGAGCAGAGGATTCCCAGAGGAGGTGACGTTTCCCCTGGGAGGGGAAGGCTGGGTGGCGCCTGAGGGCAGCTGAGCAAAGGCATGGAGGGGAGGGGCGTGGGCAAGGAGGTGGTGACGCTGGAGCCGCGGCCCCTGGGGGTGGTGGGAGCCCGGCCAGAGGGGTTGTCAGGGGCCCGGGTGCCCTCCAGGGGACCCCGGCCTGCCCCGGGGCTCCGTGGCAGCTGCTGCTCGGGGTCTGCCGAGAGCCGACCAGAGGGCCCAGGCATCCCTGCTGAGAGGATGCCGGGAGGTCGGCTAGCCCGCAGCTCTTCTCTGGTACCCAGGTGCCTGTCCAGCCACAGCTCGCACGCCTCCACTCCCTCCAGGGCGGCCCATGGCTGGGAGAAACGTCTCCGGCGTTTTAGGGGGATCTCAGGGGGAGGGGAGAATGCTTAGACTCCGTACAACTTCTAAGTACTTGATTTTTAAAGAACCGTTCAAACCCTAGAGTGTTCAGATGCCTTAGAGCAGGGTTTTTCAAATGTCTCCTTGGTCTCTACCAATTTGGTATTGTTCTTTGGTCTTTGGTCGTTTATATTTTGTTTTATGTCGTGAAAGAATGCCCGTCAGTTATTTTGTTGACGGACCTTCAGCGTGAATCTGTCTGGTGTTTTCTCCTGATTAGAAGGAGGTGACGCATTATTGGCAAAGACGCTGCAGACATGCTTCTTGGAGCATCTTATCAGGGGTCTCCACCTCTGCTGTCATTTGTATTTTTATCGAAATGGATCCCCTTTTTAAATTCACTGCCTGACTTAATCTAACCATAAGAAACACTGTCCCCCGGATATTGATGGGTTTGATATGCGATAGCTGTTGAAATGGAAAAGCTTTTTTCCTGTTCCACGTAAAACCAGCTCGATGCCCTCCAGGGCGACGTGCGCCACTTTTGACAAATGTTGCTTTAGACAGTGTAGGATCTCTGGAACTGCGCAGTGTTGCTCTGGTTTATTCTATTGTTTGCCAAGAGTCCTCACAGCCGTCAGGACTCTCTGCCTCCTTCATCCCTCTTGGATTCAGTATGCTGAGAACGTTTAGGAGTTCAGGCCCGAGCCCTCCGTCTCTGCTCCCACCCGGCCTCAGCTTCCCAGTCGCCTGGAGGGGCGTGGCCGGTTCAAACTGCACATTTCTTGACCCTGAGAAACCTTGGCCAGTGTAGTAGCTTTGAGGTGAGGCCCTGGACTCTGCCACTTGATCAGGCCCCCACCCACGGGGATGAGATTCCCACACTGCCCCCTCAGCGCCCTGCAGAGGCGTTCATCACACCTCGGCCGGTATAGAAATTCCGATCGGGAAAAGCAGAGGTCTGGGGAGCTCTGAGGTCTGGCTTCCCAGAGCCAACCACGGCGCACGACCCGGGAGCTTGGATGTCCGTGGAAGCTGCCACGTGGGCCCAGGCCACGCCAGAGCCACGTCCACTCTGCCGCCCCGTCTCATGGGAATTCCGCTCCCAGGAAACTCTTCCTCCAACAGGATGGGGAAGGGACCCTGGGAAACGCTGTTCCCAGGCCGTGTGGGGTGTGAGGCTGGGCGACAGCCATGTTTCGTCCCGTCGGCTTCCCCAGACGTGCGTAACGTGTTCCCCTCTGTTTAGCGATGTGACGGCGCCACGCTGATACCGACCCTTCCACCAGCGGAAGGCAACGTGCCCCCCACCCCCGAAGGGGGAGCGTGGCGCCTGTCACCGGGTCTCCTCCAGCCGAGCCGCGAGCCCTTCGACGCCGCGACTTGAAAGCTGAGATTCGTGTGCCTTGGATCCCGACAGGATGGAGTTGGGGGGGGGCAGGGAGGAGAAAAATAATGGGTTAATATATACAAGGATACTCATATGAAAGCAAGAAAAATGCACATAAACCCTAGTCCTCATTTCTGCCGTTAGCCCGGTGGCCTCAGCTGCGTCTGGCGCTTCCTCTTGCCCCCGCCGTCCCGTGTCCTGTTGGCTCTCATCTGAGCGTGGCTCCTGGCCTCGTGGCTGTGTTCCTGAGTGAACTGTGCCCCTCGTGCTGCTGCCTGTACTGACCGGGCTGCTGTCGTTTCCTAATAACCACAGGGCACGGGTGTACCTAGAGGTGGCCCTGCGTCCAGGGGCCTGCCCTGTCGTTTGCTGCCAGCACCCCAGAAACCTCCGCTTTAGGAGTGCCAGGCTGCTCCCCTGCTGAGCCCCGTGACAGGGAGCAGCCCGACCAGGAAGGGGTCCGGTGGGGGGCAGAAGACGGGGCGTGTCCTGGTGGGCACCAGACAGCAGCGCAGCTGCCCCCCGCCCCCCCATGCCAGGTTTGAGCCCGGCTGCTCCCGGCGCTTCAGGAGGTGGCCTGGGGTCTCTGGGGACTCGCTTGGGCCTCTTTTATCTTGCCCTGCCCCTGAGCCCTGCTGTCTGCCACCCAGGAAGCCGGGCCAACTCTGGGCTTGGAGTGTGGGGAGGGCAGCCTGGCAGGGCCGCCGGAGATGCTCTGTCTCTCGGGGATGAGGAAGGATGCACTGTGGGGTTCGGGCGGAGCCAGGGCGCGAGCAGTGCGGGCCGCGGTGGGTTCATAAAGCGCCCTTTCACTACCTTGCGGGGTGGTGGCAACTCGGGGGATCCCTCGGCAGCCTTGGGGTGTGGGGAAGCCAGTTCCCAGGAGACAGCTTCAGGCCCGTGTGGCATGACATCTCGGTGGGTGACACTCCTCCGAGAGGCTCACACGCAGAGCCTGAAGCCCAGGCCTCAGGAAGACTTCCTCTGGGCACCACGTCTGCAACTGCTCAGCATCTCCCAGGACATGTTGCACCTTCCTTCCCAGGTTCATTGTCACTCTTTAGCCTTTTTTTGTGCTCTCACGCACCACACACCCCAATTACATCACTCATCTTCATGGTTACTGTTTGTCCACAAGGACAGGGTGTTTTTTGTTTGTTTTTTATCCAATACATCCACTGCCATAACTTCAGCAGCTGGTGAGTGCTTTGCACGTAGAAGGTTCTCAGTAAAGACTTACGGAAGGAACACATGCTGTGTGCTTAGAGTAGGGATGTGGGAAGCTGTCTCTGTCCTCAAGGAGCTGACATTCTTGTGGTGACAACAGATGCAGGAACTGGTGACTGCCATCTGGGAGGTGGCAGAGCCTCTGGCTGAAGCCAGCCCAGGGCTCAGAAGAGCTGAAGGGGGCATTGGGCCCCTGGCTGGCAGGGGAAGGACATCGGAGTCGGGGGAGGAACAGAACATGGAAATTTAACATTAATACCACAGGACCTAATTCATGAAAACATCGAATTACGGGATGCCGCTGTTTAATTGTAATTTTGGTAATGACCTACAACTGCCTACAAATTACAGGCTAATCAACTCAAACGTGCTTACAGTTGCTGTCAATGCCATTTAATCTAACGTGGGGCGCAGATAAGGGCAGGGTGCTAGGGACGTCCTCCATTTGGCTTGTAATGTCACAGCCAAGGAGGTGACTAGCATGTTGCTGGGCTGCAAACGCCAGCTGCCGTGCATTCCCCCCCTCCCCCAGGCATGAAGAGTGGCCTGCACATAGGCCCCAGTTTAAACTGCAGCAAGAGAGACTTAGGTCAAACCCAGGCTGATCCGGAAGGGCTTGGAGGAAGAGGAGGAAGGTCGGCCTGCTGGTTGGTTTGGGCAGCTGGGAGCCAGGAGACAGTTGCTTGGCTGGGTTGGCTTTCTTCGTACTCGCAGGGGGTGGACCAGTTAGAGGTTGGAAGCCAGTGGCCACGGAGGTGTTTTATTTGGGCTGCGCAGCGTTCTGAAGGAGCGGATCTGAGAGCCTTGGACGGGGCGCCCGCTCTCCTGTAACCACATCCCATCTTGTCCCATGTGGTCAGCCTGCAGCCCACTGTCTTTCACCCTCACTTGCACCTTTACTGCCCGGGCCCTGGCGGCACTGAATCGCCCACACGCTTCCAGAGGCAGAGACTCTGGTAAGAGGAACATGGGCTTTGGGGCTGGACACCCAGCGATTGAAATCCACACTCTGCCCCTTGCCGGCTGAGTGGCGTTGGGCAAGGAAAGGGATCCCTGAGCCTCTCCGTGTGTGAGAGAGATTATGCACATGTATAAGATGCCCAGCTTTCAGGGTCAGCCAACGCGTTCTCCGGCTGCAAGAGGCAGGCTAGCATCGTGGATGAGAGCGGGGGCTCCGGTGCCAGCCACCCGGGTTCCCATCCCAGCCCTGGCGCCTGTGAGCTCTCCGAACTTGCGTAGCCTTGGACACCCTCATTTCTCTATCTGTAAAATGGGGACGGTTGTAAAGAGTGCTGCCTAGCTCAGAGGGTTTACGGAATGAGTTCATGAATAGGAAGGGCTTAAAATAGTGCCTGGCACACAGTAGGCGCTCAAGAAATGTTAGCTGTGAATACCTACCGTGTGCGGGGAGCTGTGGGTAAGGTGGAAGGCAGGATAGCTCAAGCTCCCGCACACGGGAGTCCCGCACGCGTGAGTCTCCCCTCCCTCTCCCTGAAAACTTTCCCTGGCTGATCTACCCGGAGAACTTTTATTCATTCCTCAACACCCAGCTGTTTTTTTCCTCTTCTGTCCAGTCTTGGCTTCTCCCCTCCTCCTCTGGGGTAATATCTGTTGGATGCTGGCTGCTCTGGTGGCATCCAGTTCAGGGGGCCATTGGCTTGTCTCTGTCTCCGAGTGGAAGTGTTCTGGAGCGTTTTGGTGGCTGGCGTCATAACCACACGGAGCGCGGCACCCAGGAGAACTTGCTAAGTGTTGGTTGAACTGGTCCTATTGAATTAGCAAGCAAGGAGGCCCCTCACAGGACTCAGTGCCAGGGTAGCTGCTTTTAAATTAATTTTTTTTTAAAGGAAACATGTTTGTAAGGAAAAATGTATGTATTAACAGTAACTAATTATATAGGGTAAAAGTAAAATTCTCCTTCTCAACCTCTTGAATTCGCTAGAGGCAGCCAATGTTTATAGTTTCTAGTACTTCACTGCAGACGTTTTCTCTACATCTACATGCAGTACATATTTCTCCACAAATGGACCCTCAAAACACACGTGTCTGCCTCTCCTGTTTTCATCTGCTAATATTTCTTGACCATCCTTCAATTTCAGATTTCACAGACCACCCCCATTTGTTTTCGTGGTGCGTGGGGTTCCAAGGTACGGATGCCTCGGGATTTATTTAGCCGGCCCCCTATTCATAGACACTGGGCTGTTTCGGATTTTTGCTGCCCCAAGCCAGGCTGCGCAAGCGTCTCTGTACGTGCCCCTCGGCATGCGTGTCTGCCGGTGGTGAAGCAGTGGACAGCGGTGAGGTCTCCTGACGGGCCCGGCCTGCCCCCCACCGCCGGGCCTTTCCGTTGCTTTCAGTCCTTATGTCTGTGGTTCCCGCCACCGTTCAGGAGCTCCGAGGCTCTGATGGCAAACACCCTCGAGGGTGAGAAGGTGGACAGACAGGTATATCTCTGCCACCTCCATCCCCTATCACCACCAGCCAACTGGGGCAACTCTGCTTTGCCCAGGTTTTTTTGGTTTTTTGGGGGGTTTTTTTGTTTTTTTGTTTTTGCGGTACACGGGCCTCTCGCTGTCGTGGCCTCTCCCGTTGCGGAGCACAGGCTCCGGACGCGCAGGCTCAGCGGCCACGGCTCACGGGCCCAGCCGCTCCGCGGCACGCGGGATCCTCCCGGACCGGGGCGCGAACCCGCGTCCCCTGCATGGGCAGGCGGACTCTCAACCACTGCACCACCAGGGAAGCCCTGCCCAGTTTTATGTGGACTTTTTTTTACTATAAATGTGGAGTTTCTCAGCTTATGGAACCGTGTCCAAAGGCTCTTCTCTCTCCATGTTTTAGACCCAGGGAAACTGAGGCCCAGGGAGAGGGGCATGGAGGCTGAGGCCCTGCTCGGGCCTGGGGCGGGGGGGTTAGGGGCCCTTTGCCGGAGCGGCCCCCGTCGGGGCCCTGCAGCCCTGTCCCCGGCCTAATCCCGTTTTCTGCCCAGCTGAACAGCGGAGAAGGCTTATTTCTCATCCCATTTTAATGCAAAGGAGTCTGCCAGGCCTGGCTTGTTCTGAGCTCAGTGACAGTGGCCGTGAATGGGGACCCCAGTAACCGGGACAAAAATGTGACAGGGCCCTCCATCATGGCATTGTCCGACAATCAGGACATTATAGTTGCTCCTGGAACCCTCTCCGGGAAGGGCGGGGGCCTCCGCCTCGTATGCTAAGCAGACAGGGGCCACCCGGCCTTGGCCTGGTCAGTACTTCCATTGTGTCAGGAGCTTGGACCTGAGCAGTTCAAAGGGTCCCCCAGCTAGCCCCTGCCTCCCTCCCTCCTCCCTCCACGAGGCCTGGACGTGCGCGTGCGGCGGAGGGGCTCCCAGACCGCCACCCCGGAGAGGCTGCTGCCGCCCCTGCCCTGCTGCACGACGGCAGGACAGCGCTCCCCTCTCTGGGCCTCAGCGGCAACAGTAGCGATCACCCCCCAAGAGCCAGCGTTTCTGAGTGGCCTGGAGGGGCGCGGGAGGCGTGGCTGGGGGGCCCCCAGGCTGCGGGGTGCAAAGCGGGGGCGGCGCTGTCCAGCAGAAAAGGGGCGCAGACCACACGTCATCTCAGACTTTCGGGTAGTCACGTTAAAAGAAAGTAAAAAGAAACAGGTAAGATGAATTTTGATAGGATAGTTTATGGAACTCCACCCAAAATAGCATTTCGGCACGTAATCGACATTGAAGATACCGTTAACACGACACTTGACATGACTTTTTTCACGCCGAGCCTTTGAAATCTGGTGGCTGTTGGACCCACACTGCACATCTCAATACCCTGGCACGTGCCCAGGTGCACACGTGGCTGCTGGCTGTCGTGCTGACGGCTGAGCTCTAAAGGGGACCAGCGGGCACGCCCACACTCTGCCAGGGCTGCTCACCTACGCTGTGACCCCGGGCAGGGTGCTCCGCCTCTCTCGGGATCAGTTTCCCCTCTGGAGCTCCCTTCACAGCCGGGCGATAGAGAGGAGCAAGGCGATCCCCGGGGCCCTGGCTCGTGGCACCTCGTGCGTGGGCCCTCTGCCTGGCCCTCTCTGGGCCCCCTGATCATTCTGCAGCCACGGCCCCCACCACGGGCCTTCCCCCCAGACCCTGCTCTCTCCAGGCACCAGCAGAGCCCACGCAGCTTCTGTCCCACTCCTCTGGGGGGCTGGGGTGGGAGCGCTGGGGTAATGCAGGTCAGGGTGAACTAGATGGGTGTCTCCTGAGCAGACCCAAGATGGTTTCCCTTTGCTAAAGCTCCCCTTGCTGAACCCATTTTGCAGATGTGGAAACAGAGGCCCACTCGCACAGGGACACAGGGGGAGGGCGTGGCCGAGCCGCCCTGACCTGCCTCTTGCAGACCTTTAGCTAGGACACTCGTCCCCGCTCCCGTTTCTTCAAGGATTGGTGAAGCTCCCTCACTTACAGAAGCAAAGGCCACTGCTGCCTAGGGTGGAAACCCGGGGTGGGGCCACTGGGAGGGGCCTGCGATCCGGAATCAGGCGGCCTCGTGTGTGTGACCCACAGCTGTAGGTAAGTCATTGCCCTCCCCACCCGGCTTCCGACGGGCAAGTCCAGGGTCTTGGCATCCAGGGCGGGGAGGGCGACATTTGCAAGCTGCGAAGAGCAGTTCCCAGGCCAGGGGTGGGAGGGCCAAGGGAGCAGGTGTGGACACAGCACCTCTCTCTCCTCCCCCACCACCCTCGCCAGACCCCATTGATCGCAGGAGGCTCCTGTCCTCAGAACCACAGGCTCGCCTGCTCTCGGCTGCCTTCCATTTGCCCCTGGACAAGTTCCAGGGCCGGAGTGGGGCAGGCAGTAATGGACCACAGAGTGAGTTATGCAGCCACGGGGGGGCCACCTCGGAGGAGGTGATGGGGGCTGGGGGCACTCAGGTGTGACATGCCTCCGCCCTTCGCCTCCCTGCCTGGCCCCTCTCCGACGCCCCAGTCTCCTCGGAGCCTCCCTCCAGTCCTCTCCCCCTTCTACCCCAGGTGGGCTGGGCGGCTCCATTATCCAGAACTGGAGACTGAGGCCTGGAAGAGGGGAGGGGCTTGTCCAAGGTCACAGAGTAAGTGACCTCTAGAGTCTGAGGTCCTTTGTCCCGGTGCAGCGGTGCCTGGGGGCCCTCCTAGCAGCCTGAGCCATGAGCCCTCCCCCTGCCTGCTCCAGTGGTGCGGGGTCCAGCCCTGCGGCTGCCAAGTCTGCTCTCTCCCTGGCCTTGGGCTGGGTCTGCCTGCTGGAGGGCGCTGGGCCCATTGCTTCACCTTTACGTGCTGTGTGACGTTAACCAAATCACTTCTCACGTGAGTCTTTCTTCATGTGTAAAATGGAGAATGATTTTTACACCCGGTCACAGAGCAATTGCGGACAATGGGAGAAAGCCCATTAGGGCCTCTGCCCTTCGGGGCACGCTTGCCTGAGCCTGGACACTTGGCATGCTGGGTCCTGGAGCCCAGATTCCAGCGGGGGTCCTGACAGCCCCGGGATAGCCCCGAGAAGGGCGGACCTCCGTCCCCCGGACCCCCTGGAGCTTCTGGGGCCCACACCCTGGAGTTGCCCCCTGACCACAGAGGCGGCCTGGGCTCTGCTGGTGCCTGAAGGGAGGAGAGCATGCCCAGACACAGTCTGGGGGAAAGGCCCCGAGGTGGGGTGCTGCAGGGTGATCCGGGGTCCCAGGGATGCCCGCCCAGGGTCACTGAGCGGCTGAGCAGCCCAGGCGGAGCGTGAGCGCGTCCCTAGGTCCTGAAGCTTCTGGTCCGTCACCTGCGTGCAGCGCACTGTGGGCACATGGGGGCCACGCGCTCATTCCTGGAGCATTTATTGAGCACTTGCTGTGTACTGAGCACCCGGTGTGGCAGACCAGTGCCAGCCCCCAGGAGCTCCCAGCCCACCGGGGACCCCGTCCACCGAGTAGGGACAAAGGAACAAATGCCGGTGAAAACCTGTACCGGTGATGGAGGCAATGAGAAAGTTATCGCCGGGGAGCAGGGGCTTAAGGAGCGCCCTCCGAGAGGAGACTGGAGCGGAGGCTGCACGGCAGAGTTGGGAGAAGGGCTTCCTGGGCGAAGGGACCACGCGTGCCCGGGGCCTGCGTGGGAGCGGAGCCCAGGAACAGAAAGGGCCCGTGTGGTGGGACGGGGGAGGGGCAGGAGGCAGTGCCAGAGACAGGCCACGGTGAGGAGTCACTTTGTTCCCCGTGGGGTGGGCAGTCCTGGGCTCTTTTAAGCAGGGCGATAACCTGGATGAGAGATGGTGGTGGTGCGTCCACGTGGCAGTAGACGGGGACGGAGAAGTAGAGGGAATTCCAGATCTGTTAGGAGCGAGGAAGGGCAGGCTCAAGGAACAGACGCGGGAACTGAGGGAAAAGTGAGGAACGCTGCTGGAGTTGGCCTGAGCTGGAAGATCTGGGGTCGGGGGGGTGATCAGCGTAGCGTTGCCACGCTGGCCTCATCAGGTTGCCTGTGAGAACTTCAAATGGACAGGACACGCAGGCAGTGGGGGGCCTGATCTCACTGGGGTGGGTGTCTCACAGCAGTGGACGAGACCACTTGGAAGCAGACACGGAGAGAGCAGGGAGGATGGGCTCTTAGCCGGGCCAACTTGAACCTGGGTCCCATTAATCAAGGTCTGTACGTAGAATGAGGGAGGTGTGGTTGGGCTTTAGGCTGCTCAGACCCCTCCTGGATCCTGTGCCTGGGGCTGGTTGAGAGGAAGCAACCAGCTTTGGGAGGAGTCTGCAGACACCATTCTAGAAGTGGGGCTGGGGAGATGCTGAGCTCTGTCTGGAGTCTGTGCCGGCTGCCCCAGGCGGGGGAGGAGGTGGGCCGTGGGCCCAGAGGGCCAAGCTGGGCTCCAGCGGCCAGAGCACAGAGTCAGGCTCCAGCTTGGTGTGGAGGATAGCGTCATCCCAGGCCGACTCAGCAGGGATGGGGCTGGCTGAGCAGTAAGGGGGCAGTGCCCTGTTCAGGAAGCCTCACCTGGAGGGTGATGCAACTGGTCTCCGGCATTGGGTGGGGGCTGCACTCCGGGATCCGCAGGGCCCCTCCTGCTCAAAGATGCGGCCTCCAGCGGGGAGCAGTGTTCCCAGGAAGCAGCAGGAACCACCACTGATTACAAATTGCTCTGTGATTTTTCTCCCGTTACCAGGGCGACAGCAGGCTGAGCGTCTTACGCAGCAGCAGGATCTTTGTTTTTTTTTTTTGTTTTGTTTTGTTTTTTTGCGGTACGAGGGCCTCTCACCGTTGTGGCCTCTCCCGTTGCGGAGCACAGGCTCCGGACGCGCAGGCGCAGCGGCCACGGCTCACGGGCCCAGCCGCTCCGCGGCACGTGGGATCTTCCCGGACCGGGGCACGAACCCGCGTCCCCCGCATCGGCAGGTGGACTCTCAACCACTGCGCCTCCACGGAAGCCCTGCAGCAGGATCTTTTAAAGCCATAGATGATTTCTCTTCAGGGTTCTACACCTCCTTTCTCCACTTCCCAGCCTCCCCTTCCCCTTGTACCGCCCTGTCTCCTTAACACTGTTTGCTCCCTCCCTCCCTCTTTCCCTCCCTCCCTCCCTCTCACCAACCCTGTACTTGGCAGTAGGGATCATACCTGTTCCCTACTCACCTTCTAAATACTGTGCCTTCTCTCTGCAATTCATGCCAAGGCTTCTTGCTCTCAGATTCTCTGGGCCTCAGTTTTTCCATCTTTAGAGCGGGAAGGGCATGAGCCTGGGCGACCCTCCCAGTCCCCACACGTCCAAATCAGCTCACCCTGCATATCCAGCTCCAATACTTCCTCCTATAGGAAGTCTCTTGAGTGTCCTAGACTGAAGCAAACACCCATTCATTCATTCGTTCATTCACGTTCGCAGGCGTTCATTACCCTGCACTGTCCAGTGCAGTAGCCACAGGCCACATGTGACTACTGAGTCCTTAAAATGTGGCTGGTACCATGTTTTAAAATAATATTGAGTTAAATAACATATATGGTTAGAGTTACTTGCTTCTGTTTCTCTTCACTTTTTATTTTATTTATCTTTTTTAGCATCTTTATCGGAGTATAATTGCTTTACAGTGGTGTGTTAGTTTCTGTTGTTTAACAAAGTGAATCGCCTATATGTATACATATGTCCCCACATCCCTTCTCTCTTTTCGCTTTTTAGAAAATTTTAAGCGAACTACGTGGCTTGCCTTGTATTTCTACTAACATGTGTGACCACAGAGTAGCAAGGACAGTAACAGCTGCTGTGGACAGAGGATGGGGACTCATTTCAGCTGACAAAACACTGGGACATGATGTCCATAGCATTAGTCTGACTGACAGGGAGGAGGAGACTCGGAGAAGGGAGGGGCTTGCTTTAGGCACCCTGCTGGGTGGTTGTGCTAGGACCCCGTCTCGTGCGGGGGCTGTAGAAAACAAAGGCCCCAGACGTGGGGGTTTAAGGCAGAGACCAGGAGCCTTCAGAGCTGGGTGGAGGCTTCAGAGCTGGGTGGAGGCTTCAAGGTGTTCAGGTTGGTAGCAATGCCAGTGGCCACCCCCGTGTCCAGGATGTCAGGTCGTGGTAAGCCCCAAGGGGGTCCTCACCAAGCCTGGAGCCCCTCCTTAACCTCATCGCCCTGAAACTCTGGCACCATCACCTCATCCGGTCGGATCTCACACCCAGGTCCCACCTGCTCTTCTCTCCTGGCCCCACACGGGTGCAGCTTTGTAGCAGCTTGTGTGATACCCTCGTCCGTGAGTAAGCTTGGTATATACAAGCTTGTGTATATGCACACATGTACACACACGCATATAGACATACACATATCCAGTGTGTGTGCACATACATGTACGCACATGTACATATAATCCTACACACACATACATGGTGTATATGTGCACGTATATACATATACACATATGTACACATTCACATAATACGTGTATACATGTATATACATATGTATGTATGTACTATATAAAATTTGTAAAAACCACTTAAAAATGCCACGTAAGTGTCCAGACTGTGCGCTGCAGATGCCAGTTGGATGCCTGGGTCAGCCGGCTTCCGTCGTTGGATGGAGGATGGAATGCTTTCTGCAGCCTCCACGGCTTACCTGGTTCACTCTGTGTCCAGCTAGCACCTGGCTCGGTGCCTCCAGTCCCCTGGACAGGAAGAAACGGAGGCACCATGTTCCTGGGACTTTGCGTCGTCTCTGTGGCCAGTGCCAGGGCTGAGCACTGGTGAGGCGAGCTGGGGGCCACTGGCAAGCGTGTGCGCGGGCAGGTGCGTGCGCCGTGCGGGAGCCCAGGCTCTGGCCTTCGGCAGCTCTGTGGAGACAGCTGGGCTGGCTATTCTCCGTCGGCCCCTCCAGACCCCCTCGCGTCCTGGCGCTGGCCCTGGGGCCGTCCACAGCCTCCCAGCTGCCGGTGAGAGCGTGAGTGGGGCTCCCTGGCCCTCCTGCAGGGCGGCAGGTGGCTGCGGCCACCAAGGCCTGTGGCTCCTGCCCGGCAGCCCACTCCCCTGCTGCCGCTGGTCCCAGGAACAGCTTTTCTGCGCCTCAGGCCTCGAGGGAACAGCTCCCGGCCGCTGCCAGCCCCCAGCGTTCTCACCGTCCCTACTGATTTCCCTAGCCACTGCCCTCGCCTCTGAAACTGTCCCTGTGTTATTACCCACTTGACGGTGCCGTCTGTTTCCTGCCAGGACCCCGCCTGACGCACCAGGCGCACCCCTTCCCGTAGCTGAGTCTTGGTTTCTGTAAAACGGGAGTGATCGCAGGAGCTACACCCGGTTGGACGGGTTAAGTGAGAGAATTCATCCAGCGGCGTGGCCAGCCCATCACTAGTGCGCGGTCAATGGCTGTTGTTTAACTGGGCCATGGGGGTGGGGAGGGGACAGCAGTGGTCCATAGCATGGACTCTGGAGCCAGACGGTCTGGACTCACTTTCCATCTCGGCCGTGTCGCAGCCGTGTGACCTTGGGCAAATGCCTCAGCTTCTCTGCGCCTCACCTGTAACACGGGGGTGGTGAGTGTTAGAACCCCCGTCCCATAAGGACTAAGCACACGTACCAGCAGGGCTGTGACTGCCGTTCCCTAGTGGCCGCGGATGCCCGTGTGCTGGGGAGAGGCCATGGATGCCCGTGTGTGCTGGGGAGAGGCTACGGATGCCCGTGTGCGCTGGGGAGAGGCCACGGATGCCCGTGTGCGCTGGGGAGAGGCCACGGATGCCCGTGTGCGCTGGGGAGAGGCCACGGATGCCCGTGTGCGCTGGGGAGAGGCCACGGATGCCCGTGTGCGCTGGGGAGAGGCCACGGATGCCCGTGTGCGCTGGGGAGAGGCTACGGATGCCCGTGTGCGCTGGGGAGAGGCTAAGCGCCCGTGGTCTGCGGGGTGCAGTGGGCGCCCGCCTTCATTTACTCCGGAGACGCTGACAGACGCGGCACATGGGGCCTCTTCCACGTGCCCAGATTCTCCTCGGCTTCCTGTTCCACGCCGATGGTCGGGTGGACGTGGCCACGCGGTCCTGGGGGGCGTGTTCGTGTCCTCTCCTCTCTGGGTGAGGGGTCTCGGGCGAGGGCCCGGTGGCCTCGGGGCTCTCCCCCTTCCCTCCCTCGCGTGGATGGGTGGGGCCTCCCGCAGGGCCAGCGGCATCGTGGCCCCTCCTGGGCCGGCCGCCCCCCTCCCCTGTCCCGGCCGTGTAACCGGAGCCGCAGGCCGGGGAGCCAGTCCCGCGCCGGATCGCACAGGTATCAGCTGACCGCCTGTGTCCCGTTTTCCTTCACACGAGGGCAGCTAACAATGGCTGACAGTCCTCACGGGGGGCCCGGCCCCCCCAGGGAGAGGCCCCTGCGAGCTATCGGGCCACACGATCTCGCCCCTCAGAAGGCCAGCCCTCCCTGCTGACACGGCGCACAAACGGGGCCTTCACCGGCTGCCAGCGCCCGGGGAGCGGCCGGAACCCGGGCCCCCGTGCCAGCCGGGCCCGCACGGCGGCCTCTTCCCCTCCATGTGAACCTGCCTCTCCACACACCTGACCATTCTTCTCCCCTCGGCCTGGATTACACCCCGTGAAAGCCCTTTGTTCCCGGCCTTGGACGAAACAGGGCCCGGCCCGCCTCTGCCCGTGGAGCCTCCTGCCCCCCGCGGCCCTCAGGCTGTGAGCGGCTCGCTGGGACACCAGTCCCAGGCCCAGGAGGCAGGTCGGGGGTCGGGGAGTGAGGCAGGGTGCTGCGGTCGCCTCACGTGGCCTTGATTTTGTCTCTCTCCTGCCCCCAAGATGCTGGGCTCCTTTGCTCGAGGAATTTCTCCGCAGCAGCACCTGGGAGACTGGGATCTGTGGTCCAGCGGGGCCAAGCTCTCCTGGATGAACGGGGGAAGCCTCCGGCCCTCGCTGAACCCTCTCTTCTTCACCTGCAGGTCGGTGATGATGACGGCTGCCTGCCTCATTGCTGCAGGCCCGCCTGTTCACGCCAGCGCACAGTAGGCCCTCAGCTCACGCTGGCAGCGGTGGCAACAGGCCTGGCAGCCGCACGGTCAGGTGTGAGGGTGTTCACACGGGGCGGCGAGAAGGCCAAGCTCGGCTCCAAGCACTGGGCTTGAGACCTTCAAAGCCACACCCTTCGGGGCAGTGGGGAGGGTGGTCTGAAGAGGCCCAGTTTCAGGCCAGGACTGGCGTTTCTTGAGAGAATTCAGCCCAAGCGGTGGCCTGTCCCCGAAACAGGCTCTGAGCCTGTGGGAGAGCCAGGTCCTGGGAGAGCCAGACCGTCCAATGCAGGAGCTGCTTGTCACGTGCAGCTGCTCACATTTGAGAAAGATAAAATAAAAACCAGTTCCTCACTCGCACTGGCCGCATTGCAAGAGCTCAGGAGCCAGGCACGTTTGTCGCCGGCACCCTGGACACTGCAGAGCGTTCTCTGCGGTGGCGCTGCTTTAGAGCCTGCGGAAAGTGAACCAACACACAGTTGCTGGGCACCTGCCGTGTGCCAGGCCCCAGCCAGGCTGTCCGTGAGCTGGCCGGTCAAAGGCGCCCTCCGGCCTCACTGCTGCTCTTCCCACGCGCATGTGTGGGGCACGCACTGTGCTAGCACCGGAGGGAGGGGATGCCAGCTGGGCCCTGGGCGGGCTCGCAGCAGGCAGCAGATGCCTGTGGGGTAACATGGCCCTGGGGTGTGATGATCCCTGAGGGAGGTGCCGGCCGAGGGCTGGGGGCCTGGTGGGGAGGAGTCACCCCCACTGGGGCAAGAGATGCTTCAGCTGCTCTATCCCAAAATGTGCAGGATGGGCTGAGAGTGAGTTCTGAGGTTTCAGGTCTGAGTTAAGCACCCGTGACTCCCACCACCAGGGTCCTGAGTGGGCCTAAGGTACGCTTCCATACCTCCGGGGACGGGGAGATCACTACCTTCACTTTGGCAAGACACAGCCCAACCTAGCTGTGGGAGACAGGATAACGGCCCCCCCAAAAACGCCTGTGTCCCAATACCTGGAACCCGAATATGTTACCTTGTATGGCAAAAGGACTTGGAATATGTGACTAGATTAAGGGTCTTGAGATGGGGGGGGGGTGATCCTCAACTGCACAGGTGGGCCTGATGTTATCTTAATGGCTTTCTGAGGAAGGCAGGGAGTGATGTGCTCTGAAGACAGAGGAAGGAGCCAGGAGCCAAGAAATGCAAGTGGCCACTAGAAGCTGAAAAAGCAAGGGAATGGATATTCTCTTCTCAGAACCTCCAGAAGGAACCAGCCCAGCTGACACCTTTCCTCCAGCCCAGTAAAAGTGATTCCAGACTTCTGACCTCCAGAGCTGTAAGGCGGTAAGTCTGTGTTGTTTTAAACCGCTAAGTTTGTGGTCATTTGTTAACAGCAGCAAGAGGAAACTAATACACTAGCATAGTGGTCAGCATCGTGGGTTTTGGCACTGGACAGAAATAGGTTTGAATACAGCTACTACCTTTCCTTTTTTCTTTTTTAAAAATATTTATTTATTTATTTGGCTGCACTGGGTCTTAGTTGCGGCACGCGGGATCTTCGTTGCGGCACGTGAGATCTTTAGTTGCAGTACGTGGGATCTAGTTCCCTGACCAGGGATCGAACCCCGGCCCCCTGCATTGGGAGCATGGAATCTTAACCGCTGGACCTCCAGGGAGGTCCCCCAGCTACTACTTTTTCTAAGTGGATACTCTTAGGCAAGTGGCTCCATTTCTCTGTGCCTCAGTTTACTGTAGCTGGAAAATGGGTCTCATAATGATACCCACCTAATAGGGTATCGTGCAAGCAGACTATTCAGAAAATGCCCCCTGTTGGCATCGTTCTTATTATCTCTTGAAAGGCAATATGTGGTTTCTTGAGCGTGTAGTGCCCAGAACTGGACCATCTGGGCTGTAAAATTACTCATAAGGATTTCTTAATCTGTAAAATTGCAATGGTGATGGGATGTTATTAAGATTAAATGAGGGACTTCCCTGGTGGCACAGTGGTTAGGAATCCGCCTGCCAACGTGGGGGACACGGGTCCGATCCATGGTCTGGGAAGATCGAACATGCCGCGGAGCAACTAAGCCCGTGCGCCACAACTACCGAAGCCCGCGCGCCTAGAGCCCGTGCTCCGCAACAGGAGAAGCCACCGCAGTGAGAAGCCCGCGCACCGCGATGAAGAGGAGCCCCCGCTCGCCGCAACTAGAGAAAGCCCGTGCGCGGCAACGAAGACCCAACGCAGCCAAAAATAAATAAACTAAAAAAAAAAAAGATTAAATGAAATACTCTGCATACCTCACTAAGAATAGTGCCTGGCCCCTGGTAAGCATTAAATCAACGCTAATTATTATTATTGATGTTATTGTATTCCCAGCCCCAGCACCCCATCCTGGGGGCCCCGTGGGCGTAGCTGAGCGTGCGGCCAGGAAGGCTGCTGGGCAGTGCCCTGCCCGGGGGACGGGCAGGATGAGGGTCTGGCCGGGCCTGGCTGTCTGCATCTCTGCTTGCTCTGCCCCGCGCCCCTCAAGCTGTGCAAACACGGGCCGGGCGCCCGAGGAGGACTCCCAAGGAGCAGCCCTGGGAAAGGCTGGCTGTCCACAGCGCGCGGCTGGAGGAAGTGGCCCTTGTTTGCTTTCCTGCAGCCCCGGGAGCTTCCTTCCCTCTGCGTGTTTGCTTTACTTCCCAGCAGCTGTCTGCTGTGGAGGGCTGGCCACCCAGTGGACCCGGGCCCTGGAGCCCCAGATGCTTCCAGAGCTGCAGAGGCCGCTCGGAACAGCTCAGCCCCTAGTCTCAGCTCCCAGACTCGGCTCTTGGATTCCTGGCCATTGAGACGAGTTGTAAAGCAGCTGAAGCCAGCACTGCTGAGCACCCACTGTGTGCCAGGGCCCCCTTTGCAGCAGTCCACGTAGGTGAGCTCCTTGAACCCTCCCTGGGACACTTTGAGCTGGTACCTTCTGTCCCCATCGACAAGCCAGGAAACCGAGGGACAGAGCCACCAGGCAGAGCACCCAAGTTCTCACCACTCTTGGGAGTTGGATGTGATCTCCAGGAACCTTGACCCAAAGCTGCCCGCTCTGTGTGGCCGCCGCTGGAGCTTTAACATACAATCAGAGGCTCAGAATGGCGTTATCAGGGCATTTTAAAGCAGAGTCGTAAGATACAGGAATCCGATGATGGAAATCCTCAATGGTATTACGAGATCTTGTAGTAAAATCGGAGATCCTTATTCACAGCCTCCTTACATCTCACTACCGGGAGCCCCTGAATGTCCCGCGGCCCCCTCCTGCTCAGTCCCTCCCAGGGTGCAATTTCTTGCACGGCCCCACTGTGAGGCTCTCCCACGTCCCCAGCGCGCATGTCCTCCTAGCAGCCTCCCTCCCATCTCCCCTTCCTACTTGCCTGCATAAATTAGCACCCCTGCCTCTGAACACCTGGTGACAAACAGTGGCACTGGTTCTACAAGGCTGTGCATTTCTTGTGTGTATTTCACAGGGCCTTCCCGGGGGAGGATGGGGGAGCGTCATCCTGAGGCTGAGGCTGCTCTAGTTCCCCCAGCAGACCCCACCCCCGCCTTCAGATCATGGCTGTGAAGGAACCTCATGCAGGTCTCAGCCAGGATCAGCCTGCAGTAGGTTTGTACAAAAATAAAAGCTGCTAGTGGGGACAAATGAGAGGTCGTCCAGGGCAGCTCAGACGTTGATGGAGGAGCCCCTGTCTGCGGCACCCTATCGAGCGGTGGTTTAAAAATCCCTTGAATTCCTCCAGCAAAGGAAAGCTCACTACCTCAGGGCTGATCCAGGGTCACCCTAGGGGATGATCACCCTCCTTCCTGGGAGGTCCATCAAAATGTAAAAGCCACCACCATTTGACCCAGAAACCCCACTTCTAGGAGGCAGCCTCACAGCAAGGCTCACGCCAGAGTAGAAAGGTAAATGTTCGGGGGTCTTTGTTACCGTGTTGTGTGTGATGGTGGAAAAGTGCACGGAGCCCTTGCCCGTGTCCGTCATCGGGAGGCTGATGAAATCACTTGGGTTCCTCCACGCCATGAGATACTCTACGGCTGGTAAAAAGAAGGAGGAACGTCTACGTACGTGGATGGCGAAGTTAGCGGAGCAGCCTGGGAAACGGGCCCGGGGTGGGGTGGAGATGAGGAAGTGCGTGTCCGTGTTCACAGAGACACAGTGCGGTCCCGGGGCCTCCCTCCCGGGAGTGGGATTTTGGAGGAGACACGCGTATTTCCACCTTTTGCTTTAGACACTTCTGCGTGTTTTTAAACCAGGGAACAAGTATTAACTTTTGTTACTGAAGATATAAAGAAAGAGGGGGTCCCTCCTGTGCCTGGAGCGAGCACAGGAGAGGGAAGGGCTGCTCGATTCAGCCCATCTGTCAGCGCTGTCACCAGACTTAGGGCCAGGCCTCAAGCTGATGAGACGGACACGGCCCCAGTCCCGCTGTTCCAGCCGGTCACTCCTGCTGCTCTAAGAGCGAAACCTCGGCATCTTGGTGGCTTCATGCAGTCGAGGCCAGCCCCTTGCTTTTCGTACGTCTGCAGAGGGCACACGTTGGGGTGGGTGGGGGTCGCCTCCGGGAACAGGGACCTGCCTGGAGGGGAGGACGGGCAGAGTCCCCGGAGTGGGGGTGAGCATGGCAGGTCAAACCCAGCCTGGAATCCCCGGCTTGGGCCGCCAGCTGGCCGTTCAGGAGAGGTGGGCTGCAGCAGGAGCCAGGTCCCGGGGCCCCTTCGGCCCCGGTAAGGAGTTTGAACCTATTCCGATTGTGACGGGAAACCAGTGGATGAATGAACGAGGCAAAAGAGCAGACAGGGGTGAGAATGCAGCGTGGTCTGTCCCCGGCAGGGAGAAGCCAAGCGCAGGGCACCACCCGAGTCCAGAAGCCCCCCAGACATAAGGAGACGATGCCGGGGAGCAGGGAGGTTGGCCAGGCAGGGAGCTCGGGAAGATTTTCTCAGGTAGTGGCCCTGGTGGGAAACGAGGCCAAGGGTGTAAGCAAAGCCATTCACAGCAGAGGAGACAGAAAAGTCCCCAAAGCACGTGCAGAGATGGGCAAACTCACCAGTCTCACTTTCATCCACTAGACTGGGAAGGACAGGGCTGGGTGCTGCCAGGTGGCGGGCATGGGTGTGGGCGTGGAGGACCCCTGGTGCCCCGCGCGGGAACAGCAGCTGCTGGAGCCAATCACGAGAGCCACCTCTGGGGCTCATGCAAATGAAGTGCCCCCCGTCCTGGGACTCAGCAATTCTGCTCCTGGACACTTGTCCCAAGACTTCCTCACAGGTCCCTATGGCGCCCTGTGGTGCTGTCTGGGGCAGCGGGCATTGCAGGCACCTGGGTGCCCATCACCTGTGACTTGCAGGCACCGTGCCGTGCGCTTGACCTCATGATTCCACCGCAGAAAGAATCTCTGTTGTGCCCGTTGTACTGCCGAGGAGACTGAGGCTCAGCAGGTGGGACCCCTGGCCCAAGGCACTGAGTGTGCAGAGCTAAGGTCTGACTCAGAGTCAGCTGTCCCGGTGGCTTCAGCTCCTGACCCCACGCCCCATCACAGGGGCAGCTTCTGCAGGGATGGTGGCTGTGAGGCGGCAGGAGGCGGCCTTTCGCCCTGGCCATCGTCAGGAGCCTGGTGTGAGTCGTGGCCCTGCTTCTAAGCAGCCCCACAACTTCAGACAAGTTGCCCCTTTGCTGGGCATCCTCAGGCTTCCCACCTGTGAGGTGGGCACAGGGGGACCCACCTCAGAGACCTTAGTGGGTTTCTTTTTTTTTTTAAAACTTATTTATTTTGACTAATTTTTTTTTGGCTACGTTGGGTCTTCGTTGCTGCGCGTGGGCTTTCTCCAGTTGCGGCGAGCGGGGGCTACTCTTCTTTGCGGTGCGCGGGCTTCTCATCGCGGTGGCTTCTCTTGTTGCAGAGCACGGGCTCTAGGCGCGTGGGCTCAGTAGTTGTGGCTCGCAGGCTTAGTTGCTCCGCGGCGTGTGGGATCTTCCCGGACCAGGGCTTGAACCCATGTCCCCTGCACTGGCAGGCAGATCCTTAACCACTGTGCCAC
>NC_041231.1:7425826-7458484 GCF_002837175.3 Physeter macrocephalus
AGTAGTTGTGGCTCGCAGGCTTAGTTGCTCCGCGGCGTGTGGGATCCTCCCGGACCAGGGCTGGAACCCGTGTCCCCTGCATCGGCAGGCGGATTCTTAACCACTGCGCCCCCAGGGAAGCCCCCTTAGTGGGTTTCTTATATCCAGCCCCTGACACAACCGACGTGTCTTCCCCTTCTCCCCACCTCCGCATGCACACGGGGGAACTCTCCCATCTCCACCCCAAAGGAGCGGGGGCTACTCTTCGTTGCGGTGCGCGGCCTTCTCATCGCGGTGGCTTCTCTTGTTGCAGAGCACGGGCTCTAGGCGCGTGGGCTCAGTAGTTGTGGCTCGCAGGCTTAGTTGCTCCGCGGCGTGTGGGATCCTCCCGGACCAGGGCTGGAACCCGTGTCCCCTGCATCGGCAGGCGGATTCTTAACCACTGCGCCGCCAGGGAAGCCCCCTTAGTGGGTTTCTTATATCCAGCCCCTGACACAACCGACGTGCCTTCCCCTTCTCCCCACCTCCGCATGCACACGGGGGAACTCTCCCATCTCCACCCCAAAGTTCAATAAGGAAGGCTTCTCAGCCGGAGAATCATAGAAACTGGTTTTGCAGAAGCTGAATCCAGGCTGACTCAGCTGTGAGGCCTTCACTCTCGGGCCTCCGTCCCCCCAGTATTAGGCCAGATGGTCCAGGGGAGCTGACGCTCTCTGACCCAAGCAATGCTTCCTGTTGGGGGCCAGGAGCTCTGGGTGCTCTTGATGAAAGAGCCTGGGGTGGGGGGGAGAGGGAGACTCCCCAGGGGAGTGTGGGCTAACCTGCACACCACCGTGGGGGCTTGTTGAGGGGTTCACAGCAGCCAGAGGCCCCAGCCCTTTCCTCACCAGCAGAGCCTCACCCACATAACTGCCTCAGCAAAGACCCTTGGACCTGACACCCAGTGCACTCCGCCCGGGCCCAGACAGAACAGAGAGGCCGGACACTGAGCTGCCAGCCTTCCTCGGGGGGCAAGCTGGCCACCGGGCTGGGGTGGCTGGAACCTTCAGACCGTCAGGGAAGGAACAGGAACCAGCGGAGGGCGGCTCACCGTGAAGAGTCCAGGCGCAGCGGCCAGTCCAGGCCGCTGGTTCGCGGCCCGCCCGTCGCCCACGGCTCCCTGGGCAAGTGTGTCGCCTGCCTGGGCCGCCACAGGGACAGCAGCGGGGCCTAGTCACTGGGTTGCTGTGACCCCCGCAGCAGGGCAGTTGTTGCGTTAGGCACACGACGCAGGTGAGCCGCCGTCATTGTGATTCTTGCATGTCCACCAAGCCCTCTGGGGAACGCGTGGGCCGCGGCATCCCATTCATCAGGTCTGTCAGTCAGGAGGGGCTAAGTTGTGCTGCGGTGACAAAAGCCCAAATCCCGGGGGCTTAATACAACAAAAGTTTATTTTTCGCTCATTCAGCATGCCCCAGACGGCTGAGCTGTGGCTTTGCTCCGTCATCGAGTCAGGCTGACGGGGCAGCCAGCGTCAGGAACACTGCCAATTGCTGTGGCAGAGAGAAGGGAGCAGGGGCTGCTGCTGGCTCTTAGAGTGTCTGCCTGGACGTGAGACACGTCACTTCTCCTTGAAACTGACCAGTGCAGGTCACATGGCCGGTCCCAAGGGAGGAGCACGGCCCTGGATGCACCTGGAGGATGGAGAGGCAGCTTATGCATGAGCAGCGCCAGTGACTGCCTGCCCAGCCAGCCTCCTTCATCACTGTCATCACTATTCATTATTCTAAACGCTGGGCTCAGAGGGACCAAGGAGCCGGCCCCGGACCACAGGGCAGTCACCGGCAGAACAGGAGCCACATTCCCTTGGTTGACGATTGTTTATTGAGCAGCTACTGTGTGCTAGACCCTGTCTTAGGCATTGGAGAAATCACACAGAACGGAGCCCAAAAGCTCTGTGTTTAAAACAAACTTTATTTTTTTCTGGCGGTCATGGGAACAGAGACATAAGCAGTCACCATAATAAATGAGTGAGGGATAGCCTCAGTGAGAAGGTGGAAACAAGAGTCAGGGAGGGGAGGTTGGCATCCTGGACGGAAGGAGGCCCTTCAGTTTCAAGTAGGGTGGTCAGGTGAGAAGGTGATTGAGAAGGTGACATTTGAGCAAAGGCTGAAGAAGGTGCGGGGGTGAACCATGGGGATGTCTGGGCAGAGCATTCCAGACGCTGGGAGCAGCACGTGCAAAGGCCCGTTCTGTCACTCAGTCGACAAGCGCTTATGAGGCCCTACTCGGGCTGGGCAAGTGCTGAGAGCACGGCACACAGAGCCAAATGAAATCATCCCTAACTCTGAAGACTTCAGAGCCCAGTGGGGAAGAAAGGAAAGGCCTGGTCATTAATGAATTAATCATCCATCCATCCACTAAGCATTTATTTAGTGCCCACAGAGTACCCTGCTCTGTGTGGGGTACGGGGGCTTTGGCACAGGTGTCTGTGCCAGCCTGGTGGGGAAGGCAGTTGCTAATCCAGCGTGAGAGAGAAGCACAGAGGTCCGAGCTGGCCAGAGAGGGGCCTGGGGCTTGGAGAGCTCTGAGACCGGGGCCACAGTCCCAGGGAAAGATGACGAAGGCTGACTATAACAGTGGGGCCGGAGAGGAGGGATTTAGGAGGCGGGATCAGCAGGACCTGGTGACTGATTGGATTTGGAGGCTGGGAGAAGGGATAACCCAGGGTGACTTTGGGGGTCCCACCTGGGGTAGCTGGGAAGCTTGAGAAAGGAAGATTAAGAACGTGGGATGCAAGATGAACAGCACAGCCCTACCGGACAGCGCAGGGAACTGTGATCAATATCCTGTGATAGACCACAGTGGCAAAGAAAAAAAAAAAAAAAGAAGGTGGGATGCAGAGACATCTTGGCAGAAAATGATGAGTATAGACTTGACCCCATGACCCCATGGCGTCTGGTGGGACGTTGTGCTGCTTCATTGGAGGCCCGTGGGGTTCGAACCTGGGTCTGCCCTTGCTTGGCTGCACGGTCTGGGACAAGTCAGAAGCCAGTCCCTCTCTGAGCCTTATTTTGTCACTTGCAACCTGGGAATGAATATTATGTACTTTGCAAAGTTCTGGCATGGGCGGGCGGGGGGGTTAACTGATGTCACCTATGAGCCGCTGCTCACAAGAATACCAGGGAACTCTGAGAGAACCCCACGCCCCAGCGGCTCCCCAGCCCCACTCAATCGCAGGGCGGGCGTGAGGCATTGTCCTTCCAGAGCTTGGCGGAAGAGGCCAAGGGCAGCCAAAGTTGGAGACCACTGTGCCACCCGCTCTGCCTGGTACACCGGGGAGCTCTTCATTTTCAGGTTCGATGCTGTTATTTTCTGTACCCCTATTTAGGTGGCAACATCCAGAAGGCAGCTGGAGAGCTAACTAACTCTGGAGGGAGGTCCTACCTGGTGCTGCAGACCCTGGTCTCCGGCCACGTGGGCCAGAACACTTCCCAGTGGGAGTCGCTGCCTTGGGCCTTCCTGAAAAGGGAACCCCGTGTGGATCGACTTCAAAAAATGGATAAGAAAGGAAGCAGATTCTGAAAACAGTTCCCACACGCCAGTGTAACCGGGAGCTTTATTCGTCTCAAAGTAATTGAAAGTTTTTACACCAAATCGGAATAAAGGACAATTACAAAATACAGGTAAGGAAAAAGAACACAAAATGCCTAAGTCCACCACCTGGGGGAAAATCACTGTGAATAACCTTACAGGCAAATCACAGGTAAATATATTAATTATACACTTATAGATTCATATATATGTATGTATGTACAAGTATTCGTAACTCTAATACTTTTATTTCCACCAAAAATAAAACCAAACCCTTAAGCTTCAAGCAGACCTGGATTCACACCTGCCTTCACCTGTTAGGCAGGCAACTTAACCTTTCTCTGCCACGTGCTCCTCGTCTGAATGATAACTCCCACAATAGATGCGTCGTCGCTTGTGTTTAAACAGTTATTTTGAAAGACATTTAAATACTGAAAAATATCATCTTTTACATTTCCCCATGGAGTCACCATTTCCAGTGCAATCTGTTCCTTTGTGTAAATCCAGGTTTCCATCTGGTGTCATTTTCCTTCCTCCGAAAAGACTAAATGCTAATTCTTTAGCATTTCTTGTAGTGTTTGTTTGCTGGTGATGAAATAGTTTAGTTTTCGTGTGTTTGAAAAAGCAGCATGTTTTTTTCCTCTGGCTTCTTTTAAGATTTTCTCTTTATCACTGCTTTTGAGCAATTTGATATGATGTGCCGTACTGTGATTGTCTTCGTGTTTCCTATGCTTGGGGTTGGTTGGGTTCTTAGACCTATTGGTTTGTAAATTTTCATGACGTTTGGAAAGTTTTCAACCATTACTTCTTCAAGTATTTTTTCTGCCTCCCTCCCCACCTTCTCCTTCCCAGACTCCAATGACTTGTACGTTAGGTGGCTGAAAGTGGTCTCACAGCTCACAGATGCACTTTTCAGTTTTTTTAAATTTTTTCTCTGTGTCTCTCATGTCAGATAGTTGCTGTTGCTGTGTCTTCAGGTTTCTAATATTTTCTTCTGCAGCGTCTAATCTGCCTTTATCCCTGTCTAGTATATTTCTTCATCTCAGACCTCATAGTTCTTATCTCGAGAAGGTGTTTTTAATATCTTCCACATTTAAAATTCTTGAACCCGTGGCACCCAGTTACAGTAACTATTTTAACATCCTTCTCTGCTAATTCTAGTGTCTATGTCAGTTCTGGTTTGGTTTGGATTAGTTGATTTTTTTCCTCTTCATCATGGTTGTGTTTTCCTGCTTCTTTGCCCCCCTGGTGATCTTTGGATGGCAGACATTGTGAATTTGACCTGGTTGGGTGCTAGTATTTTTGTGTCCTATGAATCTTCTTGAGCTTTATTCAGAGATGCAGTCAAGTCACTTGGAAATGGTTTGGTTCTTTCAGGTCTTGCTTTTATGACCTGGTCGGTGGGTCTGGAGCAAGGCTCAGTCTATGGCTAGTCATCCCCGGCTCCTGAGGCCAGGCCTTCCTGAGTGCTCCACTCACCGCCCCGTGAGATGGGAGACTTTTGGTCTGGCTGGCGGACACAGGCACCATTCCCAGTCCTGTGTGATACCAGGCCACCGTCTCTCTGATCCTTTCAGCTGGCTCTTCCCCGGCCTCAGACAGCATCCTCGCACACCTGCACAGGTTACCTGCTGGTGCTCAAGGGGGCCCCTCCTTGGATCAGCAGGTTCTCCCTCTGGGCACTCTCTCGTCCTGTGTTCTGCCCTTGAACCATGGCTGCCCTAGTCTCCGTGTACCCCAGGAGTTCTCTGAGCCCTGTGAGCTCCCCTTCCCCGCGACCCGGCCTGGAAGCTCTCAAGGCAACAAGGTGGGGGATCATAAGAGCTCGCTGTGTTCATTTCCTGTGCTGCAGTCATCTTAGTCCTTTGTGGCCTGAAGCCAGTGTCTTGATAATCGCCGAGTCATGTATTTTATCCGTTCGGTTGGTTAGTTTGTTTCAGGTGATAAATCGGTCCCTGTGACTCTGTGTTGGCCGGAGCGGACAACCCCCAGTGACTCGGGGCCTCTGCACCTGAATTAAACTTGCTTCTTCTCTCTCCCCCCTCTGCCAGCCAAGGCTGACGTGCACCCTGGGTCACACCTCCTGCCACCCCTGAGGGGGGCCACATGGAGGCCCAGAGAGCCTTGGGCCTCGAGAGGTCCCAGCGCCTGGGGAGAAGGAGGGGTCACAGTCAGCACGGTCCAGGCACCCGGCAACACGTGTCATCCACCCCACCTTTCACAGGTGAGAAAGCTGAGGCCCAGAGAGGTGGAGCGCCCCCAGGGTCACACAGCATGAGAAGTCAGGGCAGGATCTGAACGCAGGCCTGGCGGACCGTAGTATCAATAGCTAACATTTGTTCAGTACTTACTCTGTGCCAGGTACCGTTTGAGATGCTTTCTGTGGCTTATGATGTTCAGTCCCTAGCACAGCCCCGTCACTCAGGAGTGGTTGGCTCAGTATTGAACCAGCAGTGCTGCTGAGGGTTCGAGAGAGAGAGAGGCCTCTGGAGCCTGGGTTTGAATCCTGATTCTAGCTTTTAAAGCATGTGTGACCTTGGACCAGTCACTTAAACTCAGCCTCAGTTTTCTCACCTATAAGTAAGTGTTATAGGTTGAATTTTCCCCCCCCAATTCATATGTGGGAGTCCTATAGCCCCCAGAACTTCAGAATGTGACCTAATTTGGAAAGAGGATAAATGAAGATGTAATTAAACTGGGATGAAGCCATTAGGGTGGGCCCTGATCCAGTACGACGGCAGTCCTTATAAAAAGAGGAAGTTTGGGTGCAGAGGCATGCATTGAAGGCAGGCAGCGTGCAGATACTCGGGTGGAAGAGCGTCATGTACCAGCCAAGGAGAGAGGCCTGGAACAGATGCTCCCTCACAGCTCTCACAAGGAACCAGCCTGCTGGTGCCTCGATTTTGGATTTCCAGCCTCCAGAAGTGTGAGGAAAGAAGTTTCTGTTGTTTAAGCCACCCAGTCTGTGGTACTACGTTACAGCAGCCTTGGGAAACCCATATGTCGAGGCTGATAACAGTACCTATCTCACATGGAGAGGATTACACGAGAGCAGATGTGTGAAAGTGCTTAGAAAAGGGCCTGGCCCACACCAACACACAATAATTGATGAGGCAGCTTAGGCCCAGAGAGGTTAAGCAATCTGCCCAGGATCACACAGCTCCTGTGCTCCTGATCTCTTGATCACCCTACTGAACTCCAATCTAAGTTCTCTCCAAGTACGCTTTGTGGGGTTCCTGCCACCCAGGGCCTTCTTTGCCTGTAGCTGGTGCTTAACCACACCAATCGATCATCCTTTCAGAGGTCAAAGGAAAAAACTGAAACAGCAGAGAAGGGGGCCAGGCTGGCGGAGGAAGGATCTTACTCCAGGAAGTAATTATATATTAAGTGGAATAGTCCACCAGTGTGTTCGGTGATTCAGCACTGCCACATCCCTGTCAGATGTGCAGCCCTGGCTGCCTTCCAGTGGCTAGAGCTCTGTCAGAGTGTCTGCTGTAAGTCACCTCTCTGCCACCATCCAGGTCTGCCGGCTTGTGGGGGCTGGCAGGTGGGCTGGAGGCTGTTCTGGGCAGAAGGCGTTCCCGTGGAGACGAGGGCGTGGCGTTTCAGGATGCAGCAGTCTGGCCCCTAATTAAGTGCTAAATCGCAGGCCCTGGGAGCCGAGCCTCAGTTTCCTTGTCTGTAAAATGGGTGTCACTGTGATGGGGAAGCCCCAGGACCTGTGGACGTTCAAGAGCCTGTTGCCGGGTGGCACCTCCCCAGCCGTGCCCTGCTGGAGGCCAGAGAGAGTCAAAGCAAGGCTGCAGAGGACACAGTCCTTCCCAGTCATTCAGGGCCGGGGAGAGGGTGGGAGAGCAGATCGCAGCAGCTGTGGGACAACCTCTCCAAGTCGACCTGACTGGCTATAGCGTGTGGGGTACAGGGGCGGGTGTGTAGGGTGGGTGAGTGGATGTTGTGGACACTGAATTTTAGGGAAAATGTTACTAGAATGAAACGTGCCCACAATCACCACAACTCTGCTCCTGCCACGCCCTCATCTCTGCTCTGGGGAGAGGGACTACAATGCAGATCAGAGAGGTGGAGCGACTGCCCCTGGGGTGCACAGCCAGAACGTGGTCAGGTCGTGCTGCTGAGGACAGATGTCCAGAAGGCAGGGGCCCTGAGCACCCAGAGCAGGCCTGGCACAGCTGGGGTCACCAGATTTAGCAAATAAAAATATAGGACACCAGTTAAATTTGAATTTCAGATAAACATTGCATTAGTATAAGTATGTCCCATGTAATGCTTGGTACGTACTTGTACTAAATTTTTTTTGCTTATCTGAACTTCAAACTTAACTGGGCATCTTGTATCTTATTTGGAACCTTAAGCACAGGGAGGGGTAGAAGATGGGGGGGTCTCGGGCGGGGGACTCTCAAGCCAGACTCCCTGAGTTTCAGTCCTGACTCTGTCACTTACTGGGCCCACAGTCAGTCCCCTCGGGTTACTGGAAGCTCAGCCTGGGTTTCCTCGTCGTCTTCAGATCACCTTCTTCATAAGACTGGCGTGAGGATTCCCTGAGATGACGCTTCTAAAGCCCTCAGATGGGGCCTGGGCACAGTAAGCGCTCAATAATGCTCCCTATTATTCACTGAATTGGGGTGCACAGAGGAGCTATAATCAATCATTAGCCATGTGTCTAAGGCAGCAGGTCTCAAACATTGGGGGTCTCAGGACCCCTTAGCTTTTAAAACAATTATTGCAGACCCAGAGCTGTTGTGTATATCTATCAATATTTACAGTGATAGAAATTAAAGCTGAGAAAAAATATAAATATTTATGCATTCATTTTAAATGACAATGAACCCACTGTGTTTACAGAAATAATACAGTTTTAATGAAAAATAGCTCTTTTAAAACCAATGAAATACAATAAAACTTGGCGAAAAGAGGGGCACTGTTTTTCACTTTTGCCAATCTCTTGAACGTGTGGTTAATAGAAGTCAGCTGGATTCTCACGCCGGCCACCGCTTTCCACCTCTCGCGATATCACACCTCACGTAGCGTCTAGAAAACTCCACAGTACGCCTGTGAGCGTGTGAGTGTGAAAAATGCAAGTATCCGAGTTATTACCATGAAAATAGTTTGACCTTTTGATCTCCTGATCCCCTGAGAGAGGCGCCAGGACCTCGCTTTGAGAATCACTGTCTGAGGCTCGTTTGGGGCAAAGCACCGCCCCTCACCCCCGAACGCCGGCCCGCACGGCCCCTGAACCCACCCGGCCACAATGGCCGTGGGCCTGACCTGGGCCTGCGGTGTCGAGGTGGTCCGGGCGCTGCTGCTGTCCGCGCTGCTAGCAACAGGGAGCCCCGCCTGGCATCATCCGTGTACCCCATCTCTCCAGGTAAGAGGGGGCGAGCTGTGGTTGGAACCCTGCGTCTGGGGCTGAGAGCAGGGGCTTGGTGGGGGGCACACTGCTCTGTGGGGGCAGGGCTCAGCCTCAGGGCTTCTCTCTTTACACACGCCCACGCTCACGCTCACGGGGGGGCCTGCCGCAGAGCAGGTCCCAGGGACCACAGGTGAATGGCGAGGTCAGGCCGTGGCCTCGCAGGTGATTCAGGTTGCTTAAGTCCGTGTCTGGCGTCTGGGTGGGCGCGGATCTTGTGAGTGACCCTGTGCCCCTTGGGGAGGCCTGTGCGCGTCTCAGGGCCTCTTGCGGGGGTCTTTCTGGGGCTCTGGTCAGGGCGGGTGTGCGTCTGCCCTTCCCATGTGGGTGTCTGGCCTCTCCCTGGGCGCGAGGCCCTCCGGGTGTGTGCAGGTCCCTCTGGGTGTCTTGTTCAGTCCGCCTGTGGCCGTGGCTCCGTGTGTGCTTGCACATGAGCATGTGGTGTGACACTTACTCTGCGTCAGAGGTGGCTTGCCATCTTGGAGGCTAAGCTGGGGGTGGCTGCAGAGTTCTCCCGTTGTCTTCAGCACATTCTTCTGGGGCCAGGAGCGTCGTCATGGCAACCAGTGGCCACCTTGTCAATGGAACAGCTGTGCCTGTGACCACGTCCAGGGGGCTTGAGCTCTCTCTACATTCCTAGCCACTCCCCGAGCAGGCAGACAACCCTCAGGACAGGCCACCTCTTGTCCCCCAGCTCCTGGGCTCCAGAAGTCTGCCCGAGCCCACTGTCCCCCAGCCTGGATCTGGGCAGGGGCCGGGCAAGTCTGGGAACAGATCCAGGTCTTCATTCTTTCTTTTATTTCCCTGTTTTTATTTTTATTAAAAAAATTTTTTTTATTGAGATAAAGCCGATGTACAGTATTATATAAGTTACGGATGTACAACATGGTGATTCACAATTTTTAAAGGTTATAGTCCACTTATAGTTATTATAAAATGCTGGCTGTATTCCTTGTGTTTATAGTATAGCCTTGTAGCTCATTTAGTTTATACACAATAGTCGGTACCTCTTAATCCGCAGCCCTTGTCTTGCCCCTCCCCACTTCCCTCTCCCCACTAGTAACCACTAGTTTGTTCTGTATATCTGTGAGTCTGTTTCCTTTTTGTTATATTCACTAGTTTGTTTTATTTTTTAGATTCCACATGTAAGTGATATCATACAGTATTTGTCTTTCTCTGACATACTTCACTTAGCATAATGCCCTCCAATTCCATCCATGTTGTTGCAAATGGCAAAATGTCATTCCTTTTTATGGCTGAGTAGTATTCCGTGTTGTGTGTGTGTGTGTGTGTGTGTGTGTGCGTGTGTACACCATACCTTCTTTACCCATTCATCTATTGATGGACACTTAGGTTGCTTCCATATCTTGGCAATTGTAAATAGTGCTGCTGTGAACATGGGAGTGCATGTATCTTATCAAATTAGTGTTTTCATTTTTTTAGATATACACCCAGGAGTGGAATTGCTAGGTCATATGGTAGTTCTGTTTTTAGTGTTTTGAGAAACCACCATACTGTTTTCCACAGTGGCTGCACAAGTTTACATTCCCACCAACAGTGTACAAGGGTTCCATTCTCTCTGAGGTAATAGCTCATTGTGATTTTTTTATTTCTCTGATGATTAATGATGTTGAGCATCTTTTCACGTGCCTGTTGGCCATCTGTACGTCTTCATTGGAAAAATGTCCGTTCAGGTCTTCTGCCTATTTTTTTAATTGGGTTGTTTGTTTTTTTGATGTTGAGCTGTATGAGCTGTTTATATAGTTTGGATATTAACCCCTTATTGGTCATATCATTTGCAAATGTTTTCTCCTATTCAGTAGGTTGTTTATTTCATTTTGTTTCCTTTTCTGTACAAAAGCTTGTAAGTCTAACTAGGTCCCATTTGTTTTATTTTTGCTTTTATTTCCTTTGCTTTAGGAGATGGATCCAAAAAAAATATTGCTACCATTTATGTCGAAGAGTGTTCTGCCTATATTTTCTTCTAAGAGTTTTAGTTTTAGTCTTACATTTAAGTCTTTTAATCCATTTTGAGTTTATTTTGTATATTTCATTCTTTTACATGTAGCTGTCCAGTTTTCCCAGCACCACTTGTTGAAGAGACTGTCTTTTCTCCATTGTATATTCTTCCCTCCTTTGTCATAGATTAATTGACCGTAAGCGTGTGGGTTTATTTCTGGGCTTTCTATTCTGTTCCATTGATCTAGGCGGCTGTTTTTGTGCCAGTACCAGACAGTTTTGACTACTGTAGCTTTGCAGTATAGTCTGAAGTCAAGGAGCATGATTCCTCCAGTTCTCTTCTTCTTTCTCACGATTATTATGGCTATTTGGGGTCTTTCGTGTTTCCATACAAATTTTAAAATTATTTGTTCTAGTTCTTTGAAAAATGCCCTTGGTATTTTGGTAGGGATTGCACTGAAACTGTAGATTGCCTTGAGTAGTATGGTCACTTTGCCAATATTTTTTTTAATATTTTAATTTTATTGGCGTATAGTTGATTTACAATGTGTTAGTTTCAGGTGTACAGCAAAGTGATTCGGTTATACACATATATATTCATTCTTTTTTAGATTCTTTTTCCATATAGGTTATCACAGAATATCGAGTAGAGTTCCCTGTGCTATACAGTAGGTCCTTGTTGGTTCTCTATCTTATATATAGTAGTGTGTGTATATTCATCCCAAGCTCCTGATTTATCCCTCCCCCCACCGTTTCCCCTTTGGTAACCATAAGTTTGTTTTCAGTATCTGTAAGTCTGTTTCTGTTTTGTAAGTAAGTTCATTTGTATCTTTTTTTTAAGTTAGATTCCACATACGAGTGATATCATATCACACTTTAACAATATTAATTCTTCCAGTCCATGAACATGGTATATCGTTCCATCTGGTTGTATCATCTTCAATTTCTTTCATCAGTGTGTTATAGTTTTCTGAGTACAGGTCTTTTACTTCTTAGGTAGATTTATTCCTAGGTATTTTATTCTTTTTGGTGCAGTGGTAAATGGGATTGTTTCCTTAAATTTTTCTGATAGTTTGTTGGTAGTGTTTAGAAATGCAACAGATTCCTGTGTATTAATTTTGTATCCTGCAGCTTTACTGAATTCATTGATAAGCTCTAATAGTTACCTGGTGGCATCTTTAGGATTTTCTGTGTATACTATCATGTCATCTGCAAACAGTGACAGCTTTACTTCTTAATGGGGCATTTTTATTTTTTTTCTTCTCTGATTAGGACTTCCAAAACTATGTTAAATAAAAGTGGCGAGAGTGGGCATCCTTGTCTTGTCCCTGGTCTTAGAGGAAATGCTTTTAGCTTTTCACCACTGAGTATGATGTTGGCTGTGGATTTGTCATATATGGCCTTTATTATGTTGAGGTATACTCCCTCTGAAGAGTTGTTACCATAAATGGATGTTGAATTTTGTCAAAAGCTTTTTCCACATCTATTCAGATGATCATATGATTTTTATTCTTCAGTTTGTTAATGTGATGAACACATTGATTGATTTACAGATATTGAAAAAGCCTTGCATTCGTGGGATAAATCCTGCTAAATAATGGTGTATGATCCTTTTAATGTATTGTTGGATTTGGTTTGCCAATATTTTGTTGAGGATTTTTGCGTCTATGTTCATCAGTGATATTGGCCTGTAATTTTCTTTTTTGCAATATCTTTGTCTGGTTTTGGCATCAGGGTGATGCTGGCCTCCTAGAATGAGTTTGGAAGTGTTCCTTCCTCTGCAATTTTTGGGAATAGTTTGAGATGGATGGGTGTTAACTCTTCTCTGAAAGTTTGGTAGAATTCACCTTGAAGCTGTCTGGTCCTGTAATTTTGTTTGTTGGGAGTTTTAAAATTACTGATTCAGTTTTATTACTGGTAATTTGTCTGTTCATATTTTCTATTTCTTCCTGGTTCAGTCTTGGGAGATTGTACATTTCTAGAAATTTATCCATTTCTTCTAGGTTGTCCCTTTTATTGTCATTCATTCTTAGTCAACCAATATTAACCCCCAGCTGTGTGCTAGGCACTGGAGACCCAGTGGCCGCAAAGAGCAACAAAGTCCTGCCCCCAGGAAATTTAATAAACATGTTAATTAAACCTCACACTTCCTTAGTTCTTATAGTGTACTAGGCACTGTGTTTTGCAATTTACATGTGTTAGTTCATTTAATCCCTGTGATAATTCTATTACTGCTCCCATTTTACAAACAGGGACATACTGGCACAGAGAGGTTATATTACTTGCCCTAAAACCACACAGCAATAAATAGCAGAGGCAGACTTGAACATAAGAGTATCTGGCTCCAGAGTACATGCTCTTAACCACCTATACTGCACAACCTTTAGTAAATGAGAGATAACATTTCAGATAGTGGTAAATGCCACAGAGAGACAAAAATAGTGGATGAGGGGTGCTGGAAGCCAGGGTTGTAGAGGTGTATACTTGAAGTGTTGGCATTTGAGCTGAGTCTCATTAACCAGAAAGAGCCAGCCATGCAGAGGTCAGAGGGGATAGCACATGCAAAGGCCCAGGGGCAGGGTGGAACATGGCATGTTGGAAGAACAGAAGGAAGGCCTCTGAGACTGGAGCCTAGTGAGGGAGGGGCTCTGTTCTGTCACAGATGAACTCCAAAATCTCAGTGGCTCCCCACAACAGACATGTATTTCTTGCCCTTGGGTGTTCCTGATCAGCAGGTGGCTCTCCTCCAGGTGGCCATTCAGGGACCCAGGGCTCTTCCTTCTGGGGCTCCACTGCCCACACCTCATGGCCCGCTGTGTCAAGCTAGTGGAAGGGAAAGAGTGTGGGGGGTGCCGATGGGCCCAGAAGTGGAGCACACCACCCCTACTTCACGGTCCAGAACCTAGTCCCATGGCCACTTCCAAGTGCAAGGGAGATGGGAAGTGTGGTCCAGCCGTGTCACCTGGAGGAAGAGGACCTGTGCGGCGGGAATTCAGCCAGATCCAGCCACACCAGTGGATGGTGGGTTTGCAGACAGAGAGTAGTCCTGTGGGATTTGCTGATGTCTGGGGGAGCGGAGGAGGACAAAACCCAAGACTGACTCTAGGACCAAGCAGCTGGTGGAGGTGGCTGAGGCTCTGGGGTGGGAGTGGGGGTCCATCAAACGGAGTGGCTGTGTCCCTGCCACATGGTCAGTGCTAAGACTGTCTTCTGCTCAGGACAGCATGTGCTGCCAGTGTCTTCACAGGGGTCCTGTCTCAAGTCCCCTCCCGGTGCCACACCCATTGTTGTGTGGCTGGGCAGCTGCTCCCATTAAGAGACAGAGTCTCCTCCCCAATTCCTGGAACCTGGGCTGGCCCTGTGGCTTGCTTTGGCGCTTAGCATGCAGCGGAATTAACGTAGTGCCGGTGCTGGGCCTGGCCTCGAGGAGCCTGGCCACTTCTGCTCCTATTTCTGGACTCCTTCTTCTCTGATGTGAAGGAGGCCTGCTGGAGGATGAGATCATGTGGAAAAGGACCCAGCCATCCTAGCTAAAGTTGTTCTAGATCAGCCTATAGCCGCCAAGTCTGAAATACAGATTCTCACCTGTACGTGGGCGTGAGCAGCCTCCTAGGGGCTCAGGAAACGTGTCACGGACTTGCCTGAAGCTGGCAGGGGACGGCTGTACCTCAGGTGGAGAAAACTTTGTCCCAGGACTCTCCTGACCCGGGTCTTGCTGAGGGAGTCCCTTGAGTGGAGGGGCACGGGGCAGGGAGCGTGGGAAGATTGGGGGGTGGTCCCAGGCCTTCTGCCGGGGCACCCCCTGCAGAGTGGTGCCGGGCACAGCCCATCCCTGCGGGGCCGTGGGAAGGCTCAGATCCCTCCCTGGGGAGCCTTGAGCTGATTTTAAACTTCAGTCCAGGGGGCATGTGAGAGTGTGCACACGCACGCGTACTCACATATGTATGTCTGAACAACAGATTGGCCTCGGTCATCCCTCAACTGTGCTTGCTGTGTGGTCTGGGGTAGAATCCTGCCTCTCTCTGGGCCTCACTTTCTCTGTCTCTAAAACAAGAGATGTGGTCCGAGTCCGAGGCTGCACGCCGCCGACACAAATGCCAGGTTCGGCTTGCAGTCCTGTTTTGCTCCATCCTCATGGTGTTTGTCAACATACAGAAAAAGTAGATTTTACTTAAAAAACCTAAATGTTCAGCCCTCCTTGAAAAAGCAGAAGATCTGGCCACGGGGTGGCCCACGTTTCCACGTGGCTGCGATGGGCCTGTGCTGAGCGGCTCGCTTCCCGCAGTTTTGTTACACCTGGGCCCCGGCATCTCCGTGTTCAGCACCGCAGTCCTGGGGCTTTTTCTAATTTTTGATTCAGCCTCTTATGATTTTGGCCTTTTTAAAGTCAGTTTTCTGGAAAGGCCACTTTAGGAATAAACCAAAGAGGGGAAAAATACCTTTGCCCAACACAGAGCCAGATATTTATTACCATAAGCCATGTTTGAAGAATCTCATCATTGTGGGAAGAATATAGTAATAGTAGTCGTGATAATTAATAATACTAGTATGTAGCATTGATCCATTGCTCTGCCACTCCAAGGGCCGTGCAGTCATTGCCGGGACGGAGGACCTTCACAACAGCCCTGTGACGGAGCGCTTATTCTCCCCATTTACCGATGGAGAAGCTGCGTCTCAGAGCACAGCTGAGCTGGGCACCTCGAGAGAGAAGGCAGGCCCCAGGCTTGGGAACTAACAGTATTCTAAGGGGCCACAGGAAGCCTGGCAGCCGACCTGGTCGTTCTTCTCAAAGGCCTGGTTGCCCTCATGCCACGCCCGCTCCTCACCCGGATTGAAGGGGAATCATGGGGTGATTTCTGATATCATGTTATGTGATTAGCATTAAATGGTCATCTGGGGAGTCTGGTCAGAAACTCCCCCATTCTCAGGGGCCATGAGACCACAGGAGCACAGGATTGGGAAGCCTCTGCTCATGGTAGACACTGTAGGCTTTCCAAGGCAGAGAGAAACTGAGACATGGGGTGGGGGGCTTCAAGAAACTTCTGTATGTTTTCTCCTCCCTTATCAATCCACCCATCCATCTACCCATCCACCGACCCACCCACCTACCCACCCATCCTTTATCCATCCATCTATCCATCAACTTATCCATCCACCATCAACTCATCCATCCATCCACCTACCCACCCATCCATTATCCATCCATCCACTTATCTATCCATCCATCCACCCACCCACCCACCTACCCATTCATCCGTCCACACATCCATCTACCAACCCACCCACTTACCCATCCATCCATTATCCAACCATCTATCTATCCACTTATCCATCCACGCTCTCATCCATGTATCCATCCATCCATCTACCATTCACTGACCCATGCACTTACCCACTCATGCATTACCCATCCATCTATCCAACCACCCATCCACTAACTCATCCATCCATCTACCTATCCATTCATCCATCAACCCATCCACTTCCCCACCCATTCATTATCCATCCCTCCATCCACCCACCCATTCGTCCATCCACCCATCCATCCACTGACCCACACACCTACCTACCCATCCATTATCCATCCAGTTATCCATCCACCATCTACTCACTCATCTGTCCATCCATCTCCCCATGCACCCATCCATCCATCCATCTACCCATCCACTGACCCACACCTACCCACCCATCCATTATCCATCCACTCACTCATCCATCCACTCACTCATCCATCCATCCACTCATCCCTTTACATGCCTACCCATCCTGACACCCATGTAAAGAAGAAAAATGGTCCAAGGGAAGAAGTCAACCAACTGTCCAGCCATTTTATTTGTCCATGCTGTGATCCAGGCCCAGTGCTAAGGTTGGGGAGTCCAACACAGCTTAGACACTGAGGGGCTCCCAGGGTGTGGGGCCATGGGGCTGTGGTCTCAGAGGTATCTGAGTTTCATCAGTGTCTATGGGCACGTAGTTCAGAGGTGCCATCTCTTGGTGGCTCAACGCAGTCACCAAAGGTCCTTGCTGTCAGCTTCACACCACAAGCCGTCAACCGCAAGCAGAGACAACCCGGGACCAGCAGATGCACGGGCACACAGCAACCTGAATCTCCCAGGCACATGGAGAGAGATACACAGATAGCTGTGTACATGCAGGAGCACACAAGACGTACACACATCAGCACCCGGGAGGTGCTCGAGGGTGCCGTCACATGGCAGCCCCGAGGGTCCTTAAAGTCTCTCTCCCTCTCCCCCTCCCCCCCCCTCTCCCCCTCCCTCTCCCTCCCTCTCTCTCTCTCTCTCCCCCTCCCTCTCCCTCCCTCTCTCTCTCTCTCTCTCTCTCTCTCTCTCTCTCTCTCTCTCTCTCACACACACACACACGGAAATGCAAATGGACACACGTTAGGACACCACACCCTCCTGGAGGAGAGCTTTCCAGATTGAGAGGCACTGGATGTAGTTGGACCCAGTGTAGAGAGGCCTCATCCACACCTCCCTCTGCCCTGGGACCATGACACCAACCACCCATCCACTAACTCAGTGCTGCTCGTGGGACCCCTCACCCCAGCTCTGCTGCCCCATAACTGAGGATACACGGCAAAGGCAGGGCAGCCTGGTGAGGAGCGGGATCCCTTAGCTGGCTTCTGCTGAGTGACGATGACCTGTCCCTGTGATGGTCACGTGATGCCGTGGCTCAGCTCGAGGTCACTGCTCAGGGACCCTGCTCAAAAGGCCTGAGCTCAGCAGGCTGTGGCCAGGGACCTGCTTCCTTCCTAGGGATACCGATGACACTGCAGCCCAGGCATCTGGGGCCGCTTCTGCCCACGTGGCCCACAGAACTTGAGAACCCAGCCATGTGAGGGTCCCCGTGGGGCTGACCCCATACCCAGGCCTCGCCCCTCCTCACCCCAAAGGGAGTACTGGAATTAAGAAGAAGCACAAGCCATGGAATGATACAGGCAGACTCAATATAAATAAAATATTCATATAAAAATAGTCTCTTACAAAATATTCTCTCTTATCCAGTGGCTCACTTTCCAAAAGATGGAAACTGCTGGGAGTTTTAGTATTACCTTTCCTCTCTCTATGTATTCCAAACTGGACTTTTCTAATGGTGACGTTTGCGCTGGGGAGGACTGCAGGAGGGGAAACCTATCCTGGAAAACGTCTCCATTTCTGGACCAGCTTAAATCTCTGGAGAATTAGCAGCAAACAGCAAAAAAATATAAGTGTGTGTGTATATGTCTACATAGGTATACAGGATGTCTGCCCTTGCACTTAAACATCTAGTGCGGCAAGGGGGTACTTGCGAAATCAACTAGTAGAAGTATCTGCAGAAAGAATCATTATGTACAGTTCTACTCGGCTCCTTGTCCTAGCGACAGAATTATCCCACAGGAAAGCAAGCGGTCCACTTTGATTGCAGAAAACGGATCCCGACGAGGTGGAAGGGTTCTTTTTAATTAAATAAATTAATATTATTTTTTATCAGAATAAATTGTTAAATATTGCTCTCTTGAGGCCCCGGAGTCCAGAGTTTCTGGTGCGAAGGCTCTGCTCCGGCCAAGGAGGCCCCAGGCGGCGTCTGGGGCCAAGGGAGCGGCGCTGGGTGGGGCGTGGACAACTCGGGGCCGTGGAGGGGTCCCCCGCAGGGGACCCCACAGCAGACAAGACAAGCTCAGCGCGGCTGCAGAGGTCTGGGCCGTGCCCGCGGCGTGGAGAGTGTCCGGGCCTCGCCGCCCCGCGTGCGGCCAGTGGGGCCGCTGCCCCGCCGCTCACTTGCACGTGTAGACCTCGGTGCGCTCGCTGCACGTGTTGCACTTGACGTAGCAGCACCAGTGGAACTTGCAGTTGCACTGCCACACGCGGGCGTACTGGTGGGTGTTGTAGCCGCGGCCGCAGCACATGAGGTCGCAGCCGCTGGCCTGGGGGGCCGTCTTGTTGCAGGCTCGGCCCTGCGTGCCCACGCTGCCCGTCACCGGGTCCTCCTCGCAGTAGTTGGGCGACTTCTCGATGTACACCAGGTCGGTGTCCATGGGCTTGCGGTAGGACAGTGGCTTCTTGATCTTCAGGAAGGTGGGCCGCTTGTTGCGGCTGGCGCGCACGGGCTCCACGTGGACAGCCTCGTTGTACTTGTCCTTGAGCACGTAGCCCAGCTCGCGGAACTGCGGCAGCGTGGTCCAGCAGGTCTTGGTGGTGCATGAGCCCGACACGCCGTGGCACTTGCACTCCAGCTTCATGTTCTCCTCCAGGATCTGCGGGGGTGGCAGGGAGAGCACAGCGTGTCACTGCGCGGCCGGCCGAGCGGGGCCCCTGGCCCGCCCACCCCCTGCCCCGCCTGGCTGGGCTTGGCGTGTGTTTTTCTTTCTGGTGCAGGAGACTGAGACCTGGCTTCGAACCACTCTCACCTGCAGCCTTTGTGCCGTGCCTTGCCCAGGACTCGCCTCCCCTCCCTGCCAGCCCACCCTGAGTGGTCCTCATGCTGGCGCTCAGATCAGTGCAGGCCAGTCCAGACCACACATCGGTTCTCTCGGCGCTGCACGGGCTGAAAATCATTTTTGAACCAACATTTAAAAACCAGGAGACTTTCAAAGACAGACTGCCTGGTTTGTTGGCAAACGGAAAGGGCATCTGGCAACTCTGGAGTGATACTCAAATTATTTCATAACCAGTGCAGCTGGGCACTGACCTGCTGGCCACAGAGGCCAGCACGGCAGTCCTGCTGCATCCGGCTCCCCTCAGCCAGCGTCATCGCGTGGCATGATACCTGGAGTTTTATCAGCACCCGCCTCCCTCACGGGTCGGCATCCCTCAACTTGCCACAGTCCTTACCACTCCCTATCGCTTCCCTGGCCGCAAGCTGTGCTTTGGCAGAGGTCACCTGCTTTGATCACTTGGGGCAGCTGCCAGGCCCTATGCACATCTGAGTCTGGGAGCCCTGACTCTGATTTCACCTCCCCTGACTCCCAGCCTGGATGATGTTTTCCTTCTTCTGAGCTCCCAGCACCTCTCAGGCATCATCACAGCATGAGGGGCAGCATTGTACAGGGAGTGAAGAGCAGAGATTTGGACCCTGGGTTTAAATCCCAGATCTAACATGAACCTGCTGTGTGCCCTCAGGCAACTTGCTTCAGCAGAGCTGCGTTTCCCCACGCGCAGAATGGGGAGGACGATAGTAGCTCATTATAACCCTACAGGGAGATGCTGGACAAAAGTGAGGGTGAACTTCTGATACACACGAGAAGCTCAGACCTCTAAGATGCGATGTTTCATGAAAGAAGTTGGATGCAAAAGAGAATACACTGTGTGATCCCACTGGTAGGAAGTTCAAGGACAGGCAAAGCTAACGACTGGTTTTCGCTTCATCTTTATTTACATGTATAGGCAGTGGGCCAGAGGTGGTCCACGTGCTGGATTTTGCTGACCCCTGCTTTGGAATATCCCAGCAATAAAAGAAGACACCATTTACCAAACCCCCCACAGTACAAGTTATTTATATTGCTTTCAGGGTTTTGGGGGTTTTTTTTCCAATTTTTCTCTTCCCTCCTTTCTTTCTGTTTTTTTTTAAAAACTATATGTAATGTGTAAGGAGGCGTTTTTGGAACTAAAGCTTCTCCTGCTTCCTCCTCATCTTCAGCCTGATTTCATCCTGATGGACACCTGCTCTTGTGTGCCAGGCACTGGGATGGGGATGTATTAGTGAACGTGGTTTCTGGGTCACTTTCCTGGTTCTTCATCCAGACTGCCAGATTGCCTTTGCCTGTTACATAGTGAAAGAATAAGTGAATGAATGAGTGAATGACTAGACATCTATTTGTCACCTGTGCACACCACACACTGGGTCCATGCTTTTATACGTGGCGTCTTATTTAACTCCACGGAGTTAGTGTGACTCCATCCAACAAGGCAAAAACCGAGGCTCGGCTGACTCCTGGAGCTGGTCTGTGAGGTGTTCGGGAACGAGGGTCTTACTGCCAAGGGGTGCGAATCAAGTGCTTGGTGGCTGCTTACTTGCTGTGTGACCTTGGGATTGTCACACCCCCTCTCTGGGCCTCAGTTGCCTTCAGTGAACACGGAGTGAAGGCAATTCCATCTTTTCTGACAAAAGTTAGAGGGCTGGAACAAGATCAGATATCCCCAAAATAGCCACTAGTTCTGCCTCTGGGTCTGGGCCTGTGCTGGTGACAAGATAAGATTCCCGTCTCCAAGGATGGGCCCATGTCCAGGGTCCTCCCAACCCTAGATGCTCAGCTTCCAGGAGGAGGTGACCAGTGCTGGTCAGTATACTCAACAGAAGGGAAGACCACAGTGTCTGCACTCAAACAAGCCAGCGAGGCCGGGGCATCCAGAGTGTTCGGGGACAGGGATGGATTCTGGTCAGCTGAATGTCTGGTTCCAGGACACCTAGAGCGACAGAGCACGTACTGTCCTGCAACCTCCACACACGTGCAGCTGGTGGTAGGTGAGCAGACCCCCAAATCACACAGATGTCCCTTTTGGTCATCAGTGAGGAGATAGTTCCCAAATGTCACCTTTCCGTGTTACACGGCCTAAAAAGCGTGGGGAAGAGCGAGGTGCAGAGGTGTGATGTGTGCTGGGGGCAGAGTTGGGCAGGCGTTTCTGGGGCCTCACGGCCTGGCTGGTAGATCTTAGTGCGTCAGAGACTCCAACATGGGTGCCTGGGGGCAGGGGGCACTGAGAACAGATTCTGACACTGAGTGTGGGTGAGGCCCCAGAGCACCTGGAAAGCTGAGGTGCACAGAGCTGTGACTCGGAAGTGTCCCTTCCACGATGTATGCCCTAGAGAATCATATGCTTGTGTGCACAGGAAACTGGTTCGGGGATGTTCAGAGCATCAGCGTTCACTGTGGCTCCAAACTGGGCGTGATCTGATGTCCATCCACGGTAGAATGGACAAGCGGAGGCGTGTGAGCTCAACGGGACACTCGAGGGCAGCGACCGAGACCCGCCACGGCAGCAGAGGTCAACCTCAGAAATACAGTGGGGAGGGAAAGAGGCAGTCGTGGACAACTTCCACAGGATGATTTCATGTGTATCAAGTTCAAAGGCGGCAAAACTGGACTGTGTTTTTTAGGGGCACATACAGAGGCGGTGAGTGCAATGGAGAGTAAAGAAATGAGGGTCATAAATATCAGGGCAGTGGTTGTCCGTCGGTAGGAGCTGAGGGGCCTGCGGTGGGTGAGGATCACCCAGGGGGCTCCTGGGGTCCTGGCAACATTCTGTTCCTTGATATGAGTGCTTTATAATTATTCTTTTAAATCCACATGGATGATGTGAGTGCTTTTTTGCATGTAAGCTATACTTGCAATTTATAAAAATGCAGTGGGCCGGGCTTCCCCGGTGGCGCAGCGGTTGAGAGTCCGCCCGCCGATGCGGGGGACGCGGGTTCGCGCCCCGGTCCGGGAGGATCCCGCGTGCCGCGGAGCGGCCGGGCCCGTGAGCCGTGGCCGCCGAGCCTGCGCGTCCGGAGCCTGTGCTCCGCAACGGGAGAGGCCACAACAGTGAAGGCCCCCGTACAGGAAAAAAAAAAACACCAACCAACCATGCAGTGGGCACAGTAGCCCACGAGCACGTGAAAGTGCTCAGCATCATCAGCTCCAGGGGAATGCAAATCAGCCCCACAGTGAGACACCAGTTCCCGCCACCGGGATGGCTACAAGAGGAAATACAGGTAGGACAGTTGTCAGCGAGGATGTGGACAAAAGGGAACGAACCCTCAAACCCTGCTGGTGGGAATATGAAATGGTACAGCCCCTGTGGAAATGGCCTGGCAGTTCCTCCAAGTCTTAAACATACAGTTAGCAAACGACCCAGGATTATAGTCGCAATGTCTGGGTCTCCCCCTCCCCACCCGACAACTCATACGTTGAAATCCTAACCCCCAAAGTGATGGTATTTGGTGGGGCCTTTGGGAGGTTCTTAAATCTCGAGGGTGAAGCCCTCGTGAATGGGATTAGCGCCTCATAAAAGAGGCTCCAGAGAGACCCCAGCCCCTTCCAACTCGTGAGGACCCAGTGAGAAGGCCCCAGTTATGAACCGGGAAGTGGGTCCTCGTCAGGACTCAACCCTCATCTCGGGCTCCCAGCCTCCAGAACTGGGAGAAATCAGTTTCCGTTGTTTCTCCGCCACCCAGTCTGGGGCATCTTGTTGGAGCCACTCCGGCACACTAAGACACCCAGCAGTTCCACTCCTGGGCATATACCCAGGGGAGATGAAAACACACATCCACATAAAACACGGATAAAACAAAGTTTATAGCGGCATTCTTCAAAATAGCCCCAAAGTGGAAACAACCCACATGACCACTGATGAACAGATAAATGAACCCAACTGATGAAGAGATAAATGAAGTCCATCCATCCAGCAGAATATCATTCAGCCATAAAAAGGGATGAAGTGCCGACACCTGCTACACCATGGATGGACCTTGAGAACGTGATGCTCGGTGAAAGAAGCCAGACAGACAAGACCCCGTATTGTATAACTGCATTTATAGGCAATGTCCAGAAGAGGCAAATCTATGGAGACAGAAGGTAGACTAGTGGGCTGGGAGGAGGCTGGAGAAATGGGGAGAGACGGCTGAAGAGGGTGTAGATCTCTCTTTTTGAGGTACATTGATTGTGGTGATGGTCGCGCATATCTGTGAATACATTAGTGTGACCTGTACACTTTGAGTGAGGGCATGGTACAGTATATGAGTTAGACTAATTAAGTTGGCTTTTTAAAAAAAAGAAGTCCCTGGTAGGATGTTGTGAAGAAGCATTGGGTTGTATCTGTGCGTCTGTGACACTGAATGTGTCCCCGGTGGTGGCCCCTGAGCAACGAGCCCCAGAGCCAGGGCCAGGCGCCCGGGCTGGGCAGGCAGCTGCCTTCCTCTTCCTCTGTGGCCACCCATGACCTGAGGCCGTGGTGGCATTTGTGTGGGCCCCTAATCAGATGACACGCAGCCCCTCAATGCTGCCAACTCTGCATTTTGAGAGCCCCAGTGATCGCATTATGTCCGCGTTAAGCTGGGCATAATCACAGCCGCCCTGGCCAGGGCTGGTCACCCAGACGGGCACCGACCCCTTTGCCCAAAGCAGGGGACAACAGCAGAGGAAGTGTGTGGAACAAAGCCACGCTGTGCTCCCACCGTGAGGCCAGGCTGGCTCCCAGCTTCCAAGCTGCCCAGGGGGACTTCCGGGGCACCCCCCTTACACTTGAAGAGCTTGGGACACGCTGAGCACCTACTGTGTGCCGGCACCGCGCACGGACTGGGGTCTCGGTAAAGTTAGTTAAGGCCACGAAGCTGCCGCCCTTGTAAAGAAGACATGCTGCGGGGAGAGGGGAGCAGGCACCCACTTCAGATAATAGAATAAAAGTGAGACGGAGAAGATGGAAGAGGATCAGGGCTGGAGAGCGCGGGAGGAGGCAGGGGCGGCTGCGTGACACTGACGGCCGGGGGACACCCGAGCAGAGGGCAGCACAGACCTGTCCCCCCGTTTCATCTCCACTTGAAAGGCGGACTGAGGCAGGGCCAAGGGCCTGACGGCAAAGGGCCCGAGGCTTCTGCACAATAGGGCCAAGGCCTTGCGGTGACCGGGCTACAGTGCACGTGCCCAGGTGGCACAGGTAGGGGGGCCCATCCCAGAGGCTCTACCAACCATGTTTGTTAATAAGGAGGTGCAATTTTTTTTATTATTCAGTGTTTTTTTTATTGAACTTTTTTTTAAGTTTTCTATTTACGGAAAAATTGTGAAAATAGTACAGAGGATTCCCATACATCCTGTATCCGGTTTTGCCTATGACTAACATCTTTTTTTGTTTTGCGGTACGCGGGCCTCTCACTGCCGTGGCCTCTCCCGTTGCGGAGCGCAGGCTCCGGACGCGCAGGCTCAGCGGCCGTGGCTCACGGGCCCGGCCGCTCCGCGGCACGTGGGATCCTCCCGGACCGGGGCGCGAACCCGCGTCCCCTGCATCGGCGGGCGGACTCCCAACCACTGCGCCACCGGGGAAGCCCTGTAACTAACATCTGACATTAGTGTGGTAAATTAATTAATGAGCTAATATTTATTTATTATTATGAACTGAAGTCCATACTTTATTCAGATTCCCTTGGTTGATACCTTATGTCCCCTTTCTGTTCCAGGATCCCATCCAGGCCACCACATGGCATTTAGTCATCCTGTCTCCATGGGCCGGGAGATGGGATTTTATTGTGTGTGGACAGGGCAGCCAGTGGTGGCCAGGAGCAGGGTTTACGATTTTAAAAAGACCTCACGTTGGCTGTAACAAATCCACCACTCACTCTGGTGCTGGGAGACTGTGTGTGTGGTGTGTGTGTTTGGGGGTGGAGGGTAATATAGGAAAGCTCTGTACCTTCTCCTCAATTTTGCTGTGAACCTAAAACTTTTCTGAAAAAAATAGTCTATTAAAAAAAAAAAAATCCCAGGAGAGAAGGAGGGAGTTTTTCTGGAGTCAAGATTTGGCTGTTTCTGCAGCTGACCGGCTGGATGTCCTCGCTGGGCCTGGGTTTCCCCATTTTGAACTCAAGGACTTGAACTAAATGATTTACGAGGCTGCTTCTGACTCTCTCTGAGAATCCTGACCTCGTAGCCACACTGCTTTTTAACCCAGACAGAGCGTTTTCAGAGCTCTGATGGCATCTGGTAGTCTGACACCTGCTGAGAGATGGGCGTATCCATCCCCTTTCACAGGTGAGGAAACTGAGTCTCAGAGAAAGGAAGGGATTTAAGACCACAGAGCAGGCTGGATCTCCTCCATATGTCTCTCCAGAGCACTCCCCACCCTTCCCCAGGAGGCTAGACCAGAGGGTGGCACCCCTGAGCTTGATCTAGTTCCCTGATGGTTATCGGTGAGTGGCCTGGCCCAGGGCACACCGGCTGAATGCAGCCGCACCCCTTCCAGGTGGGTCTGGCCAGTGGAAGGCACTGGAGGGAGCCCTGAGGGCAGAGCAAAGTCCTGGTTCGTATTCCTCCCGCTCCTCCCTGCTGGCCCACAGGGTGGCTGTGTTCCTCTAGCAGAGGTCACGGCTCCCACATCCTCTCTGTGAGTCCCCCTGGGTTCTAGCAGCCCGACCTCCCTAAGGAGTAACGGGACCCCTGGTGCCAGCCCCAGGGTGCTGCACCATCCCCCTTGGTTCCTTTAACTTTGTCCTCTGTTTTATTAGCAACCTCTCCTCTTCAAAACAGCTTTGTTGCAATATAATTCACATACCATACGATTCACTGTCTTCAAGTACACGATTCAGTGGTTTTTAGTGTATGCAGAGCTGTGCAACCATCACCACTAAGTTGAGAACATTTTCATCACCCCAAAAGAAACCCCATGCCCATCAGTAGTCGCTCCTGTTTCTCCCTTCCTCTCAGTCCCTGGCAACCACTAATCTACTTTCTGTCTGTATAGATTTGCCTGTTCTGGACATTTCCTATAAATGGACTCATACTATATGTGGCCTATTGTGTGTCCAGTTTCCTTCACTCAGCATAATGCTTTCAGAGTTCATCCATGGTGTAGCAGGTGTCAGCACTTCATTCCTTTTTATGGCTGAATAATATTCCATTGTAGGGGTATGCCGCACTCTATCCACCCATTCATCAGTTGGTGGCCTGCGGTCTCTGTTTAAAACTCTCCCGAATTTCCTAGTCTGAATGTGCCCGTTGCCTGGGCCCTGACCCCGGCGCTGCACACCATTCCTCCTGGCAGAGCCAAGCACGAGCCCACCCCGGGACTCCCAGCCTGTCCTCTTTCCCCTTCGTCCACCTCTGGGCTCTGCACCTGCTGGCCCTTATCTGGAAGGCCAATCTTTACTGCCATTATAGAGGCTCAACCCAACAATTCCACCACAGAATATGTACCCTCCGGGGAGGCTCATGCATGTGTAAAATGACAGCCTCAGAGAGGCATTATCTGAAATATCAAAAGGCCGAAAGGATCTAAAGATCCACCAATGGGGACTGGTTCTACAAATTATGGTGCACCGATAAACTGGAATGTCCTGCAGCTGCCAGAGAGAATGAGGCAGCCCTGTACTTTCTAGTGAGGTACACAGTGGAGACAACAGAGGTGCAGGAAAATATGCAGAGCAGGAGCTGTTTGTACGAGACAGAAAAGACCTGTGCATGCGTGTTCCTAAGAACACAGAATAACATTCCTGGAGGAATATGTGAGACACTGGTAGGAGTAGCTGCCTCCAGGGAGGATACCAGGTATCAGGGGCCTTACTTTTCATAGGATTGTTCTTTGTACCATTTGAATATTCTACACTGTCAGAAAAAAAGTCACCTCCTCCACAAAGCCTTCCCTGATTGCCAGGGCAGTCGTTCACTCCCTCATGGTTTCCATAACTGTCCTGGGCTGTTGGGTAATTTTCACTTTGTCCCTGTGATGACTTTCTACCTGTTAGCTTCCCCCATCAGGCCAGCAGCTCTCTGTGGTGGACATGGAGATATACCACCCAAACCCCCTTCAAGGGAGGTCTTGCTTCACAGCTACATGTAGAGATGTGCTGGTGAACAGGCTCTCAAAAAAAAAAAAGCCCTGTTTTGTAGTGTTTGCCGATTCCTGTGGGATAAATGTTCCCACCATGGCCAATTTCAAGCTACCGGTGGTTTCCCAATCAGCTTGCAAATCTCTAATATTTATTTAATACTGCGTCTTGCGAGTGATAAGCCCTGGCACCAGCACAGCACGGGACAGGGCAGCCTCCAGCTGTCAGATCCTGCAGGGTCTGTCCCAGCTCCAGATCCCTGCAGCCCTCCCTGCAGCCGGGGACAGAGAGAGGCGGGGGTCCCAAGGTCCGGCCACTCCCACCGCGGCTTTGCAGGCCAGCATCTCAGCTGCACTTCTGCGCTGTCCTGCTCCTCCCGCCCTCTTCACTGACCCCTGATAAACAGCTTAGACCGAACTCCATCTCAGCCTCTCCTCCTGGAGAACGCTCCCTGTGACACTCCTGTGGGGCTGGGGCCAGGACATTCCCCTCCACCTCCTAGCCTCGGGCAGAGAGCCTGGCGTAGAACAGGTGCCGGCCAACGGTGAGGGGAAAGAAGGACCTACTGTGTGTCTGCTCTGATATGCATCCATTCACTCGCTCACTCATTTTGCATTGAGCACCTACTGTGTGCTGCTGGCATCACTCCTGCTGTGGAGGCCCTGGGAGGACCATGATACAAGCAGATGCCGCCCCTGCCTTCTCTGAGCCTGCAGACCCACACCAGAAGCAGCCATGGAATTAATACTACCCCCAAATCTAATTACAAGTTGGTGAGTGCTGTGAAGGAGTGACACAGAGAGCGAAGAAAACTTGACCCAGGAGGAGCTGCTCTGTTTGCAGCAAGGGCCAGATACCAGGAAGGACATATTAGAATCAGCCAAACTCAAGACCATACAATGGAGAAAAGACAGTCTCTTCAATAAACGGTGCTGGGAAAACTGGACGGCTACATGTAAAAAAATGAAATTAGAACACTCTTAACACCATGCACAAACGTAAACTCTCAATGGATTAAAGATGTAAATGTAAGACTGGATACTATAAAACTCTTAGAGGAAAACATAGGCAGAACATTCTAGGACATAAATCACAGCAAGATCCTTTTTGACCCACCTTCTAGAGAAATGGAAATAAAAACAAAAACAAATGAGACCTAATTAAAGTCAAAAGCTCTTGCACAGCAAAGGAAACCATAAACAAAACAAAAACACAACCCACAGAATGGGAGAAAAGACTTGCAAACGATGCGACCGACAATGGATTAATCTCCAAAATTTACAAACAGCTTATGCGGCTCAATGTCAAAAAAACAAACAACCTTATCAAAAAATGGGCAGAAGACCTAAATAGACATTTCACCAAGGAAGACATACAGACGGCCAAGAGGCACAGGAAAAGCCGCTCAATGTCACTCATCATTAGAGAAACGCACATCAGAACTCCAGTGAGGTATCACCTCACACCAGCCAGAATGGGCATCATTAAAAAGCCTACAAACAAATGCTGGAGAGGGTGTGGAGAAAAGGGAACCCTCCTACACTGTTGGTGGGAATGTAAACTGGTGCAGCCACTATGGAGAACAGTATGGAGGTTCCTTAAAAAACTAAAACTAGACCTACCACGTGATCCAGCAGTTCCACTCCTGGGCATATATCCGTAGAAAAACATGGTTCAAAAGGATACATGCACCCCAGTGTTCACAGCAGCACTATTTACAATAGCCAAGACCTGGAAGCAACCTAAATGTCCATCGACAGATGAATAGATAAACAAGATGTGGTGCGTATATACGATGGAATATTAGCCATAAAAAAGACTGAAATAATGCCATTTGCAGCAACATGGATGGACCTGGAGATTATCATACTAAGTGAAATAAGTCAGACAAATACAAATATCATACGATATCACTTATATCTGGAATCTAAAATGATACAAATGAACGTACTTACAAAACAGAAACAGATTCACAGATTAGAGAACGAATTTTTGGTTACCAGGGGGGAAGGATAGATTGGGAGTTTGGGATTGACATGTACACACTGCTATATTTAAAACAGATAATCAACAAGGACCTACTGTACAGCACAGGGAACTCTGCTCAATATTCTGTAATAACGTAAATGGGAAAAGAATTTGAAAAAGAACAGATACATGCATATGTATAACTGAATCACTTTGCTGTACACCTGAAACTAACACAACATTGTTAATCAACTATACTCCAATATAAAATAAAAATTTTTTTTTTAATTCAAACTTGGAATAATATTTTTTTAAAAATTTCTGTGGAACCTGAGAAAAGTGAAGAAACGTAAAAATGCAAAGGAAAAGAAACTAAAATCTTTCTAAATAAATACCTGACATTAAAAAAATAAAATAGATAACCAAGAAGGACCTACTGTATAGCACAGGGAACTCTGCTCAGTATTCTGTAATAACCTATATGGGAAAAGAATTTGAAAAAGGATACATGTACATGTACACGTATACGTATAACTGAACCGCTTTGCTGAAACTAACGCAACATTATTAATCAACTATACTCCAGTATAAAATAAAAATTAAAAAAAAAAAAGAATCAGCCAAACTTAGGGGGATGGGGCAAAGGCAGTTCAAACCAGGGAAGAGCACACGCCAGGGCCCAGAGGTGGGACGGATGCAGCCCGACCCCGAGAGGAACGCAGGAGACACGGCTGGGGCTGTGTGAGAAGAGACGGGGCAGGGAGGCGGCGGGGCTGGATGCTCAGGGCAGGGAGGCACCTGGAGTACCTGTGAGCCAAGGGGCTTTCGTGCAGGGAGTGATGAGGTCTGACTGACACTTTGAAAGATCATGCCAGAGAGAGTGGAAATCAGCTCAGAGAGTCAGAGTGGCAGGATGGAGATCCGAAGGGAGTGTCCCCATCACCCAGGCCAGAGATGACGGCAGCTCCGATGAAGAGGGTGCAGTGGAGGGAAGAGAAGGCAGTACTCGGCGGGGAGGATGGCGGGGCCCAGGGGTGACTCATGGGCCTCTGATGGATACGGAGGCCGTGCACTGAGACGAGGGACCGGAGGAGGGGCCAGGCTTGGGGAAGGGCATGTGTTGAGGGGGGGGATGAGAAAATTAGGGGCACAGTGAGTGGCCAGGAAGAGGGGCGTCTCGGGGAGAAAGGTCTTTTGGTGCCACTGAAATCTGGCCCCAGCCAGCTTGGGTGTCCACAGTGGATAATGATTCAGTCACTTCCAAAGACTAAGTAAAACGTGTGGTTGAAAACAGCCAGAAGTAGGACGAACACCTATAATTTTTGGTATTAGAAAAAAAAAAAAAAGATTGCGGAAGCACAAGATAGGAGAGACTGAGAAAGATGGAAAGCCTTAGCTGACCACCAGAGCACTATGAACTAAGAGGCTGCTAAAAACCATCTGAAGCCGTAGTAACAGAGGTCTAGCGCCCACAGTACGAGAGGAGATGGTCTTGCTCCATCGTTTTCAGAACTGGGCTACGCCCCAGCAGATGGACAGAACCAGAGCACACGTGGAGAGGAAGGGGCTGGAGAGCCCAGGCTAAAGGAGCTGGAGCTGCCCCGTCGAGAGAAGGCAGTGTCTGGGGTCCTGGTCACCGCCCCATACATTCTGCAGGCCTGTCCTGGGCCAGGGTGAATGGGAGGGACTGTGTGTCTGTCCCGAGGACAGGACTGGGACCCCAGCTGGAGGGGAGTCGTGGGCAACAGGTCCCAGCTCAGTGAGATGCCAGCCGTCCCCACTAGGCTGAGCAGCACTGGAGGGGCTGCCGGGGTGCGGCGGGGGGGCGGGCGGTGAGCACCTGTCCTGGGAGGGTGTGGGGTCTGCAGTGGGGATTCCTGAACGAGGTGGGGCAGGGCTGCTCTCACCCTGCTTCTCTGTCCCCCAGCCCAGCCCCAAACCTGTCTGGAGCAGTAGGAGGGATTTTCTGCACCGCTGGAGGGAAGAAAATCAATCTCCTTCGGACAGGTCCCCCAGGAAGTGCCAACAATGTACCAGGTGCTGCCCAGAGCCCAGAATTACCAGGGCGGGGCTCCCAGGCCTGGGAGAGGCCTCGGGAGAAACTTGGCTCCAGAAAGATTCCTGATTCATTACACCCGACAGATACCATCAAGGTTGGCCTCCTGGGCTGTCCAAACTCTCAGGGCTGCCCAGACGATCTAGGGCTGAACTTCCTGGAGGAGGAGGGGTTCTCAGGGGAGGGAGGTCAGACAGCGACCTCTGGCTCCCACACGTCCCTGCCACATGGCGCTCCTGGGACCGGGAGCCTCTGTCACTCGCCACAGCATTCTGAGAGGCACCTGAGTATTGAAGCCAAAAGCTGTTTGCCAGTGTTGAATTCCACCGCCCCCTTCACCTCCCCGCCAAACTGCAGTCCCCAGGAAAAACACAGCCCAGGAGGATTTCCCCACCAGGGCAACCGGTCCTCCTACCTGCCCTCCTCCAGGAATGCACCTCCATTCATCCCGGCATGGCCCAGGCCATCCCAGCCTTCCCAGGGCCTCGGCAAATGCCACCTCTTCCACCTCTTCCTCAGAGCGCCCTGCCAGCGCCCCGCCCAGCCCCAGCAGGACTCCTCCAGCGCGGACCTCTCCCGACCTCTCCCACTCCCGACACCCCTCTCTTTGTGCCTTGTTTTACAGCGAGCGCAGCGTGGCCTCCGAGCTCTGCAAACTCTGACTCCTCGGTGAGCCCTTCCCCAGCCGCGAACGCTAAAGCAGTCCCACGGGTCATCACTCCCAGGTCTCCACGGTCATCACCCCCCGTTCCCACCGGTCATCACCCCCAAATCTCACGGGTCATCACCCCCAGATCCCACCGGTCATCACCCCCAGATCCCACAGGTCATCACTCCCAGGTCTCCACGGTCATCACCCCCCGTTCCCACCGGTCATCACCCCCAAATCTCACGGGTCATCACCCCCAGATCCCACCGGTCATCACCCCCAGATCCCACAGGTCATCACTCCCAGGTCTCCACGGTCATCACCCCCCGTTCCCACCGGTCATCACCCCCAAATCTCACGGGTCATCACCCCCAGATCCCACCGGTCATCACCCCCAGATCCCACAGGTCATCACTCCCAGGTCTCCACGGTCATCACCCCCCGTTCCCACCGGTCATCACCCCCAGTTCCCACGGGTGACCCCCAGATCCCACGGGTCATCACTCCCAGATCTCACGGGTCATCACCCCCAGATCCCAC
>NC_041231.1:7458974-7459544 GCF_002837175.3 Physeter macrocephalus
CCCCAGATCCCACGGGTCATCACCCCCAGATCTCACGGGTCATCACCCCCAGATCCCACAGGTCATCACTCCCAGGTCTCCACTGTCATCACCCCTAGTTCCCACGGGTGACCCCCAGATCCCACGGGTCATCACTCCCAGATCTCCACGGTCATCACCCCCAGTTCCCACGGGTCATCACCCCCAGATCCCACCGGTCATCACCCCCAGTTCCCGCCGGTCATCACCCATCACTCCCAGGTCTCCACTGTCATCACCCCCAGTTCCCACGGGTGACCCCCAGATCCCACGGGTCATCACTCCCAGATCCCACCGGTCATCACTCCCAGGTCTCCACGGTCATCACCCCCCGTTCCCACCGGTCATCACCCCCAAATCTCACGGGTCATCACCCCCAGATCCCACGGGTCATCACTCCCAGATCCCACCGGTCATCACTCCCAGGTCTCCACGGTCATCACCCCCCGCTCCCCCCCCCCATCCCCCCCCCCCCCCCCCCCCCCCCCCCCCCCCCCCCCCCCCCCCCCCCCCCCCCCCCCCCCCCCCCCCCCCCCCCCCCCCCCCCCCCCT